>NC_052048.2:64158115-64458115 GCF_903992535.2 Arvicola amphibius
GTGGGTGAAGTTCTTGCCCAACAAGCTCGAGCACCAGGGCATGGATCCCCAGCACCAATACCAAGCTGAGCCTGTGGGAAGCAGAGTTCCAGACTCCAGAGCAAGAAGCCTGGCCTAACTAGCTGAACTGTGAGCTCCAGATTCAGCAGGAAACACCCTGCCTTAAAATACAGAGTGGGAAGTGTTGGGAGGAAACACGTGCCGTTAACCCCTGGCATCTGAGCACATGAACCCTGCACGCCTGCACATATGCTCATGTGCACACACACACTGCACACAAACCCCAAAAGCTTTATAAATCTGTATTTTCATAATAATAGAGAAGAAAGAACGCTTGTGTTGTTTATTAATAACCAGGGACTTGTTTTTGGACTCTAATATTTACTTAGCCTGCAAGGTTAAGTTTATCACTGGATTTTGCTTGTATTCACTCCCTATGAAATTAAGAAATGTTAATGCAATATTCAAAATTATATGGGAAAATTAATATGGGAGTATTCATTGAGAAAAAAAGAATCAGGAGGTGCGAGTTTGTGCAAAATATAACAAGAAATGGTAGATGCACTAAGCTTGGGCTGCGTAGTGATATAATATGAGAATATCTCTTACTTTCTAAGAGAATGGAACTTTTGCTGGGCTCACAGTCAGAGTTAATAATGTACCTCAAGGTCACTTAAGACTGCCATTCTACTGTGTACTCAAACTGTTTCACCTGCCTTTAAGAAAACAGTGTGTTTCTAAGGCAGCACTCCCTAAGGACGAGGCTGTATTCAGCTCAAGCACCAAGACTGGGAAGAGCCTGGCATCTCTCAGCTGCTGCCCGAGCTGGAGATGAACTCAGAACCCAAGGGGCAGCTGGCAGAACTCAGCATTACCATGGCAAGAAAATCGAAATTGGTGGCGGTCAGAAAACTATCCTAATTTTTTTTTTTTTTTTTGGCCAGTTCCTTAGCTGAAATCATACCAGAAAATCCAAGCCAGGCTAGCTTGTGAATTGGAGAAAAGGTTTAGCGGGAAACACATTGTCTTTGCAGCTCAGAGGAGCAGTCTGCCCAAGCCAGATCAAAAAGCCATAGGGAAAATAAACAAACGCTCCCAGAAGCCACACACTGACAGCAGTTCAGACACCATCCTTGAGGACTGGGTCTTCCCAAGTGAATTGTGGGTAAGAGGACCCCTGTGAAGCTGGATGGCAACTGGCTCATACAGGTTCATTCAGATAGAGTTCAGCAGAAAAATATGACAGACAAGTGGAAGCTTTCTCTGGCGTGTTTAAGAAGCTCACGAGCACGGACGTTAATTTTGAATCCCCAGATTTTTGCTTGCAAAGAAAATGACTGGGGTCCCTGCTCCTGTGCTGAGTGGATCCAGATAGGTGAGTGTGTGGCCCCTTGGCCGGCCGGTCCCAGGGAACTGAGTACAGGCCCCCTCTAACTCCCTAAGCCTTTCTGGCCATCCAGCGGGGTGTTTCCTGTCTGCTGGCTCTCTTTAGCATATTCCAGCCTTCCCCCAAGCACCCCTTTTCATCTGCAAGCTCCTTGAATTCCCCGACTCAGCTTGCTCCAGGGCTCAGAGGTTGGAGAGCCATTGGGAGTGTCCTTGCCTCTGGAGCTTCTTTGTACCACCCCACCCTGCATCCCAAGCCTGCCTTTTTGTCTGTGAAGCCAGGCAAGAGGTTCCTGCTCCTGTGCTGAGATGATCCAGACAGGAAGAGATGGGCAGGCACCAATGCAAGAATTCCTCCAACAACCTGAAAAGCAACATGATAACATCAGAATCCAGTGAACATGAAACAGGAAGACTTGAACACCCTAACCCGGAAGAAGTAGAAAAAATTGACTTTAAACGTAACCTTATGAAAATAATTGAGACCCTTAAACAGGAAGTGAAAAACTCCTATAAAGAAATGGAAGAAAAGACAAACAAAGTTAGAAGAAATTAATAAATACCTCAAGTATACCCAAGAAAACCAAGAAAAAGCAATCAAACAGGTAAAGAAAACAGTTCAAAACTTGAAAACTGAAATAGAGGTAATGAAGAAAACACAAACCGAGAGAAGGCTGGATATGGAAGATCTGGGTAAACAAACAGGAACTACAGAGACAAATATAACCAACAGAATACAAGAGATAGAAGAAAGAATCTCAGGTGCTGAGGATACAATAGAGGAAATAGATTCATTGAATAAAGAAAACAGCAAATTCAACAATTCTTAACTCAAAACATCCAGAAAATCTGGGGTATCATGAAAAGATCAAACCTAAGAATAATAAGGGTAGAAGAATGAGAAGAATTCCAGCTCAAAGGCCCAGAAAATATATTCAACAAAATTATAAAGAAAACTTTCCCAACCTAAAGAAGGATATTCTTATGAAGGTACAAGAAACTTACAGAACACCAGACTGGATAATAAAAAAACAAAAACCATTCCCTTAACATATAATAATCAAAACACAAAACATATAGAATAAAGAAAGAATACTGAGAGCTGCAAAGAAAAAAAGTATACTTTATATGTCAAGTAACATATAAAGGTAAACCTATCAGAATTATACCTGACTTCTCAATGGAAACCATGAAAGCTAGAAATTCTTGGATAGATGTGCTGCAGACACTAAGAGACCATGGATGCAAGCCCAGACTACTATACCCAGCAAAGCTTTCTTTCACCATCAATGAAGAAAACAAGATATTCATGACAAAAACAGATTTAAATAATACGTAACCACAAACCCAGCGTTACAGAAAGTACTAGAAGGAAACCTCAACCCAAGGAAGCCAACAACACCCACAATAGCACAGACATCTGACAACCCTCCACCAACACAACTCAAAGAAGAGAAATACACAAACACTACCACAAAAAATAATAACTGGAGTTAACAACCACTGGTCATTAATATTGCTTAATATCAATGAACTCAATTTACTTATAAAAAGGCACAGGTTAAGAGAATGGATATGAAAACAGGACCCAACATTCTGCTGTTTACAAGAAACACACCTCTACCTCAAAGACAAATACTATCTCAGAGTAAAGGGTTGGGAAAAGGTTTTCCAAGCAAATGGACCTAAGAAACAAGCAGGTGTGGCTATCCTAGTATCTTACAAAATTGATTTCAAACTAAAATCAGTCAGAAGAGATGGAGAAGGATACTTTATACTCATAACAGGAAGAGTTCATCATGATGAAGTCTCAATCCTGAATATTTATGCCCCTAATATAAAAGCACCCACATATGTAAAAGAAACTTTACTAGAACTCAAATCATACATGAAACCCCACACACTAATAGCAGGAGATTTCAACACTCATCTCTCACCAATGGACAGGTCAACCAGACAGAAACTTACCAGAGAAATAAGAGAACTAACAGATGTAATGAATCAAATGGACTTAACAGACATTTATAGAACATTCCACCCAAACAGGAAAGAATATACCTTTTTCTCAGCACCTCATGGAACCTTCTCAAAAATTGATCACATTCTCTGTAAAAAAGCAAACATCCACAGATAAAAAAAAATGGAATAACCACCTGTGTCTTATAGGATCACCATGGAATAAAGCTAGAATTTAACAAAAATTCTACCCCAGAAAGCCTACAAACTCATGGAAACTGAACAGTCAACTACTGAATCACCCTTGGGTCAAGGAAGAAATAAAGAAATTAATGCCTTCCTTGAATTCAATGAAAATGAAAATACAACATACCCAAACGTATGGGACACTATGAAAGCAGTGCTAAGAGGAAGGTTCATAACACTAAGTACCCACATAAAGAAAACGTAGAAAGCTCACATTAGAGACTTAACAGCACAGCTAAAGATCTAGAAAAAAAGAATCAGACTCACCCAGGAGGAGTAGAAGACTGGAAATAATCAAACTGAGGGCTGAAATCAACTAAATAGAAACACAGAAAACAACCCAAAGAATCAATGAAACAAAGAGCTGGTTCTTTGAGAAAACCAACAAGACTAACAAACCCCTAGCCAAACTAATCAAAAGACAGAGAGAGAGAACACTCAAATTAATAAGATCAGAAATGAAAAGGGGGACATAGCCACAGACACAGAGGAAATTCAGAGAATCATTAGGTCTTATTACAAAAGCCTGTACTCCACAAAATTGGAAAATGTAAAAGAAATGGACATTTTTTAAGATAAATACCATATGCTAAAATTAAATCAAGACCAGGTGAACAATTTAAATAGACCTATAAGTCACAAGGAAATAGAAGCTGTTGTAAAACTTTCCAACCAAAAAAAAAAAAAAAAAAAAAAAAAAAAAAAAAAAAAAAAAAAAAAAAAAGCCCAGGACCACATGGTTTTAATGCAGAATTCTACCAGAACTTCCAAGAAGAGCTAATACCTATACTCTTTAATGTGTTCCACATAATAGAAACAGAAGAGTCATTGCCAAACTCTTTTTATGAAGCTACAGTTACCCTGATACCAAAACCACACAAAGATTCAACCAAGAAAGAGAATTACATACCAGTCTCACTCATGAACATCGACGTAAAAATTCTCAATAAAATATTGGCAAACCGAATCCAAGAACACATTAAAAAAATCATCCATTATGATCAAGTAGGCTTCATCCCAGAGATGTAGGGCTGGTTCAACATACAAAAATCTATCAATGTAATCCATCATATAAATAAACTGAAAGAAAAAAAACCATATGATCATTTCATTAGATGCTGAAAAATCATTACACAAAATTCACCACCCTTTATGATAAAGGTCTTAGATTAGGGATACAAGGTTCATATCTAAATATAATAAAAGCAATACACAGCAAGCCAACAGCCAACATCAAATTAAATGGAGAGAAACTCGGAGCAATTCCACTAAAATCAGGAACAAGACAAGGCTGTCCACTCTCTCCATATCTCTTCAACATAGTGCTTGAAGTTCTAGCAATAGCAATAAGACAACATAAAGAGATCAAGGGGATTCATATTGGAAAGAAAGAAGTCAAACTTTTGTTATTTGCAGATGATATGATAATTTACATAAGCGACCCCAAAAGTTTTATTAGAAAACTCCTATGGCTGATAAATACCTTCGGTGATGTGGCAGGATACAAGATCAACTCTAAAAAAACCAGTAGCCCTACTATACACATAGGATAAAGAAGCAGAAAGGGAAATAAGAGAAACATCACCTTTCACGATAGCCAAAAATAGCATAAACTATCTTGGGGTAACACTAACCAAGGAAGTAAAAGATCTATTTGACAAGAATTTTAAGTCTTTGAAGAAAGAAATTGAAGAGGATACCAGAAAATAGAAGGATCCCTCATGCTCTCGCATTGGTAAGATCAAAATAGTAAAAATGGAATTCTACCAAAGGCAATATATAGATGCAATGCAATCCCCATCAAAATCCCAACAAAATTCTTCACAGACCTTGAGAGAACAATAATCAACTTTATATGGAAAAACAAAAAACCCAGGATAGCCAAAATAATCCTATACAATAAAGGAACTTCCGGAGGCATTACCATCCCTGACTTCAAACTCTATTACAGAGCTACAGTAATGAAAACAGCTTGGTATTGGCATGAAAACAGAGAGCTTGACCAATGGAATTGAATCGAAGACCCAGATTATTAATCCTCAAACCTATGAACACCTGATTTTCAACAACGGAGCTAAAATTATAAAATGGAAGAAAGAAAGCATCTTTAACAAATGGTGCTAGCATAACTGGATGTCAACCTGTAGAAGAATGAAAATAGATCCATATCTATCACCATGCAAAAAACTCAAGTCCAAATGGATTAAAGACCTCAATACAAATCCAACCACACTGAACCTGATAGAAGAGAAAGTGGGAAATAGCCAGCAATACATGGGCACAGGAGACCACTTCCTATGTATAACCCCAGTAGCACAGACAATAAGAGTAACAATGAATAAATGGAACCTCCTGAAACTGAGAAGCTTCTGTAAAGCAAAGGACACAGTCTTAAGACAAAAAGACAACCCACTGAATGGGAGAAGATCTTCACCAACCTGGCATCACACAAAGGCCTGATCTCCAAAATATATAAAGAACTCAAGAAACTAGACATTAAAATTCTAAGTAACCCAATTTAAAAATAGGGTACTGAACTGAACAGAGAATTCTCAACAGAAGAATTTCAAATGACCAAAAGATACATGTTCAACTTCCTTAGCTATCAGGGAAATGCAAATCAAAACAACTTTGAAATACCATCTTACACCTGTCAGAATAGCTAAAATCCAAAACACCAATGATAACCTATGCTAGAGAGGATGTGGAGTAAGGGGAACACTCATCCATTGCTGGTGGGAATGCAAACTTGTATAACCACTTTGGAAATCAGTGTGGCGGTTTCTCAGAAAATTGGGAATCAACCGACCTTAGGATCTAGCAATACCACTCTTGGGAATATACCCAAGAGATGCCCGATCATACTACAAAAGCATTTGTTCAACTATGTTCATAGCAGCATTATTTGTAATAGCCAGAACCTGGAAACAACCTAGATGCCCCTCAATGGAAGAATGGATAAAGAAAGTGTGGCACATCTACACATTAGAGTACGACTCAGCGGTAAAAAACAATGACATCTTGAATTTTGCATGCAAATGGATGGAAGTAGAAAACACTACCCTGAGTGAGATAACCCAGACCCAAAAATATGGGTATGGAATATACTTGCTCATCAGTGGATTCTAGCCATAAAGAAAGGACATCGAGCCTATAGTTCACGATCCTAGAGAACCTAAGGCGAACCCAAACAAAAACATATATAGATCCTCCTGGATATTGGAAGCAGACAAGATCGCCAGGCAAAAGTTGGGAGCATGGGGTTGGTACAGGGAAGGGGAGAGGAGGAGAGAGAAGGGAGAGGGGAATATTGTGGAGAGCTTGGGGGACTGGGATGGTTGAGATGGAGATGAAGGGCAGATATGGGAGCAGGGAAGAATATATCTTAATTAAGGGAGGCATTGTTGGGTTGGCAAGGGGCTTGTCTCTAGAGGGGGTCCCAGATGTCCACAAGGATGTCCCCAGCTAGGACCCTGGGCAGTGGAGGAGAGGGTGCCTGAACTTGCCTTGTCCCATAGTCAGACTGATGACTATCTTGAATATCACCATAGAACCTTTGTCCAGCAACAGATGGAGATAGAGACAGAGTCCCACATGGGAGTACTGGACTGAGCTCCCAAGGTCCAGTTGAAGAGCAGAAGGAGGGAGAATATGACCAAGGAAGTCAGGACCATGAGGGGATGATCCACACACTGAGACAATATGCTTGAACTAATGGGAGCTCACCAAAGTCAGCTGGAATGGGACTGAATGAGCATGGGATCAAACTGAACCCTCTGAAAGTGGCTGACAATTGGGTCAGACTGAGAAGACAATGATAATGGCACTGGGATTTGTCTCTATGGCATGTACTGGCTTTTTGGGATCCTAGTATATTTGGATGCACACCTTCCTAGGCCTGGATGGAGCAGGAAGTGCCTTGGACTTCCCAGAGGGCAGGGTATCCTGCCTTCTCTTAGGACTGAAGGGGGAGGGTAGGAAGGTGAGTGGGGTAGCAGGAGGGAAGCAGGTGGTGGGGAGGAAGTAGAAATTTTGATTCCTACTATGAATAAAATAATAAAAAAGGAAATGACTGGATAAAGTGTCATTCAAAATTATAAAGAGAGGGAGGGAGGGAGAGAGAACAATTTAATACTCATCCTTACTGGCCTTGGGTTTCCTATGAAATCAACTTGCACAGCCAGAACTAATGTATAGCTGCAATCTTAAGTTATATATTCTTCCATGTCCTTGACCTGGATAATGCATCTGTATCATTTGATGAAAGCAACAAATATAAAAGTTGAAAGAAGCATTTATGGGTATTGTTTATCAAAACAATATTGTTTGCTATCTGGGTCAGCTGGGATCAGGTAGAGACAGACTTAATCTCTTGTAAGACTGTTAAAGATTCTGTAAAGCAGTGATTTTCAACCTGTGGGGGGCGAGCATTGGAAAACATATATTTCCGGTGGTCTTATGAACTGAGAAACTGCTCAGTACCAAAGTTATAGTTATGAAGTAGCCACAAAATAAATTTAAGGGTGAGAGTTCCTAAGACCATTGGAAATCCGTGTTTCCTAATGGTAGGGAGTGACCCACATGTTGAGAATCACTGCAGTGTTAAGGATTCCATACCTTCCCTGTGTATTGAGCTTTCTATGCTGTTCAATACAGAGAGAGTTAAGTCCTTTGTGAGGGGCAGGCACAGACACACATAGCTCATACAACAGACATACAGACAATCAACAGCCACACATAGACAGAAGACACAGACAGGGACAGAGTCACAAGAAAGCTCCAGGCAGCAGAGATCCTGACTTATGCAACAAGAACACAGGACAGAAGACATGGAGAGCAGGAAGAAGAGAATTCAAATCCGGATTCCATCATGGTTAAATGACTCCAGGGGAAGTGCTTTTGTTTCCTTTCCTAATGTGACACCTATGCATTATCTGTAACTATGAGTTAATCACTAATTTGTATGCTCCATGCAGGGTGGGAGAGGTGGGTAAAAGCAATGCTGCTTTTCCAGACAGCCTGAGTTGCACTCCCAGCACACACATGCTGGCTCATAACTGAAGAAGGACGCTAAAAAGAAATCCCACACTACCTCAGAGTTGAGTACAATAAAGGGTTATTTATTTAGGGGTAGACTCACAGCTCACAGTCCTCTACTCAAATGGGGAACAGCAACCATTCCAGCAGCTGGAAAGAGAGAGGGAACACTTTACATTGGCATTTGTAGTATAAGAGGCCACACACAAGTGGACTGGTAACATAAAGGCTGCTGACTGAAGGAGTTCCTACAGCACCTCCCCCTTTAGCTTAAATAAGAGAGCTCTAAGCCTAATACAACATTATATACAATAAGAACAAGTATCAAGTATAAGATTTAGAATTACAACCAGCATAAACAATATCAAACAAGAAACGTGATAAATGTTTTAATAATGATCCTATCCTAAAGAGTCTAAGTCTTTTATTATAAATAACCTGGCCAATTCATGAGAGGAAAGTAACTATGACTATTTAGTCTTCAACCCCACTGAAGACCTGAGAAGGGAAATAATATTGCTTGAGTAAGAGAGAAGGGCAATCAAGCAACTTCCAAAATGTGCAACTAATGACAGAGACAACTGGGCAATCACCCAAAGTCTCATTTGCAACGTTGGAGCAACCAACTTTGGCTAAGGCCTAGAGTAACTGACCGACCATTTTCAGAGGCAGGAAAGTTTTCAACATCATCTTACCCTGCCTTGGCAGGATTTGACAGTCTTTTTTCTTGTATCCTGCTTGTCCTATCTGGTCATTGTGGATTTTTTCAGTGGTCGAGGCATGGGCAGTTCCTTACCCAAAGGCCCGTTTTGCCAAGAAGAAAACAAGCTCCAAGTGAAGTGTCTTTAGTGGTCAATATTCTCTCGGGAATAGAATGGTGCTGCCAGTAGCAATCCTGTCTCATGTCAACAAAACCTTAAGTTATTTAAATGCCATCTTCTACAGATCTTTGAAGTATTTGAAGGATACCTATCTATTTAGAATACAATCTCTATGTATCTAAAGAACCTTATTATTCTAACTATAAATATGACAAATATGGATGACTATTGACCTATAATTCTTAATACCTATATAGCTTAAATACTAAGACTTCATGTTAGAGTATTAAACAATCTTTAAACAACCGTGCAACAAATGAGGACATTGAACTCAAAAGGTAAACAATGTATATCTTGATCAGAGGTAGAAACATATATTGCAATATGATAAATATATCCTAAAATTGTATCAATATACAAAATGTCTTAAGCAAAGGTAGACACATGCATGCATACAATATGACAAAATAACTTTGCCTAGATGTACAAATATTATAGACAAAAATAGGAACATATTTAATATAATTTAAATTTGTATCAATATGCAACAATCTATACCAATGTAAATTGCCTGTAAATAATAGCTCACAAGTATTCACTCTATTACTCACTATTATTAATAGTGTGAATAAGCTCACATTAATCTATTATCCTAGCCAATTTCCCTCTTTTTTTAAAAAGAGATCCCTAAACCTACATAATTTCCATCCCAACCCCCAACCCTATACCAATTATAAACAACCCCTAATTGATGTCCCTAAACCTGAAGACTAAGTTTGTTGGGAGAGGGGCCATCATCTTCTAGAATTACTTCCAGCTGACATGGGGGTGATGTTCTTTCTATGGAATCCTGTGAAAGTAAAATGATGGTTAAATTTCAAGACTACTATCTGGTATACTTGCAAATAGTCTCTGAATATTTGGTAGAGTTTTTCTGGGGATCCTATTTGTTGTTCTGGCCAGAACATTGTAAAAAGGTGCACCATTTCAGCTAACCAAATTGGAACCATCTTGTGCAGCTGGTACCCAAAACAGATCTTATAATGGAGCTATCAGCATCATGACATCACATCTACCACATGGAGTTGTTGTGGGACCCCATCTTCTTCCTGGAAGCTTCAACTATTGCTGCAGGAAAATGGATTGCTTATTGTGGAAAATGTAACATCATTTATACAGCTACATGTTCAGTGAAAGGTATGATAGAGACAAAAATAAGTATGGAGAAAAATAATTTTTTCTAAATTCTTTCTTCTTTCTGTTCCATACCAGACAGCTCCTGACATGAGATAAAAACTCTGAATTTTTCTTTTTACAACATGCTTGGATTTAGACAAGGACAGAGCCATTGTTCAACTCCAAAACCAGCTTTAATTTTTAAGTGAGTCATGACTATTATTATAGTAGATAATATATATAAAAATATAAATTTTTACCCTCAGATGACCTGTCCTTATAAGTAATAATCCTCTTTGTTTGGTGATCTTATCTGGATAATTACTTTTTTCTCTTTAGGCATCTAGATGTCCAGGGTCTCTTGATATTTTGAAGATGAGTATTTTCCTGCAAAGACAAGAACAGAATCCTGCCCCAACTCTTATAAGGTTTCCTTAGCACCTGTATGGTTGTTAGCTTTGTGGATGAGCCATCATTTCTCTTGCTCAAAAAGTTTCTCTTTTTCAAACAGAATCTTTATTAATTCTGATGGTGTCCATAGCTTTTCTTCTCCTGTGGAAACAAGAGCAAACACAGCACATATCCTGGCTTCCATTACGAGGTCAACACATCCTTAAATGGGCTGATTTGATTCAGAAGTTTTTTCTATTATCCAATGTCTGTCTGCTGCTGATGCTCCTTTCTCATTAGCGTCAAGAAAATTCAAGGTTAATAAAGCATTAAGCAATCTATTTCTGGGGGTATTTTCCATCCCTTTCTGTCTGTTTAACATATCATTTATAGTTTGATTTGATATTTCTGTAACTGTCAGACCTGTAGGATTGTTTGGTATGTATACCTGTAATATGCCTTATATTATAATAAGCAAAAAAACTGTTTCATTTACATAGAGACATATGGGGGACCATTATCTGTCATTATTTGTGCAGGTATACCCATGATGGCCATAACTTGTAATAAATGTGTGATTACTGAATTGGCCTTTTCAATTGGCACTTGCCCATTGAAAACCTGAATAAGTGTCAATGGTTTGGTGTACATATTTTAATTTTACAAAATCTGCAAAGTAGAATACATCCATCTTCCAGATTTGAGTACCCTTTGGGTTACTCCCTGCAGTTAGTGGGTTTTTTGTTATAGAAAAAAACAAGTGGGCTGGAGAGATGGCTCAGCAGTTAAGAGCATTGCCTGCTCTTCCAAAGATCCTGAGTTCAATTCCCAGCAACCACACGGTGGCTCACAACCATCTGTAATGAGGTCTGGTGCCCTCTTCTGACCTGGAGGCATCCACACAGACGGAATATCATATACATAATAAATAAATAAATAAATAAATAAATAAATAAATAAATAAATAAATATTTAAAAAAAACAAGTAGGTCATCTCTTTATAATCTCCTTAGCTTGTTGCCATGTATTAGAAAACCCTTTCTGTAAACCTTTGCTAATGACATGATGTTTTTCATGAAATTCTGAGGCCTTCAACATACTTCCAATTAATAATCAATCAATTTCTGCCTTACGTTGTGTTAGAGGACCTGGCAGACCCATATGGAATCCAATGTGTGTTATATATATATATATATATATATATATATATATATATATATATATATGGGACAATGCCTATTCCTCATGATATCTTGAACCTGTATGAATAATGAAGTCAAATCTGTAACATCAGTTATAAATTTAATGATTTCAATATTCAAGACAACACTTCCTGCATATGGTGAATCGGTAACTATACTGAGAGGTTCTTTCAAATCAAAAACATTGCAAACATTCCTTTCCCTTCTCCTGGAGAGGGGGCTCTTTGACCCCTGCCCAAGGCACTGCTCAGGTGGACATTTAAGGGCTGGTATTAGCCTTGGGGAGTAAGGAGCTCCATGTCCCCTCTTCTAGAATCAGGTAACACAGCAGCTGATGGTCATGGAGCAAAGAAATAACTCTCCATGGAAGCCAGGGTACCAATAGGATGAGTTTCTTCTCTGCTCACAGGCATCCTTTTCTCTCAGCAGAAGTGCAGCTGCTGAACCCATATGATAATGGCAGGGGAAGTAGGAGAAGAGGAGAATGTCAGTGGTCACCAATGTAGCTTGTTTGGATGCTGCCCTGGAGCTGCTCTCATGTCCCTGGAGGAAAGGGAGGGACAGGGGCAGAGAGGTCAAGGTGCAGTTCTGGGGGTGTTTTTCCAGAAGCAGAGTCCATAAGCAGGAAAGATCCACATGAGCTGGAGAGTCACACAGTATCCCGGGTGCCAGGACTCGCTGATTTCCTGCTCTGGCAGTCTTTCCATGCTGGACCCACTTGGCCTTTTTGCTCCTGTCATTTGGATCAAGTATGGCTTACCCAAGAGGGTACAACATGAAAGAAAAGCCATCCTTTTTGTATCCATGTTAGTGTGTTTGTCTGATTTCCCCTGGGGATGACAGCACACATCTATTCGCACTGGACAGGGCACCAGGAGAGACCAAAGGAACGATTTGACCAAAGCCAAGTTTGATGAGCCAGTTTATTGGAGGTACTTGCAGGACCATGGGCGAGGGACTATTTAGAGGAGCATGGGTGAGCCAGGCAGCTGTAGTAATTGAAAGCCCACCATTGCATGGGTAAAAACACGCAAAATCCACAACAGTGGGGTTCCAAAGAGCCTTTTCTCTGCTAGGAAATGTTTACTGCCTAGGTGACTTTAGGGAGAGTTCACAAGAGCCCTTTCCTGAGTCTGCTGCATCTCTGTCAGCCCTCCACTGGAGGATGTTCCAATTCAGACCAAACACTGCCCACTCCAGATCTTAAATGTTTATGCGCCCTCATCTACAGCTCTCCTAAGCCTTGAAACAGATGATATTTACATCATTTTCTTCCATTTCTGACACAGGACTGGGCTATATCAAAGGAACTTTTCTCAACAATTTGACAATTATGAGTTTCTGATATAACCACCACCCACTGTGAAAAGTCTTTCATACTGAGGCTGGCACAGCAGCCATCTATGGGCATAAACACAAACGCTTGGAAGGCAAGTTGACACGTTATACTTGCCTAATAAAAGATAAAATAATAGGGGAAGTCTCCTTATTGGGCCTATGATCTCCACCACCACAGGACTTGATCTTGGCTTAGAGTCCTCAGTAGGAGTCTGCCCTGTGGATGTTTAATCAGAAACCAGCTGTCTGCACTCATAATGGCAGCATTGCCCCACTGTGTACATCTTCCTGGCATGTAAGAGTACAGCATGAGGGTTCCAGATACAAACAAACCTGTCTGCAACAATTCCCCCTCAGCAGCCTGCCTTGTCCTCTTGGCACTAGAAATTCACCCAGCAGAAACCCTTCAGCTCACTCCCTGTTGGACTCCTTTAAGTCTGAGACTGAGGCATGCGATATCTTCAGGAATGAGTCCCTAGGTCAGGCATTCAACCAAAGGCAGAGGCAACAGAATTTATCTTGGACCTCAGGGCTTCTGCTTACAACACCTCAGGGAGGCTCCCTCGTCCAGCATGGAATTTCACCCAGCAACCTCACTATTGTGAGAGTGCCTTTGTGCCAGTTCCTGAACTGTCATCTTAACTGTCATTCCAGGGTTCTCTTCTCTGTAAGACACTTAGGGCTGGGCTTCTGAAATCTTTCTACAGAGGATAACCAGGATCACTAGAGGCCCACTGCTGTCCAACTCTACCAAGGGCCACTTGGTTCTGGGATTCTTCTCTACGGTGACATATTCATGACACTTCCTGACTCCTTACCCTCCTCCTGCGTCCATAAGGGATCACTACACCCAGGAGAGGCCATTCAAGATGGCTCTCGCTGCATGAGAGGTCCCCCTCCTCCCCTGGGCACAAAGGTGGCTTAGCAGTAAGTTAAGTGCTTTGCTGCTCCAGTCCTCACAGAACAGCTGCCACTCCGACCCCTGACTGTGCCACACCTCTGGAGGAGGCTCCACTTCTGTGCAAGTCTTAGATTTCTCCCTGTGTGACAAGTTCAGAGTCTGTAGTATGGAGGAGTGGGCTGCATCCTGCTGCCCAGCTAGCTTAACCCGTGAAATAACCACACAGAAACTGTATTAATTAAATTTCTGCCAGGCCATTAGCTCTAGCCTCCTATTGGCTAACTCTAACATCTTGATCTAACCCATTTCTATTAATCTGTGTTCACCATGAGGTCGTGGCTTATCGGGAGAGATTCAGCCATGACTGATTCTGGCAGCTCCATGGAGGGTCTCTCTCTCTGCTTTCTTCTTCCCAGCATTCTGTTCTGTCTATTCCACCCACCTATATGCTTGGTCCTATCAAAAAGCCAAGGCAGTTTCTTTATTCAACCAATGAAAGCAAAACAAATATAGAAGAACCTGCTACACTATTTTCCCTTTTCTGTTTAAACAAAAAGAAAGGCTTTCACTTTAACATAGTAAAATTACATATAACAAAACAGTTATCAAGCAAGAATTACAGTTACAATATTTATATCTATTTTATCTTTTATCATAACAATGGAAAACTATAACTATCTATCTATTCTTCAATTCCATCAAAGAATCCAGAAGGATATAATATAAGCAGCTTCCAAAACACTAGAAATGACAGAGACATCTTCTGCCTAGATAGTCATCCAAAGTTATTCTGTACCCTTGGGGCATCCATCTTCAGCCTACAGGCCCATAGTATCCAGCAGACTTTTCCATGAAGCAGGAAATTTCAAAGACAGCTCAGTCACTTTCTTCTGTGTCCTGCAGAACATTTCACAGACTCTTTTATAAATCAGGAACCTGAAGGATGATCTCACCTTTAGGCAAGTTCAGCAGTCCTCTCTCTGTGGGTTCTTCATGTCCAGTTTATGCAACAGTCCAGGCAAGAGCCATTTCTTGCCCAAATGGCTAACCAACTCCATAGGGAGTCTCTTTGATGCCCATCTTCCTCAGGAAATAGCTTGGTGCTGCCAGGAGTAGACGTGTCTCATTGTCATGAAAAGCCCTAAGTTATTAAAACCTTTTAAATGCCATATTCTGTAGTCTTTGAAAGGTATGAAGAATACCTACCTAAGTGAAATATATCTCTATATATCTAGAAAATCTAACATGACTACAAGCTTGACTATTATTGATGATTATCCATTAACAACCTATATTTCCTAATTAAACATTACATTTTAAATGAACTACACAATCACAATACCTTAATCAAGATCAGAAATACATAATCATATAAAAAATTGACCTTAAATTTATATCAACAAAGCAAAATTTAAACCAATGTAAACTATTCATCTCTATATCATATCCCCGATTAAATGTAAAAGAACATTTATAAACAATATTTGGGAATATGGGTGCAGTTTTTTCTCTCCAAACTGCTTCCTGCTGTATGGGGGTGCTGTTATTCAGGTCTTTCATGGTATATCCTGTTTGCTAGGTTCCTCTCAGTCAGCAGTTGAGCAAAGTAATTTTTGAGGGTGTTCATAGCTACCTTTCAGGAGGGCGGGGTCCATGAAACAATATTATTGGTGTGGAAGCAATCCACAGGTTCTCATTTTCTGTGAAAACAAAAGAAGAACCTCTTTTCCAAAGCATCATATCCTTAGACCCAAATTCTGAAGTCAAATACCTTTATAATATACATGCTGGTTTGGCTTAGCAGCCCACAAAATGAAATGTCTCTCTGTACTTAGCTCCTTCACAGTCAAAAAATTAAAGAAAACACAATAATATGTATAATCCAGACTCCCTGTGTATTCTCCATCTTTATGTGGCTTATTATATTTTTTTTACTTCCTTTAATCTCTATGACTATCTGTACTGTGTCTCTTTAAAGACTTTACCCTTTTTTAAAAGCATTAACTTTATTTTATGACTCTCCATACTCTTTATTTCTTCTCTCTCTCAAGCCTACATACACCCATCCAACAATGTGACCCATTTAGAGGTCTTTTATGTCTGAATCCATTCTATTGTGAATCTGTAATTTTTTGCTATCCAGGAGCACTTCTTAAAATGCTAAGCACTTTTTTAAAACTATAGCTTGCACAATGTAGGGGTAATACGGTACTGCCTGTTTCCTGCCAAGTCTAAACCTTAACTGCACTGTTATTATGGTAATTACAATAGATCCTGCCTCAGATCAGCACAGTTCAGCATGGCAGAGCAGCACTGCTTGTGCCTCAGAGCCCTGTGGTGCCCCTGAGCTGTGCACAGTTCCAGGCACACAGGGAGTCCACATTGCCATTAAGCAAGCCATAGCACTTTACTCACAAACCCCATCTAAATGCTCTGTCTCCTGCAAGAGACAGAGGTCACACGGTGGCACATCCCAGAAAGCCGGCATTTTAAAACCACCAGTTTTTTCCTGCTGCTGAGTCAGGAAAATTTCTTTGTGGCAAGCTGCCAGCAAAGAGCAAAAAGCTCTGTTAAACTCGGTTTCTTTCTGTGTTTAAAATTAAGCTCTTTCAGGTTTTTAAGTGATTTAATTGACCACATTGGGCGTCATTCTGTAGTATGAGGGCCTTGCATGTTGGGGTTTCTGTCCTACCCAGTTCCCACAGCACTTTAGCCCCAAAGAAAATCACACAGAGGTCTCTATAAAATTATAAACTGATTGGCCTATTGACTCAGGTTTCGTATTAGCTCTTATAACATATATTAACCAGTTATTCTTATCTATATTAGCCACATGACTCAGTACCTTTTCAGCAGGGCAGGTCACATCTTGCTTGTTTGGTGCTCTGCACAGAAGTGGGAGGAATGGGCTTCCTCCTTCCTAGAATTCTCCTGTTCTCATCTCCCCACTTCTACTTCCTGTCTGGTTGTCCTGCCTATACTTCCTGCCTGGCCAATCAGCATTTATTTAAAACATGATTGACAGAATACAGACAATTCTCCTGTACCAAGTGTCCCAGGAAATGTCCTGCTCCCTCTGGGTTCAGTTTCGCCTCTCTGCAGATGCTGAATCCTGACTGGGCTGCTGGAACTTGAGACCACCTAGCTGAAACTGAGAGCTAATGTTTCACACATGAAATGTGTACAGTATGTTCTCAGGTTGGCTTCTGTGCTGTATCATCACGGCACCAGGAAGGAAAAGGTGACACTTCAAAGGACAGAAAGGAACAGGGAGCCAAAACCTACAGCTCACCTCCAGCAAGACTGGATCTGAGAGGTATGAAAAACGAGCTCGTGTGATTGGCAGCAGTAAACTACCATGGTTTGCTGGTTCCTGCAGCAGAGTGAACTGGAGCCTCACAGACAGACAAAGGAGAAGGATCACATCTGTGGTTCCCAATCAAAGGGGAGAGAGTATGTGAAATGAAGGACAGGAAAGGCCATTAACTGCCTGATTGTGCTAACAAAGTACTCATCTGTCTTCTGGAAGCCCATGGCCTGGTAGAGAGCCAAAGCACTATACTGCACAATGCTAGTCTCAAGGACAACATCACTGTAGCCCTGGTTCCGTGCAAACTGGAGGACAGCTCTGACCAGTGCTTTCGCTATCCCCTGTCCACGATGCTGTGAGGACACAGATAGGCGAAGGAGCTGCAGCTGCTTCCTTTCTAATGGGGGATTCTTGACTGGCAGACAACCCACGATGCCCACCACCTGGTCCCCAGACTCAGCCACCCAGAAGGAGCCACGTGAATTCAGGTACAACTTAGTGATGTCAGCCATGTCTGCTTGCAAACATGTAGACACATACTTTCTGCAAGAATGCCAGACAAAGAGCCTCAGGCAAAGGAGTACAAGGAGGCAGCACACTGTGGCCAGGAGCCAGGAGCCATAAACCAGGACTATGGTCAGGAGCATCCCAAGTAAGGTCAGGAGAGTCTGGGGCAGTGTCAAAATATGGCTGAAGACAGCAGGGACATGCTCCTCCATGCCCGTGGAGAACAATTCCAGGGCCCTTTTGTGGTCCCTCTCCTGGTACTGGCGGATGTGATAAGGAGCCATGGGAGACCTCTGGCTCTCAAATATCAGTGATCACAGGGACAGCGAGACCTTCTTGCACAGCTTCCCTGAGCCCTGCAGGAGACAGAGGAAGCCATGTCAGTCCCCAAACCTCTCCCAGCCTCCCAGAAACCAGCGAGACTCTACAGATGACTGTGCCTCTGTCAACACCTAGGAGGAAGAAGGACAATGCTACCGGGAGAAAACAAACATCAGGTCAGCATCACCTAACAGCCCCCTGCTTCTTTCTCTTCCTGCCATGTGACCCTGGGACATGTCCCTTGACCTCTCTGAGCCTGTGTGTCTTCATCTGTAGACCATGGTAAATCATCACCTGGTTTCTAGGTTGCTCTGAAGATTTACTACAGTAGGCTATGTGCAGACCTTCCCGGTCACACTCCTTATTTGATTACAAGTTATCTCACCTTGGATATTGGGGTATGCTGGAAAACTATGTTGTTCTGAGGGTTTTGCTTCCTCTTCAGGGTCCTGACACTGAACGCTCCTGTGTTCCCAGGCACAAGTATCAGCGGATCCTTTTTCCAGCAACTGGAAAGACTCAGTCCACAGAAAAGCAAAGCGTCAAAACAAAAACATTCCACCCGTGGGTCCTCAGCAAGGGTGTGGGGCTCAAGACCCATAGAGATCCCGAGTCTCAGCCCTGTCCCCTCACCTGGTCCTACAGTTGCAAGAATGTCCAGGATGGCCTCAGCTTCCAACGACACCCAGGAGAACGCACCAGGGGCTGATGAGGCTCTAGGGAGCAGAGCTGGTCTGACACTTCTTTAGCTGACTCCTGGTCAATCATAAACCAAAAGTCAAGGGCTGAAATGTGACACGGGAGGGGATCCTCATTTCGTCATCTCCAGATCTGCACAAGCTTCACCTGGTGAGGAAGCTGGCTCTGCCTGGCCCAGAGTTCCTCACCATTGTGGGGGCCTCCCTCTCCTCTCTGAACCCTTCATATCACAGCATCTTTCCTTCCAGAACACTCTGCCACCTCTGGCTCCCAGCCTGGTCCTTGGCACATAGCTGCTGGGAGAGGCGTGTGCTCAGGACAAGCTGGCCTTCCCTTCTCTCTGAGCTCTGGTTGTTTTAGGATGATGGATCCTGATGGTCCAAACTGACTTGCTGCCCCCTCCTAACCATCATGCCCTCACTCAGCCACCATGTTAATGGGACTGTTTTGCTGGATGAGTCCTTCTCAGCCCCTGCATTGCTTGTCTAGATACCAGGCCACACACAGTGCTCAGCTTTGTGAACTTGGCAGCTCTTCAGAACCAAGATATCATACTCCTCATGCAGATTAGCAGAGGAAGTACCTCACCAAATCAGACAAGACTCAGAAGGGCCTCCTCTTGCAAGCTATCCCTGTGAGATGAGTGCACTTTGCCCCAGTTTTTCATACAGATCAGTGAGGGCCCTGTTGTCTCTTCTCAGGGCTTCCTAGACAGGGTCTGGCTGGAAGTCAGCACTTGTCCCATACAGTTAGTTTGGGCCTATTGGAGGCAGAGACAGTGTACTCTCAGGAGCAAACAGACAAGCAGGTAGGGTGGAGCCTTACATCATAGACGCTCCTCAGGAGTCATGTGTTGCAACGTAGAGGAGTCTTTGGACTTGGGACTAGGTAGCTATGTAGGACCAAAAAACAGGACTGATGGGCATAGCACAGGGTCATCTGCAAGCCAGCACTTTTCTGTAGCATTTAGCCGGGCCTATGGTGAACTCTAAGGAGAATGATGGGAGGCAGCCTTGGTGGGATCTTACATTAAAGAAGGCTCTCAGGATCATTTTGGGCTTGAGAGACAGGGAAAACTTTGGAATTTCAACACAGCAATAAATACCAGAAGATATAGGGAGGGGATGAGAGGTAGTGAGGTAGAGGTTTTTCCTGGGAAGTCTTGGGGTCAAGACTCTAGGAGAGGTTAATTAGCTTCTGCCAGCAGGGAGGGAAGCTTCTCAGGCAAAAGAGAGAGTAATCGGGATTTCCCTGAGCAGGGCTAAGAAACAGCTTGGGGAAAATATGGTCACAACTTTTGAGGAAAGACATCTTACATGGATTCTAAGTGAGGAAGGGTAGGATGTAAGGAGGAATGTGGGAGGGAGGTAAGGGAGAGAACACCAGCTTCAAGCTGATGTAATTTGGACCCTTACAAGGAAGAGATAACTAGGCCTTTTAACTAGTGAGATGCATGAACTCTGTGTATGTTTATGAGACTTGATCTATATGTAGGAATCAATCAGTGGAGAAGATTGTAGCCGACTTTCCCAAAGGTGGGTGTAGCATCTGAGCTAGTGAATTGAAGGTGTGCCGTTTGCTCACAAAACAGCTGGTTACACAGAGCAACCATGAGTGAAATCAAGCTACCCACCAGTGTCAACACTTGAGCCACAGCTACAAAGTAAGCCTGGCTAGAAGAAATGTCATTATCACTAATTCACTCAGAGGTGAGGCTTGTAACTTGTAGTGTGGAGCTGCAGGCCGCCTTCCCGCCGCCCCAGCTCCCGGCCACCGGCTAGCTTTACCCGAAATAATTACACGGAAACTGTATTCTTTTAAATACTGCCTGGCCCATTATTTTCTGCCTCTTACTCACATCTTGATTAATCCATATCTAATAATCTGTGTAGCACCATGAAGCCTTACCGGGAAGTTTCTAGCTTACGTCCATCTTGGGCTGGAGCTTCATCGCGTCTGTCTCCCTGAGCAGGGGCACAGCAGTCTGGCTAACTTAGGAGAGGCGTGGCATCTAACTGAGCCATCTACCTCACTTCCTTCTTCCTGTTCTGTCTACTCCACCCACCTAAGGGCTGGCCAAGGCAGTTTCTTTATTAATGAATGAAATCAAGACAAACAGAAGACTCTCCCACATCAGTAACTATCTTGCATTTCATGGTCTGCCAGCACCTTAGAGTCTTTTGTAGGAGAGTCTTGTCTGAGTTGACAAAGAAGTCATGGGGTTGGCTGAGGTTCAAGGAACATGGAGGTAGCTAAGACCAGAGTATAGGTATCAAGACCGCTAAGCCTCCACCATGTGGGCATACATTTTGGAGCCACAATGGCAGCAAATTTAACATGATTCAGATGGGGATGAACACACAAGTCTTTGGCAGAGCATCGAGGGTCATGCTAGGTCAAGGCCACATTTGGAAAGCTCGTTGCTTGACTGTCAATGATTCTTTAGCTTCCTCATGGCAAACCAGAAGCTGCAGCTGAGTTCCTGGGGGAGGCTCCTGTTACAGCCTGAATGCCAGCACTTCCCCCACAGGCTCATGTGTTTGAATATCTGCTGTCCAGATGGTGCCACTGTTTTGGTAGGTTATGGAGCTTCTGGGAGAGAAGGAAAGGATATTTGCCCAGGTGGGACAAAGGACTGCCACTGGATTGCCGAGACAGAAAGGGAAAGAGGGAAACCCTGTCTTAGGATGAGGTGCTTAACTTTGATTGGGCATGTTAATTAGGGCAGCCAAAGGGGGCTTTTGATATCTGGACTTCAGTTCTTTGATAGCTGGACCTTGGCAGTCAGCCTCAGGAGGAGGAAGTGGCCAAATAATGGAATCGACCATGATGGGAAGCTTTAAGAATGTAATGGTTTAGTAAGGTAGGGGGAATATAGGAGAAGGGTACACTCTCTGACTCCACAATTCCAAAGGCATCCAGGGCTCTAAACCTTTGCTATTGACATGATGTTTCTTAGGAAATTCTGAGACCTTCAACATACTTCCAATCAATAATAGTTCAATTTCTGCATTACCTTGCACTAGAGGACCTGGCAGACCCATATGGGATCAGATGTATTGTGTATATGGGACAAACCCTATTTCTGATTGTCTTGAACCTGTATGAGTAACGAAGTCAATTCTGTATCATCTGGTATAAATTCAGTGGTTTCAATATGCAACACAACTCTTTCTGCATATTGTGAATCAGTAACTATAAATAGAGGTTCTTTAAAAATCCCTTAGTACTATGAGAATAGCATATTATTCTGCCTTTTGGACAGAATTATAAGGGCTTTGTTTTACCTTGCTTACATCTTCTGATGTGTAGCCTGCCTTTCTTGGTTTTCATGCATCATTATAGAATGTATGGGCTCCAGTTATTGGTGTGTCGTGTATAATGTTGTCTTGGGCCATTGCCCTAAAAAAAGATAGCAGGGATCATTGTCCTAAGGATGTTTGAGGAGAACCCACCCCACATTCCAACTATCTTGAGAACTTTTTGTTTACGGAACCTGCCCCATATTTCAACTATCTTGAAAAATGTTTGTTAATGGAATCACATGTTTCAGCTTATACCAGGGATGCTGACTGATGACCTTCGCTACCCCGGCAAAGTTTCTTCCTACCCCTACCCCCACCCCAAGCCAAGTTCCTCATTCAAGGGTTATATAAGCCGCAACCATAACCCTAATAAAGGAAGACCTTGACAACAGAATCTTGCTTGGTCTCCTTTCTCTCTCCCGCCCATGATTTCTTGCAGGTAGCACCTCTTCAGACCCTGAATAGCTGACCGGCTGGCGGGTTACATAATGTGGGGAAGGATTCAAGTAGTTATCTTTATAAGGTTAATTCTGACACTTTTGGAATAATTGCTATTCATCTTTCCAAAAAAACATAGCACAAGCTCTTTGCCAATGTTCATTGTCTTTGCATATTATTTTTCATCATCAGTAAAGGGCACTATAATCTCTGCTGAGTCTATTTCTGCTAGTTGATAAAGTCTCAATTTTCCTTTTATGATTAATTCAGAGACATTTTCCACATAAATTTTTAATTTTTCCCTAGGTTTATATTGTAAAAAGATCCATTCTAAGATAATATCTTTACTTTGCATTAAAATTCCAGTAGGGAAAATTCTGGAAGGCAATATGACTAGAATGCAATTAAGATTTGGATTCACCATATCCACATGTGTTTCCTGTAATTTTTCTTCAACAACAATCAATTTCTTTTCAGGTTGAGCTGTTAATTCCCTGGGACTATTTAAGTTTTTGTTACCATCTAAGGTTTTGGTTTTTTTATTTTTTTAATTCTTTATTTTTTTATAAAATATAAGGTTTTGTTTAAATGAACTATTGGATCAGGTGTTATCCCAACACCTGGTCATAGAATGTAAATATTTCCTAACAATCTTTGAAAATCATTAGGAGTTCGCAATCAGTCTCTCCTAATTTGTGCATTTGTGTTCTAATTTACTGTAAACCTATTTTTTTATAACCTAGATAATTGAGAGAATATCTCTATATTTTTTCAGGAGCGATTTATATTCCCCATTTTGGCACAACTTTTTTTACTTCTTCAGACAATCTTTCTAAAGTATCTAAATTTGAATCAGATAGCAAAATGTCACCCATGTAATGGTAAGTTATAGATTTAGGAAATTGTTTAGGAAATTATTTCCAATTGCTGACTTACAAAGTATTGGCACAGGGAGGCTATTGAACATTCCCTGTGGGAGGACGTTCCACTGAGATTCGGTAAGTACTCATCTAGCATCTGTGTCTGATACTCCTATTTGTACAGCCTTAGTTAATCTTTGTAAAAAAAAAGTCACTAAAGGGTTCTCTCTGGACCTGTTTAACCTTGGCATATGATTCAATTCATTTTCCTAGTCCTTTAATCCTGTCCCAAGCATTTAAGGCTGCTTTGTGGCATAGGGACAAGATTTGTTCATCATAAAGATATTGAACCTGTGGGCCAGCATAAGTGCCCTTGCCAAGAATTTGATCTTGGGAAGTCTCAAGTCCTTTTGCTTTCCCCTATTGTTCTAAAATTTTTACCTTTTCTCACAAATAATATTTTCACAGTAATTGTGGCCCATCACCCAGGACTGCTGAAACTAATTGACACCAGTCATATGAGGGATCCTTAATGATAGAAGCCCATGACTTTACCATCTCCCTAACAAATGCAGAATGTAAGCCATAAAATATTACTGCTTGCTTAATTTCTTTTAGGTCATTCATTCCTATAGATAACCACCTAACTTCTTTGGATCCTTTTGGGCATTTAGAACTTGATGCTTTTTCAGAGTAGATTACAGGGTAGGAAGCTAAAACCCTAGTAAGTCATCTCTGACAGGTACTAGCGATGTTAAATTCTGCCCTTGTACCTTCTTTCCCTGCTCATAAGCTCCAATAATTTCCTCAATCATTTCTAATCTTTTTACTACTATCTTTTGGCCTGTATATATTTCTGGTGATTTCACTGAGGCACCTATTCTCTGGTACTCCTATTGTACATGTGATTCCAAGGTCTGAAGTTTTTCCTTTAAAGATAACATTTTATCTGTGGACATTATTTGGATAGTGTGCAGATTGCCTTCCTGGAAAGATACTCTATCTGTTAATCTATCATAATTTTTAACAGATTTTGATTGTCAAATTTAGCAGTATGAATTCTTTCAGATACCCTTTGACATGGATTGAATTTTGCTTGTCAAACTAATGTTATCTTTTTCAAGAGTATTAAATTTTTCAGGTAACTTTGATTTTTCGATGATATTAATCCTGTCAGCTAGCTGTTCATTATTAGTCTGTAAAGACTGCATTATTTGTAAAAGTGCCTCATTCTTGGCTCTGCTATAAAACCATTTTCTAAAGGATATAACATGAAGAAAGAAACTGAGTCCCAATATCCAATAAATAGATGTATCACAATAACCATATAAGTCTTGTAGAATACAATCCATAGTATCAGCAAAATGATTATTAAAATTTTGCATGGTAATATTATCTGCAATTATATAACTTTCAAGTTTATTGATTTATTTATTAATCAAATAGTTACCTTTGTTATGAGATTCAGTAAATTGTTTTAAGTTTAATAATCTTTATTGTCCAGCAGGTGTTGCGGTTGCAGCCATATGGCGAAGAGTCACGACTGGTGGTGGATGGGCAGTCCTGCGTTGCTTTGGTTTTTCACCTTGAGGCCTGGTTAAATACCAACAAATATGCTTTGCTTGACAAATTAAAATCGATTAAATCAACTCCATACATGGAGCAAGGAGCCCAAAACTTATCAGAAGGGAACACGAACTGGAAGTTGCACAAGTTGCTGCATGGCACAGAATGCAGCAATGGGGAGGGGGAAAATGTGCACCAGCCTGGGAAATTTCCAAGTCACTGTGCTTAGCCCTGCTGTTGCGGGTTTTACAAAAAACCCCTTAGTAGGTGAAAGCAAGACAGGCGGGTGGGGGTAGGAGACCTTCTGGGCCATGGACCATTTGGGCCTTTTAGACTGGTCCACCTGGTAGGTGCAGAGCTGGGATCCATGTCGGGCACCAGATGAAGACAGATGCTAAAAAGAAATCCCACACTAGCTCAGAATTGAGTATAATAAAGGGTTATTTACTAAGGGATAGACTCACAGATCACAGTCCTCTGCATGAACGGGAAATAGCAACCGAATCCTGGAGCCGGGAGAGAGAGGGAGTGTGTGCTTTACATTGGCATTTATAGTAAAAGAGGCCACGCCCAAGCAGGCTGATAACTTAGATGCTACTGACTGAAGGAGTTCCTACACATGACTATCCATAATCCCAGTTCTAGGGAATCCAACGCCCTCATTTTCCCTCCATGGGCACAGTAGGCACACTTATGGTATACACACATAAATGCAGGCAAAACAACACTCATATACATAAATTAAAACTAAATGTCTTTAAAATAAACAAATATTAAATCTATAAAGTACTTGTAGAATGTGGTTTGAAGTTGGTATCTAAATGTGTTTTAAAATGGAATCAAATGAGGTTTTTGTTGTTTTGTTTTTGAGACAGAAATTGAGGTAGACAAGCTCACCTCAGACTCACTATGTAGCCCAGGATCAGGCCGCATTTGGTTTCTGTGTTCAGAGAATTCAGTTTCTTACGATCATAACTGTACATAACAAATAGAACATTTGGCATGAGTAATGGATTGCCACCTGCTTTGAATACTTTTAACTTACATTTATTTATCTATCATTTATAGTATATTATATTTATTATGTTATATGTGTATCCTTGGGCATTTGTGCACCAGAGTCCAGGTGTAGATATGGACTACAACTGCCAGACCCTGCTCTTTCCTTGTACCACATGAGTCACAGGAATAGGTGATCAGGCTTGGCAGCAGTAGCCATCACCTGCTGAGCTGTCTTGCTGGATCTCTTTTGAGCATTTTTGATCACTTTTAGCCTTATACCATTAACTGAATGGTTAAATGATTTCACATGCAAATGCTTGTATAAAACAATTAGCACTTAAATATATCAGCAAGCCATAAATTACCATTTCTCCTCACAGATATATAAACTCTTATCACAGAAGACGGTATTGAGAAATTATTTGATGATGTCATTTGTATAATGTCAGCAAGAGGTTTTATGAAATCTCTGAAAATCTCAACATGATAAAAACATTAACTTTTTCCATCCCTGGTTATTAACATATGTTCACGGTATAAAGGTTTGAAACAAAGAATAGTATTTAGAAGAATGATGACTCTCTGTCCTGCTTTTACTGTAAAGTTTATGCTGTTTTTCTTTGTGTGTCTGAGTTAATGCCTTGGTGTTTGCAGATGCTGGCAGAGGCTAGATGAGGGCATCAGGTCTCCTGGAGATACAGGCAGGTGTGAGCCCACATGGCAGCTTACAACCTCCTGTAACTCCAGTGCCAAGGAGCTGAATCCCTCTTCTCACTGCACCACCAGGCACACAGTCCACACACATACAGAGATGGAAGCAGGACACTCGCTCACCACCAGGCACACAGTCCACACACATACAGAGTGGAAGCAGGACACTCGTTCACTTCATATAAAACAAGTCTTTAAAATAAGCAGTGTGGTGCTGGCACACGCGGACAAGTGAGAGTCCTAGGGACTCCAGCACCTGCTCAGGTTACCTGCAGGCTTCCTGTGCTCCCTGCTCGTGCTAGGCACACTATGTGTGTGGTTTAGTCTTCACTGTAGCTCTAGGATACTAGAGGAAGGAAACAGGTTTGCTCTTTCTTGACTTCAAAATAAATTTCAAACTAGGAATGGTGGAAGACACCTGTAATTCTGGTACTCAGAAGCCTGGTGAAACAGAGGATTGAGACTTTGAGGCCAATCTGGGCTATGTAGCTAGAGAGGGTCTCAAAAAGATTATTGTCCCCCTGCTGAAAAAAGCTACAGAATAAAACAGAAATGCAACATTTAATGGTATGTCTTGTGCCTTTCATACAAGTTCACCACTACCTACAGCTTGCTGCCTGCTCTCTGGGGTTCTTCCACTTACCTGCCTGCATGTGCCCCTTAAAGTATTTGAAGTAAGATGTTCACATCATGGCACATCTCTCTACAATGCCTGTGTGCCTTGTCACTTAAAACTATCCTTTTGAAAATGATAAAAAAAGGATCAAAGTTGAGATTTTTTAAAGATAGCCCTGTCTTTCAGAACTCTCTATTGGTTTATTCAGGATTCTTTGGAACAGTAGTCATGAGTAATGTCTTCGGACCACATCACACTTCCTCCTTTGGCCTCTCATCAGGAGTTATACACTGCTGGCCCCATTAGGGAGGAATCAAGTTTTAGACTCTTGGTTGAGGGGACCCTGGTCTCTCCACTATAAAGGCATCACACGGCTGTGACCAGAGTTGAAAACTCTCTCCAACTCTGAGTGTTGTGCCAGAATAAAGATTCAGATCTGAGCGATTCCTGGATCCAGTGACCACAACACCACTACTTCACTGACTCAAAACCATCGAAGTCGTGAGGTTATGGCTGAGAACCACCACACCCAAATTCCACTTTTTAAGAAATTTCTTTGGGGAAGGGGCTGGCTAGGGAGCCACAGCTGGCAAGTACATGTCAGAAGACAACTTTTGCAAATTGGTTTTCCTTCCAATGTGGGATCCGGCATTGAACTTAGCTTCTTCACAGTAGAAAGAATGAGAGGAAGAAAAGGAACTAACTGCTGAGTGGATTTTGGTATGAGCATTTGTTTGCACTCAAATGCTAGTGCACAATTTAGCCTGCTCCACAGTACTCTCAATGCATGAACACAGAAGAGGCTGCCCCACAATTGTCCTGAGCCAGTGCAGGGTGTGACCTTTAGTCAAGGAGAGACCTATATAAGCTGCCCTGAAACACAATACAATTGGTTTTCTTGTTTCAAGGGTGAACCCTCTCTCTCTCTCTCTCTCTCTCTCTCTCTCTCTCTCTCTCTCTCTCTCTCTCTCTCTCTCTCTCTCTCTCTCTGTGTGTGTGTGTTTGTGTGTGTGTGTGTGTGTGTGTGTTTCAATCTCCAGCCCCTTGCCTGACTCATGAACTGTCCCATGGTAGACAGGCAGAACTGTACAATGGGGCTAGGTATATGAAACACAGGCACCCCCAGAAACCAAGAGTGAGTTAGAGCCCTCAAACCCCCAAATCAGTCATCACAAGCATTAGAATCTGGTGTGCACCAGCTAGGAGCTTTTATTGTTCATTATCTGACATGACAAGGTTCACTGACTCCTGCAGAGTGGAGGGGACCGTCTTGCTGCACAAGAGCATAGGACTCAGTCCCACTTCCTAAGCAAAAGGAAGGGGATGCTTTAATTGAATTGCAGGAACACCCGCTAACCTCCAGAACACACTCATGAAGTACTGTCCTGTCTTCTGGAAGCCCATGCTCATGTAAAGGGCTTGAGCGCTTTTGGGCAAGATGCTGGTCTCAAGGATGACATCACTGTAGCCCTGATCCCGTGCAAACTGGAGGACAGTTCTGACCAGTGCTTTCGCTATCCCCTGTCCTCGATGCTGTGAGGACACAGACAGGTGAAAGAGCTCTAGCTGCTTCCTCCCTAATGGGGGATCCTTGACTGGTAGACCACCCACAATGCCCACCAACTCTCCCCCAGACTCAGCCACCCAGAAGCAGGAGCCACGTGCACTCATGTAGGACTTGGTGATGTCAGCCATGTCTGTGTGCAAACACTTGGCCACATATCTCTTCCACGGTTGTCTTACAAGAAGCTTCAAGAGAAGGAGCACAAAGAAGATGCTCATAGCAGCTAGCAGCCAGGAGCCAGACACCAGGACCATGGCAAGCGGCACCCCAAGTAAGGGAAGGAAGGTCCTTGGCAAAGTCAGCATGTGGCGGAAGGTGGCAGGGATGTGCTCCTCCATGCCTCTTATGAACAAATCCAGGACACTTTTCTGGTCGCTGTCCTGGTACTGGCGGATGTGATAAGGAGCCATGGGAGATTTCTGGGTCTCAAATCTCGGCATCCAGGAGAGACTGGTATACCTGCCTGGCACTTTACCTGAGGCCTGAAGTGGAGAGAAACCATGTAAGTCCCCTGATGTTCTGCCTCCCAATCTCCCAAGACCCATTTAGCCTCTCTTCAAAGGTGTATCTTTCTGCTGTTCCCAGACGGGAAGCAGACACAAACACTGGGAGAATGTCTGTCCAGCAACACCTGATTATACCCTTCTTCACCCTACTAGAAGCTTTCTGCAGCTCTGGGTACATAAACAAGCCCAGTGCTGCAGATGGACCCCATGCACACATTAGGTCACTGTCTGTGGACTGTGCATTACAGGCACTGTGTTTCCAGGTGTTTTGCTGCAGATCTCCTTCCCAAGGATTATAAAACTTTAGATTACAGAGCTGGCAGAAAGAAACAAACAAAACCCCCCTTTGCTGCAAATCCTTATCCTTGAGACCTCGGGCAGGTTCTAGGACTCCAGTAACAGGCTGAGACCCTCCCACAGTGCTGCCAGTCTTACCTGCTACTGCACAACCAAGAGTGTCTGGAAGGGCATCAGCCTCTGGTCGCATGAAGTACAGAGAGCCTGGGTCTGCCTAACAACTGGTGAGCAGACCTGAGTTGCACCTCACTGGTTGGCTCCTGGATATTTGTTAATCATAAAACCCAGGGTCACAGAGTTCTCCAGTGACAGCAGGGAGTCCACCCCCATTCAACTTGTGACTCTGGGTTAATAATTTGTAGAGCACAGCAGAATGTGGATGATCAGCCATTTCCACCCCCATGGAAGGCCTGTCACCTGCACTGTTCCCTCCAGACTACAGCCACCTCTGCCTTCTTTCAAGCCCAGCCTAGTCCTGCACATAACTGCTCAGAGCAGCCTGGTGTTGGGACGCACACACTGGGCTCCCATGTCCTGCCACAGCAACAGGTCCTATGGCTGGACTTTTCCCTGTCCATGCTGTGCCTGGTCCTGTAAAATAAATCCTAGGGGTCCCCACACTGCCCTTCCTCCCCTGCTCCTCAACACCAGCCTCAGTCAGTGCTAGTGTCCTTTTCAGCACCAGCTATGGTGCCAACCAGATGGCGGGCACTAGACAGGGCACAGCTGCCTGAGTTCTGGGCCTGCTCAGAGCTTGCACATCATGCTTCTCACATGGGTGAGCTGAGTTGTTGCTTCCCTACAACAAGCGAGAGGTACATCTGTCTCTACAGAGTGTCCCTGTGGAAGGTGTTCTCTGCCTCTGCCTCCAACCCTGACCTGAAGGCCAGTGGGAGCTGTAATGGCCCCATTTTCCCCAGAACCACTGTAGCCATAGAAGCAGGCTCTGAGCAGAGCCTAAGACTATGGCAGGATCTTACTTTGAAGAAGTTTTCGTGCCAGCGGAGAATGGGACACTCTGAATTGTGACAAGGTCCAGTGGAGAAGATGCTGAGATGTCAGCACAGTGAGCCTTCTCAGAAGGATGAGCAGAGCAGAGCCAACACCTCAGAAAAGGTTCATCTCCTGAGCAGGGAGGGGAGAGAGGCAGGGAAGCTCCTGAGACAGCCCTTGGGAAGAGGGTCCTTAAAAGCACACATGGCTAACACCAGCAGGGACCTGGCTATACAGGACCCAGAACACAGTCACGTAGTGCACATATCCCATTCCAGATGCACGTGAGGCCATGAGGATGCATGTCAGCAGGGAAGCAAAGTGACAAGTGAAGTAGTGGGGCATGTGGTGATCCTGGCTAAACAAGGGTCCCAGGTGTGCAGGTGGCATGCTGCAGAAGCCCCTGGCCAACAAGGTGTCTTGGAAATTCAGTCAGTCTAGGCTCCCAAGACAAAACCTGTCCCATAGCTGAGAGTTATGCACAATGAGAAGCACTTTGTTCCCTAATTGCTTAAAGGTCCTGTTTGTCCAAAACACTGTGGACCTAGTTGGGTTATTGTTTGCAAGGGGAGCCTCGTTCAGTATAGACTGAGGAGATACAGCACTAGCTGTGTGAGGAAGATTCGTGTGGCCTGTCCATTAGGACACAGGCCAGACAGTGACATCTGTACCACTTGAGGGCATTTAGTGCAGAAATGACCAGGGTCAGCTGCAGTCAGGTAGGGATAAGCAGGGCAGCTTCACCGCCTGCAGTGCCCTGCAGCAGAGTTCTGGGCTCACTCTTGGCTCTGGGTTTGACTCAGCAGAAAACCCTGGCTTCCCTCCCCAGCACTGCCCTCCCTCCCCAGAAGACAGCTGTGATGCTGACAGCAATGGAGAGAGCAAGGACAGGTTACATCACCTGAGCACAGAACACGGGACACAGCTAAACCGTGGAGTTTTGCTTTGCTTACTTAGCAAAACAGAGAGGATTTATTAAGCAAGAGAGAGAGAGAGAGAGAGAGAGAGAGAGAGAGAGAGTTCTTGGTCACTGAAAGGTGATGTAAAATTGTCAACTCTTTTGTTGTTCTTGTTGTTCTTGTTGTAATTATTTAGGTTTTTGGAAGGTTTCATCATGTAGCCTAGACTATCCTGGAACTCACAGACTCTTGCTTCTCTCTCACAAGGGTTTGGGATTAGAGGCATGCAACACTAAGTAGTATCTATTTAAAAATATGGACAAATATATATATATATATATATATATATATTAAAAAGAACAAACACCACAGAGTTAAATTTCATTTCTGATTTGCTGGAATTGCCTAAGGTTTTTAACAAAGGGGGGATGGATTCTTGATACACATTCAATCGTTAGTGTTGCTAATGTCATATAAGAGGGTACAGAGAGCTTGGCCAGGAAGCTGTCAGTTACAGAGGTGCTCTCTGGCAGCACAGCTGTCGTGTGCACTGAGATTAGCGCTATCCTCTCAAAGCATTCTGTGCTCTTCATTCTGGTCATTGCACAGTGAACAAACACAATCTAAGGATTTCCAACAGGGAGGAAAATGTGTCTCCCCCCTCCCTTACAAGAGGTAGATACAACTCCCATTTTTCACCATGAAATTCATGTTGAAGTTTATCAATATCAGATATTTTAAACACAGGCCATTTACAACGTAATGTGCACTTTGTCCTCATAAATGCACTAATCCCATAAAACAATGATCAAAATTTATTTATCTCCACAGTGAGTTGTTTTTAAACTAGTTTGGCCAGATCAATCCTGCCACCTGTCTCTTGTTTATTTAGTCCCATAGTGTCAGACCCAATCCCCTGACCAAAATAAGCCATTCAAAACAAAACACACAAGAAAACCCAAAACACAGAAGGTGGTCTAAGGCCTCTAATACCACGTCCAATGTCCATATCCTGACTACCTTGAAGTCTAATTCTGACTCACCCCTCATCAACAGCACCACGAGAGCGTCCTCCCCGAGACCCTGTCCACCAGTAATGCAATTCTAACCTATCCCAATGGTCACAGGATCTTTCATAAGGAAGTTAGGGTTGAAAGAAAGCCCTAACTCTAGGGCATGGTTTCCTGCGTGTAACTTCTGAACACTGCCGGATTCCTCTCCTGCCCAATGTCCTGCCCTCAGCTTCCAGAGGCCATTCTTCCCCCAAGGGGAAGGAGGAGCCCTGTCCTAGATCCTTACTGCCTTGGTCCCTCTTACCAAAGTCGCTGCCCAGGGCACAGCCTGGGCTGCTCTCCAATGCGTTCTCTTCCAGCTCTGGGCCTCGCAGTGTCTGTGAGGTTCGCACACTCCTCCTGCTGCATCAGCCTCGGGCACCGCCTGTAGAGGGCGCCTTGTCGCGCGCAACCGAGCGAACCTCTGGCCTAAACTGCCAAGCTGCGCTCCGAAAGCTACATATCTCTCCACACGGGTCAGGGAGGGCTCTGGTAAACACAGGGGCCGGGAGATGCAAGCAGAGCCCACAAACCTGTGACCGTGAGGAACTCACTATCAGTCTCCCCTCGGAAACTAAGATCGCCACTTCCGGAAGTGCCCAGGCTCCGCCAAAATAAAGCCGGTGATGATCCTGAGTGTGTTTCTGCAGACTCCTCTCTCGTGGATGCGAAGGGGAGCAGTCATGTCAGAACCTTCCTGTAGAAGGATCCAAGCCATGGGTGGAGGCTGGAAATTGATGTCAGGTTTTGAGTCTACTAAAGGTTTAAGTTGTGGCATTTGAGAGATGTCCCCACTTCCTTCCTGTGAGAAATATTAGCCTAATGAAGCCAGCACACCTTTCCACTACTAGAGACCCCACTTGGGGACTCTGCTTTGTGCTGTTCCGGCAGTCACGGGGAGCATGCCTGGACCCCACAGCCCTCAGCGGTTTACTTCCAAGGCTTATTTAATATAAAATATGGTCACTTTATCTAGAATAGTTTAGGAAGTGTGGGACCCTCACCCCTTATTCTCTCTTTTTTAATTTATTTATTTTGTATACAATGTTCTGTCTACATGTAAGCCTGCGTGCCAGAACAGGGCACCAGACCTCATTACAGATGGTTGTGAGCCACCATGTGGTTGCTGGGAATTGAACTCAGGACTTTTGGAAGAGCAGGCAATGCTCTTAACCGCTGAGCCATCTCTCCAGCCCCCACCCCTTATTCTCAAAGGGGCAAGAAAAAATTTCCTAGCAGAATGTTTTCCCAGGAAGATAGTGGTCTTCCCCCTCCCACCCGGGAGATTCCAAGCACAAGGTCACTTACCTCAGCCCAGCCAACCACCTGGTACAGGCTGATAAAGATGGCCTAACTCAAGAACAGTGGCCTTGCTCTAAGAACAAGGAGAAAACTGACTTAACCGAATGGGAGGGAGCAAAAGTCCGTGCCAAAGCATCTTCAAAGATTCTCTTTGTAGTTATGCCTTTAAAAGCTTACCCCACAGAGGATATACAACTCCTCTCTACCTTGTTGTAATGGGGATGGAGATGAGTTCCAAACATATTTGTACTATGCTGATTAAACCTTGCTTATTACAGTCTGGGCCTCTCTGGTGGTCTCTCTCTGGGGGGTCGTAATCTGGGCCCAAAAGAAGGTGATGTGTAATCCCTGAGCCTTCCAGCTAGACTAAATGTGACATAACTTGTTTTCCATTTTCCTTGCTCGGAGTTTATCTTTATGGTTTTCTTTGCATGGAAGGTGTATAGTGATATGTGCAATAAAGACAAATGGAAGCGTAGAACGCTAGGCTGCTGCCGTTACTCTTCTACTTAGGATAATGAAGAAAGGACATCAAAAGCACAGCTTGAATCAGTGACTGGAGAAGGTCGAGAAGGAAGTCCTGTGTGTATCTGGGAGAGCAGCATTTCAGACAACAGTTTAAGAATTCCAGCACTCAGGAGGCAGAGGCAGGCAGACCACTGTCAGTTTGAGGCCATCCTGGTCTACAGAGCAAGTTCAACCAGAAATCCAGGAAAACCAGACAGCTAGAGAAACTCATCTCAAAGAGAGAGAGAGAAACAAAACCAACAAAGAAAAAAATTTCTGAAACAAAAAACTGGCTTGCAGGCTTACATACAATAATGTGTGTATCTGTGTGTTCCCTAGTGTTAGGAGCTGAAACCCGGACTTTGTGCTAGTAGGAAAACACTCTACCACCAAGCTACATCCACATTTTGCTTTTAATTTTTAAATTCATATGAGATAAGAAGTCTGGCAGCCAAGACCTGATATGGTGGTACAGGCCTCTGAGTTCAAGGCTAACCAGCAACATAATAAGACCATATCTAGAAAAAAAAAGACTGGCATTCATATATATATCCTAAAAAGTAGTAAAGAAAACCTAGTTATAATAGATTATAAATGCTTAACAAATATGTTAAAGGCAAAACAAAACAGTTCATATGAAAAGAGTCTCAACCTCAGTCATGGATGAGTCCAGTTTCAAAAGAAGACACAGCCTCCTGTCCTACAGATCTGCATGTGAAATGAGACAAGTGCTTTACAAGAGTTTACTGCTTTAAAAAACTGAAGTGAGCACTGGGGATATAACTCAACTGCTAAAGTGCTTGCCTTGCAACTCAGAAAACTGAGTTGGATCTCTCCATCCCACACTTAAAATAAGAAAAGAAAGAAAGGCTGTGTGTGGTGTTGCACGCTTGTAACCCCAACTCTAAGGGAGACAGAAATAGTGGCACCGCCCAGCTCACTGCTCAGCTAGCCCAGCTCACTTGGTGAGTTTGTTCTGGCACAAGCAGCTTTCCTGCAGGCTTCTCCTGCTCCATGCTTTGGGTGCACCTTTAGTCATTACTGCAGCCCCAAGATACTAGGATGGAGGAAACCCACTTATTCTGTTTACTTAAAAAAAAAATTCAAGCCAGGTGGTGGTGGTGCATGCCTTTACTGGCAGTACTCTGGAGGCAGAGGCAGGTGGGTCTCTGTGAACTTGAGGCTGCCGGATTATAAAGTGAGTTTCAGGACAGCCAAGGCTCTACAGGGAAACCCTGTCTCAGAAAGAAAAAAAAATTAAACTAGGCCTGGTGGAAGACCCCTGTAATCCGGTGTCCGGGAGCCTGAGAGAGGGAGGACTGAGAATTAGAGGAAGGTGGGGGGCTATGCAGCAAGATACTGTCTCAAAGGGGAAAAAACAATTTCTTCAACCCTATCGAGTAAAATATAATTGATGGGGACTTCTGTGGTGTTGAGAACAACAGAGGCTTGCTTAGCCTGCGGGACTAGGGTCCTGGGGAACTTGATAGTCACAAAAACAGCCCTGGCAGTGGCTTCTGGGTGCTTGAACTGAGAATTCAAAGACTGGAAATGCATGGGCCACAGTGGGTGAGTTTAGAGACACGATTATTATAGCCTTCTAGTTAGAAGCTACTAATGCCAGTGCAGGGGCGAGGCTGCCCCCACAACACTACTAATGCCAGAGCAGGGGCGAGGCTGCCCCACAGCGCTACTAATGCCAGTGCAGAGGCGAGGCTGCCCCGCAGCAGTCTTGCAAGCAATGCAGTTACTAAACACATCTCCACGGTGGACGGTTGCATTGCTACTGCAGTCAATGTGTACATTGATTAATACACGCATTACAAAGATGATTTGTGAAGCTTTTATTTCTTTCCTTGGGATGTGTTCCATCCTTGTGAGCCTCTGACCACAAAAACGAATAAACTATTGCCGTTTCCCAGGAAGAAGTTAGTGGAAGTGCCCGTGTCTCTCGAAGGGTAGTTTTAAGCCCATTTAAGAGCAGTGTTCTCTACATTGAGAGTTAAGTCCAGAACCTGTGTTGTTGTGGCAAAAGCTGCTCATTTCTAGCTGGAATGTGGTGCTGGGGGGAAGGGGATGTGGGGGATGGGAATATGGCTCAGTCAGACAAACGCTTGCCACACAGGCATTAGGACCTGAGTTGGATCTTCATCATCCATGTTAAAATGCCAGGTATGTCGGCCTGCCCTTGTCATCCTGGCTCTGAGGAGGAAGGACAAGTGGACACCTAGGGCTATCTGGTCAGCCAGTGTAGTCTATTAGGTGAGTTCCAGGTCCCAGGGAGAGACTCTCACAAGATGGTGGATGGCCCCTGGGGAATGAGATCAGAGGTTGACCTCTAACCTCTGTAACCATGTGGGTGTGCACCTGCACAAGTACAACAGCCTACATACAGGAGAGAGAGAGAGAGAGAGAGAGAGAGAGAGAAGAGAAGAAGAAGAAGAAGAAGAAGAAGAAGAAGAAGAAGAAGAAGAAGAAGAAGAAGAAGAAGAGGAGAAGGAGGACCAGGAGGAGGAGAAGGAGGAGCAGGAGGAGGAGCAGGAGGAGGAGGAGGAGGGGAGGGGAAGGGAGAGGAAGGGGAGAGGGAGGGGGAAGGGTGGATGAGGGAAGAGAAAGACAGAAAGTGGTGGTGTCTTGGGTCACATGTATCTGACACTTGGCTGAAAAGCCAGCAGGGGAAAGATGGATGAAGAGCTTTGTAATCAATGGGCATTGTTTCTCCCAAGGCTTGAGAAGGACAAACAAGGCTATGAGCCAATATGGAGGAGGTGTCTTTGGCACAAAACCACCCACCATTCAGAACCCAGCCTGCCCTGAGCCTCCAGCTTCATTTGAGAAGATCCCAGTGGCTCAGAGGTTCTATGGCCTCCTGCTGCCAGCCTCCTAATTCACCCCTTCACAATCTGTGCCTACTCAGCAGCCTGGGGCTATGCTGGCTCAAGGCCACTCCTGGCTTTGTTGTTCCCTTTTTCAGGCCTCACTGCAGCTCTGTCCAGTCACCGTGGAGAGCAAAGCATGGCCTCCTGGGTGACTTGCTTTGGGACAAAATTTAGATGCATCACGACTGCCTGTCCTAGATGCCTTCCCAGCCCTCTGTACCAAGGCCACCACTTTCCCTGCCCTCCCACCTCTGTCCTAGAGACTGGCCTTCTCTCTGCCAGGGCCAGAGCAGCAAGAGGCCGCTTTCCAGCCTTCACTTGGCTGTGGGGTGTTGGGATGGGGTGGGAGGCCTGGAAGAGATTGGGGGATGGAGGGAGAGTGAGCTGGTGCTGTGTCCAGGACGTGCTTGGGGACAGGGTCTATTCCCAGCTGTCCGCATTCCCCAAACCTTCCCTCCTTTTCTATCCTGATGTCTTCAAACTTCTGCCCTCCTCTCTGTCCTTGATCACTACAAACTTGTTCCCTCCCCTTTTGTTTTTGATGACTTCAAACTCCACAACATGCTGACTTCAGAGCAACCTGGGTGTGTGAATGGATACCTTGGTGAGAAGGAGCTAGCATGTCCTCGGTCCCTTAGTCAGAATGGAGTTGGGGGAAGAACCCACCTGAGAAGTCCTGAGTCCAGGGCAAAGACAGCTCCTATACAGTGGCTGCCCTCAGGCATGGCTCCATGTGCACGTGGTCACAGAGACCAGAGCCTTCTTCCTCCCAGAGGCCCAGTGAGGCACATGCTTCTGGCTCTCAGGAACATTTATCCAGTGTGTTTCTAGCAGGTGGGCAACCATCTTGCAGGGCAGGAGACATCCTGCAGGGCCATGACATGAGGTAGAGGGAGCATTCCCATTTCTGCTGAGTCACTGTGTTAAACTGTCATAGAGTTTTAAAAGATGGCCTCAAAGTATCAGCCACTAATCTGAGAAGGTCAATGACCACAGGCCAAAGTTCATGGCTTCTCGGGACATAGGAACAGAGCGACTTCCATGTTCATTTCCCACACTTACATTCAATCAGCAAAATGTCCTTAGGCTCAGGTGAACAGCCCCTCTGGCCTGACTGAAAATTCTAGTGCACAGACTCAACAGCAAAATGTATGCATTGTTTTTGACATTGTTCCTAATGCTTCAGGAATATGGAGCTAGGTATATAAAAAACACAGGCACCCGAGAAACCAAGAGTGTGTTAGAGCCCCCAAACGCCCAACTCAGACATCACATGCAATAAAATCTGGTATGCAACGGCAAGAAGCTTTTATTGTTCATTACTCTGACATGACAGGATTCACTGGTTCCTGCAGAGTGGAGGGGACCTGCTTGCTGCACAGGACCATAGATCTCAGCCCCACTTCCTAGGCAGAAGGCAGGGGATGCTTTAATTGAATTGTAAGAATATCCACAAACCTCCAGAACACACTCATGAAGTACTGTCCTGTCCTCCGGAAGCCCATGCTCACATAGAGGGCCTCAGCACCTTGCTGCAAGACGCTGGTCTCGAGGACAACATCACTGAAGCCCTGATCCCGTGCAAACTGGAGGACAGTTCTGATCAGTGCTTTCGCAATCCCCTGACCTCGATGCTGTGAGGACACAGACAGGTGAAAGAGCTCCAGCTGCTTCCTCCCTAATGGGGGATCCTTGACTGGTAGACAGCCCACGATGCCCACCAACTCTCCCCCAGACTTAGCTACCCAAAAGCAGCCACGGGCATTCATGTAGGACTTGGTGATGTCAGCCATGTCTGTGTGCAAACACTTGGCCACATACTCCTTCCATGGCTGTCTGGCAAGGAGCTTCAGCAGAAGGAGCACAAAGAAGATGCTCATAGCGGCTAGCAGCCAGGAGCCAGACACCAGGACCATGGCAAGCGACACCCCAAGTAATAGCAGGAGGGTTCGGGGTAGCGTCAGCATGTGGCGAAAGGTGGCAGGGATGTGCTCCTCCATGCCACTTATGAACAAATCCAGGACAGTTTTATAATCGCTGTCCTGGTACTGGCGGATGTGATAAGGAGCCATGGGAGATTTCTGGGTCTCAAATCTCGGCATCAAGAAGAGGCAGGTATGCCTGCCTGGCACTTTCCCTGAGTCCTGCAGAGGAGAGAAACCATGTAAGTCCTCTGACCTTCTGCCTCCCAACATCCCAGGACCCTCTTATAGGCTGTCTATTTCTGCTGTCACCAGAGGGGAAACAGACACTAACACTGGGAGAATGCCTGTCCAGCAACACCTGACTACATCCTTCTTTACACTACTAGAAGCCTTCTGGACATCTGCGTATACATAGACACAGCACAGTGCTGCAGATGGACCCCATGTACCCATTACTTTTCATTGCTGTGGACTGTATATTGTAGACATTGTGTTCTCAGGTTTGTATTCCTGCAAATCTCCTACTGAAGAATTATGAATGTTCAGATGGCAGATTTGGCAAAAAGAAACAACCCCCCTTTGCTGCAAACCCTTATCCTTGAGCCCTCAGGCAGGTTCTAGGACTCCAGTCCCAGGCTGAGACCCTAACACCAGCGCTGCAAGTCTTACCTGCTGCTACACAACCAAGAGTGTCTGGAAGGGCATCAGCCTCTGGTCGCATGCAGTACAGAGAGCCTGGGTCTGCCTAACAACTGGTGAGCAGACCTAAGTTGCACCTCACTGGTTGGCTCCTGGATATTCGTTAATCATAAAGCTCAGCGTCACAGAGCTGGAAAGTGACATCAGAAAGGTCACCCCATTCAGCTTGTGAACTCTGGGTTAATAATTTGTAGAGCACAGTAGAATGTGGATGTTCAGCAGTTTCCACCCCCATGGAAGGCCTGTCACCTGCACTGTTCCCTCCAGACTGCAGCTTTCCCTGTCCTCTTTCAAGGACAGCCTGGTCCTGTAGTGTGAAGCGGCGGGGCCATGTCCCGCCACCCGGCAGCGGCTAGCTTTACACCCGAAATAATTACACGGAAACTGTATTCTTTTAAAACACTGCCTGGCCCATAGTTTTAGCCTCTTATTGGCTTATTTTTACATCTTTCTTTAACCCATATTTAGTAATCTGGGTAGCACCACGAGGTGTGCCTTACCAGGAGAGATCTTAACCTGTGTCCGTCTCGGAGAGGAGCAGCATGGAGACTCCTATGGAGACTGCCTGAAGCGTCTCCCCAACTCTGCTTCCTTGTTCCCACAATTTTGTTCTGTCTACTCCGCCTACCTAATTTTCTGTTCTCTTAAAGGGCCAAGGCAGTTTTCTTTATTAATTAACCAATGAAAGAAACATAGACAGATAACTCTCCTCCATCATGGTCCTTCACGTAACTGCTCAGAGCAGCCTACTGTTTGGACGCACACACTGGGCTCCCATGTCCTGCCACAGCCACAGGGCCTTATAGCTGGACTTTTCCCTGTCCATGCTGTGCCTGGTCCTGTAAAATAAACCCTAGGGGACCCCACACTGCCCTTCCTCCCCTGCTCCTCACCACTAGCCTCAGTCAGTGCTAGTGTCCTTTTCAGCACCAGCTATGGTGCCATCCAGATGGCGGGCACTAGACAGGGCACAGCTGCCTGAGTTCTGGGCCTGCTCAGAGCTTGCACATCATGTGTCCCGCATGGGTGAGCCGAGGTGTTGCTTCCCTACAACAAGAAAGAGCGACATCCATCTCTACAGAGTGTCCCTGTGGAAGGTGTTCTCGGCCTCTGCCTCCAACCCTGACCTGAAGGCCAGTGAGAGCTGCACTGGTCCCGTTTCCCCCAGAACCACTGTGACAAGCACACTCTCTGCGAGGTGGAGTGAAGGCTAGGACAGAGTCTTACTTTGAGGAAGTTTTCCTGCCAGCGGAGAATGGGACACTCTCAGAACTGTGACAAGGTCCAGTGGAGAAGATGCTGAGATGTCAGCACAGTGAGCCTTCTCAGAAGGATGAGCAGAGCAGAGCCAACACCTCAGAAAAGGTTTATCTCCTGAGCAGGGAGGGGAGAGAGGCAGGGAAACTCCTGAGACAGCCCTTGGGAAGAGGGCCCTTAAAGGCACGCATATCTAACACCAGCAGGGACCTGGCTATACAGGACCCAGAACACAGTCACGTAGTGCACATATCCCATTCCAGATGCACGTGAGGCCATGAGGATGCACGTCAGCAGGGAGGCAAAGTGACAAGTGTAGTAGTGGGGGCATGTGGTGATCCTGGCTAAACAAGGGTCCTAGGTGTGCAGGTGGCATGCTGCAGAAGCCCCTGGCCAACAAGGTGTCTTGGAAATTCAATCAGTCTGGGCTCCCAAGACAAAACCTGTCCCATAGCTGAGAGTTATGCACAATGAGAAGCACTTTGTTCCCTAATTGCTTAAAGGTCCTGTTTGTCCAAAACACTGTGGGCTTAGTTGGTTATTGTTTGCAAGGGGAGCCTCGTTCAGTATAGACTGAGGAGATACAGCACTAGACGTGTGAGGAAGATTCGTGTGGCCTGTCCATTAGGACACAGGCCAGACAGTGACATCTGCACCACTTGAGGGCATGTAGTGCAGAAATGACCAGGGTCAGCTGCAGTCAGCTAGGGATAAGCAGGGCAGCTTCACAGCCTGCAGTACCCTGCAGCAGAGTTCTGGGCTCACTCTTGGCTCTGGGTTTGACACAGCAGAAAACCCTGGCTTCCCTCCCCAGCACTGCCCTCCCTCCCCAGAAGACAGCTGTGATGCTGACAGCAATGGAGAGAGCAAGGACAGGTTACATCACCTGAGCACAGAGCACGGGACACAGCTAAACCGTGGAGTTTTGCTTTGCTTACTTAGCAAAACAGAGAGGATTTATTAAGCAAGAGAGAGAGAGAGAGAGAGAGAGAGAGAGAGAGAGAGAGAGAGAGAGAGAGAGTTAGTTCTTGGTCACTGAAAGGTGATGTAAAATTGTCAACTCTTTTGTTGTTGTTGTTGTTCTTGTTGTAATTATTTAGGTTTTTGGAAGGTTTCATCATGTAGCCTAGACTATCCTGGAACTCACAGACTCTTGCATCTCTCTCACAAGGGTTTGGGATTAGAGGCATGCAACACTAAGTAGTATCTATTTAAAAATATGGACAAATATATATATATATATATATTAAAAAGAACAAACACCACAGAGTTAAATTTCATTTCTGATTTGCTGGAATTGCCTAAGGTTTTTAACAAAGGGGGGATGGATTCTTGATACACATTCAATCGTTAGTGTTGCTAATGTCATATAAGAGGGTACAGAGAGCTATGGCCAGGAAGCTGTCAGTTACAGAGGTGCTCTCTGGCAGCACAGCTGTCGTGTGCACTGAGATTAGCGCTATCCTCTCAAAGCATTCTGTGCTCTTCATTCTGGTCATTGCACAGTGAACAAACACAATCTAAGGATTTCCAACAGGGAGGAAAATGTGTCTCCCCCCTCCCTTACAAGAGGTAGATACAACTCCCATTTTTCACCATGAAATTCATGTTGAAGTTTATCAATATCAGATATTTTAAACACAGGCCATTTACAACGTAATGTGCACTTTGTCCTCATAAATGCACTAATCCCATAAAACAATGATCAAAATTTATTTATCTCCACAGTGAGTTGTTTTTAAACTAGTTTGGCCAGATCAATCCTGCCACCTGTCTCTTGTTTATTTAGTCCCATAGTGTCAGACCCAATCCCCTGACCAAAATAAGCCATTCAAAACAAAACACACAAGAAAACCCAAAACACAGAAGGTGGTCTAAGGCCTCTAATACCACGTCCAATGTCCATATCCTGACTACCTTGAAGTCTAATTCTGACTCACCCCTCATCAACAGCACCACGAGAGCGTCCTCCCCGAGACCCTGTCCACCAGTAATGCAATTCTAACCTATCCCAATGGTCACAGGATCTTTCATAAGGAAGTTAGGGTTGAAAGAAAGCCCTAACTCTAGGGCATGGTTTCCTGCGTGTAACTTCTGAACACTGCCGGATTCCTCTCCCGCCCAATGTCCTGCCCTCAGCTTCCAGAGGCCATTCTTCCCCCAAGGGGAAGGGGGAGCCCTGTCCTAGATCCTTACTGCCTTGGTCCCTCTTACCAAAGTCGCTGCCCAGGGCACAGCCTGGGCTGCTCTCCAATGCGTTCTCTTCCAGCTCTGGGCCTCGCAGTGTCTGTGAGGTTCGCACACTCCTCCTGCTGCATCAGCCTCGGGCACCGCCTGTAGAGGGCGCCTTGTCGCGCGCAACCGAGCGAACCTCTGGCCTAAACTGCCAAGCTGCGCTCCGAAAGCTACATATCTCTCCACACGGGTCAGGGAGGGCTCTGGTAAACACAGGGGCCGGGAGATGCAAGCAGAGCCCACAAACCTGTGACCGTGAGGAACTCACTATCAGTCTCCCCTCGGAAACTAAGATCGCCACTTCCGGAAGTGCCCAGGCTCCGCCAAAATAAAGCCGGTGATGATCCTGAGTGTGTTTCTGCAGACTCCTCTCTCGTGGATGCGAAGGGGAGCAGTCATGTCAGAACCTTCCTGTAGAAGGATCCAAGCCATGGGTGGAGGCTGGAAATTGATGTCAGGTTTTGAGTCTACTAAAGGTTTAAGTTGTGGCATTTGAGAGATGTCCCCACTTCCTTCCTGTGAGAAATATTAGCCTAATGAAGCCAGCACACCTTTCCACTACTAGAGACCCCACTTGGGGACTCTGCTTTGTGCTGTTCCGGCAGTCACGGGGAGCATGCCTGGACCCCACAGCCCTCAGCGGTTTACTTCCAAGGCTTATTTAATATAAAATATGGTCACTTTATCTAGAATAGTTTAGGAAGTGTGGGACCCTCACCCCTTATTCTCTCTTTTTTAATTTATTTATTTTGTATACAATGTTCTGTCTACATGTAAGCCTGCGTGCCAGAACAGGGCACCAGACCTCATTACAGATGGTTGTGAGCCACCATGTGGTTGCTGGGAATTGAACTCAGGACTTTTGGAAGAGCAGGCAATGCTCTTAACCGCTGAGCCATCTCTCCAGCCCCCACCCCTTATTCTCAAAGGGGCAAGAAAAAATTTCCTAGCAGAATGTTTTCCCAGGAAGATAGTGGTCTTCCCCCTCCCACCCGGGAGATTCCAAGCACAAGGTCACTTACCTCAGCCCAGCCAACCACCTGGTACAGGCTGATAAAGATGGCCTAACTCAAGAACAGTGGCCTTGCTCTAAGAACAAGGAGAAAACTGACTTAACCGAATGGGAGGGAGCAAAAGTCCGTGCCAAAGCATCTTCAAAGATTCTCTTTGTAGTTATGCCTTTAAAAGCTTACCCCACAGAGGATATACAACTCCTCTCTACCTTGTTGTAATGGGGATGGAGATGAGTTCCAAACATGTTTGTACTATGCTGATTAAACCTTGCTTATTACAGTCTGGGCCTCTCTGGTGGTCTCTCTCTGGGGGGTCGTAATCTGGGCCCAAAAGAAGGTGATGTGTAATCCCTGAGCCTTCCAGCTAGACTAAATGTGACATAACTTGTTTTCCATTTTCCTTGCTCGGAGTTTATCTTTATGGTTTTCTTTGCATGGAAGGTGTATAGTGATATGTGCAATAAAGACAAATGGAAGCGTAGAACGCTAGGCTGCTGCCGTTACTCTTCTACTTAGGATAATGAAGAAAGGACATCAAAAGCACAGCTTGAATCAGTACTGGAGAAGGTCGAGAAGGAAGTCCTGTGTGTATCTGGGAGAGCAGCATTTCAGACAACAGTTTAAGAATTCCAGCACTCAGGAGGCAGAGGCAGGCAGACCACTGTCAGTTTGAGGCCATCCTGGTCTACAGAGCAAGTTCAACCAGAAATCCAGGAAAACCAGACAGCTAGAGAAACTCATCTCAAAGAGAGAGAGAGAAACAAAACCAACAAAGAAAAAAATTTCTGAAACAGAAAACTGGCTTGCAGGCTTACATACAATAATGTGTGTATCTGTGTGTTCCCTAGTGTTAGGAGCTGAAACCCGGACTTTGTGCTAGTAGGAAAACACTCTACCACCAAGCTACATCCACATTTTGCTTTTAATTTTTAAATTCATTATGAGATAAGAAGTCTGGCAGCCAAGACCTGATATGGTGGTACAGGCCTCTGAGTTCAAGGCTAACCAGCAACATAATAAGACCATATCTAGAAAAAAAAAGACTGGCATTCATATATATATCCTAAAAAGTAGTAAAGAAAACCTAGTTATAATAGATTATAAATGCTTAACAAATATGTTAAAGGCAAAACAAAACAGTTCATATGAAAAGAGTCTCAACCTCAGTCATGGATGAGTCCAGTTTCAAAAGAAGACACAGCCTCCTGTCCTACAGATCTGCATGTGAAATGAGACAAGTGCTTTACAAGAGTTTACTGCTTTAAAAAACTGAAGTGAGCACTGGGGATATAACTCAACTGCTAAAGTGCTTGCCTTGCAACTCAGAAAACTGAGTTGGATCTCTCCATCCCACACTTAAAATAAGAAAAGAAAGAAAGGCTGTGTGTGGTGTTGCACGCTTGTAACCCCAGCTCTAAGGGAGACAGAAACAGGGGCACCGCCCAGCTCACTGCTCAGCTAGCCCAGCTCACTTGGTGAGTTTGTTCTGGCACAAGCAGCTTTCCTGCAGGCTTCTCCTGCTCCATGCTTTGGGTGCACCTTTAGTCATTACTGCAGCCCCAAGATACTAGGATGGAGGAAACCCACTTATTCTGTTTACTTAAAAAAAAAATTCAAGCCAGGTGGTGGTGGTGCATGCCTTTACTGGCAGTACTCTGGAGGCAGAGGCAGGTGGGTCTCTGTGAACTTGAGGCTGCCGGATTATAAAGTGAGTTTCAGGACAGCCAAGGCTCTACAGGGAAACCCTGTCTCAGAAAGAAAAAAAAATTAAACTAGGCCTGGTGGAAGACCCCTGTAATCCGGTGTCCGGGAGCCTGAGAGAGGGAGGACTGAGAATTAGAGGAAGGTGGGGGCTATGCAGCAAGATACTGTCTCAAAGGGGAAAAAACAATTTCTTCAACCCTATCGAGTAAAATATAATTGATGGGGACTTCTGTGGTGTTGAGAACAACAGAGGCTTGCTTAGCCTGCGGGACTAGGGTCCTGGGGAACTTGATAGTCACAAAAACAGCCCTGGCAGTGGCTTCTGGGTGCTTGAACTGAGAATTCAAAGACTGGAAATGCATGGGCCACAGTGGGTGAGTTTAGAGACACGATTATTATAGCCTTCTAGTTAGAAGCTACTAATGCCAGTGCAGGGGCGAGGCTGCCCCCACAACACTACTAATGCCAGAGCAGGGGCGAGGCTGCCCCACAGCGCTACTAATGCCAGTGCAGAGGCGAGGCTGCCCCGCAGCAGTCTTGCAAGCAATGCAGTTACTAAACACATCTCCACGGTGGACGGTTGCATTGCTACTGCAGTCAATGTGTACATTGATTAATACACGCATTACAAAGATGATTTGTGAAGCTTTTATTTCTTTCCTTGGGATGTGTTCCATCCTTGTGAGCCTCTGACCACAAAAACGAATAAACTATTGCCGTTTCCCAGGAAGAAGTTAGTGGAAGTGCCCGTGTCTCTCGAAGGGTAGTTTTAAGCCCATTTAAGAGCAGTGTTCTCTACATTGAGAGTTAAGTCCAGAACCTGTGTTGTTGTGGCAAAAGCTGCTCATTTCTAGCTGGAATGTGGTGCTGGGGGGAAGGGGATGTGGGGGATGGGAATATGGCTCAGTCAGACAAACGCTTGCCACACAGGCATTAGGACCTGAGTTGGATCTTCATCATCCATGTTAAAATGCCAGGTATGTCGGCCTGCCCTTGTCATCCTGGCTCTGAGGAGGAAGGACAAGTGGACACCTAGGGCTATCTGGTCAGCCAGTGTAGTCTATTAGGTGAGTTCCAGGTCCCAGGGAGAGACTCTCACAAGATGGTGGATGGCCCCTGGGGAATGAGATCAGAGGTTGATCTCTAACCTCTGTAACCATATGGGTGTGCACCTGCACAAGTACAACAGCCTACATACAGGGGAGAGAGAGAGAGAGAGAGAGAGAGAGAGAGAGAGAGAGAGAGAGAGGAGAAGAAGAAGAAGAAGAAGAAGAAGAAGAAGAAGAAGAAGAAGAAGAAGAAGAAGAAGAAGAAGAAGAAGAAGAAGAAGAAGAGGAGGAGGAGAAGAGGAGGAGAAGGAGGACCAGGAGGAGGAGAAGGAGGAGCAGGAGGAGGAGAAGGAGGAGGAGGAGGAGGGGAGGGGAAGGGGGAGGAAGGGGAGAGGGAGGGGGAAGGGTGAATGAGGGAAGAGAAAGACAGAAAGTGGTGGTGTCTTGGGTCACATGTATCTGACACTTGGCTGAAAAGCCAGCAGGGGAAAGATGGATGAAGAGCTTTGTAACCAATGGGCATTGTTTCTCCCAAGGCTTGAGAAGGACAAACAAGGCTATGAGCCAATATGGAGGAGGTATCTTTGGCACAAAACCACCCACCATTCAGAACCCAGCCTGCCCTGAGCCTCCAGCTTCATTTGAGAAGATCCCAGTGGCTCAGAGGTTCTATGGCCTCCTGCTGCCAGCCTCCTAATTCACCCCTTCACAATCTGTGCCTACTCAGCAGCCTGGGGCTATGCTGGCTCAAGGCCACTCCTGGCTTTGTTGTTCCCTTTTTCAGGCCTCACTGCAGCTCTGTCCAGTCACCGTGGAGAGCAAAGCATGGCCTCCTGGGTGAGTTGCTTTGGGACAAAATTTAGATGCATCACGACTGCCTGTCCTAGATGCCTTCCCAGCCCTCTGTACCAAGGCCACCACTTTCCCTGCCCTCCCACCTCTGTCCTAGAGACTGGCCTTCTCTCTGCCAGGGCCAGAGCAGCAAGAGGCCGCTTTCCAGCCTTCACTTGGCTGTGGGGTGTTGGGATGGGGTGGGAGGCCTGGAAGAGATTGGGGGATGGAGGGAGAGTGAGCTGGTGCTGTGTCCAGGACGTGCTTGGGGACAGGGTCTATTCCCAGCTGTCTGCATTCCCCAAACCTTCCCTCCTTTTCTATCCTGATGTCTTCAAACTTCTGTCCTCCTCTCTGTCCTTGATCACTACAAACTTGTTCCCTCCCCTTTTGTTTTTGATGACTTCAAACTCCACAACATGCTGACTTCAGAGCAACCTGGGTGTGTGAATGGATACCTTGGTGAGAAGGAGCTAGCATGTCCTCGGTCCCTTAGTCAGAATGGAGTTGGGGGAAGAACCCACCTGAGAAGTCCTGAGTCCAAGGGCAAAGACAGCTCCTATACAGTGGCTGCCCTCAGGCATGGCTCCATGTGCACGTGGTCACAGAGACCAGAGCCTTCTTCCTCCCAGAGGCCCAGTGAGGCACATGCTTCTGGCTCTCAGGAACATTTATCCAGTGTGTTTCTAGCAGGTGGGCAACCATCTTGCAGGGCAGGAGACATCCTGCAGGGCCATGACATGAGGTAGAGGGAGCATTCCCATTTCTGCTGAGTCACTGTGTTAAACTGTCATAGAGTTTTAAAAGATGGCCTCAAAGTATCAGCCACTAATCTGAGAAGGTCAATGACCACAGGCCAAAGTTCATGGCTTCCCGGGACATAGGAACAGAGCGACTTCCATGTTCATTTCCCACACTTACATTCAATCAGCAAAATGTCCTTAGGCTCAGGTGAACAGCCCCTCTGGCCTGACTGAAAATTCTAGTGCACAGACTCAACAGCAAAATGTATGCATTGTTTTTGACATTGTTCCTAATGCTTCAGGAATATGGAGCTAGGTACATAAAAAACACAGGCACCCGAAAAACCAAGAGTGTGATAGAACCCCCAAACCCCCAACTCAGACATAACATGCAATAAAATCTGGTATGCAACGGCAAGAAGCTTTTATTGTTCATTACTCTGACATGACAGGATTCACTGGTTCCTGCAGAGTGGAGGGGACCTGCTTGCTGCACAGGACCATAGATCTCAGCCCCACTTCCTAGGCAGAAGGCAGGGGATGCTTTAATTGAATTGTAAGAATATCCACAAACCTCCAGAACACACTCATGAAGTACTGTCCTGTCCTCCGGAAGCCCATGCTCACATAGAGGGCCTCAGCACCTTGCTGCAAGACGCTGGTCTCGAGGACAAAGTCACTGTAGCCCTGATCCCGTGCAAACTGGATGACAGTTCTGATCAGTGCTTTCGCAATCCCCTGACCTCGATGCTGTGAGGACACAGACAGGTGAAAGAGCTCCAGCTGCTTCCTCCCTAATGGGGGATCCTTGACTGGTAGACAGCCCACGATGCCCACCAAATCTCCCCCAGACTTAGCCACCCAAAAGCAGCCACGGGCATTCATGTAGGACTTGGTGATGTCAGCCATGTCTGTGTGCAAACACTTGGCCACATACTCCTTCCATGGCTGTCTGGCAAGGAGCTTCAGCAGAAGGAGCACAAAGAAGATGCTCATAGCTGCTAGCAGCCAGGAGCCGGACACCAGGACCATAGCAAGCGGCACCCCAAGTAATAGCAGGAGGGTTCGGGGTAGCGTCAGCATGTGGCGGAAGGTGGCAGGGATGTGCTCCTCCATGCCACTTATGAACAAATCCAGGACAGTTTTATAATCGCTGTCCTGGTACTGGCGGATGTGATAAGGAGCCATGGGAGATTTCTGGGTCTCAAATCTCGGCATCAAGAAGAGGCAGGTATGCCTGCCTGGCACTTTCCCTGAGTCCTGCAGAGGAGAGAAACCATGTAAGTCCTCTGACCTTCTGCCTCCCAACATCCCAGGACCCTCTTATAGGCTGTCTATTTCTGCTGTCACCAGAGGGGAAACAGACACTAACACTGGGAGAATGCCTGTCCAGCAACACCTGACTACATCCTTCTTTACACTACTAGAAGCCTTCTGGACATCTGCGTATACATAGACACAGCACAGTGCTGCAGATGGACCCCATGTACCCATTACTTTTCATTGCTGTGGACTGTATATTGTAGACATTGTGTTCTCAGGTTTGTATTCCTGCAAATCTCCTACTGAAGAATTATGAATGTTCAGATGGCAGATTTGGCAAAAAGAAACAACCCCCCTTTGCTGCAAACCCTTATCCTTGAGCCCTCAGGCAGGTTCTAGGACTCCAGTCCCAGGCTGAGACCCTAACACCAGCGCTGCAAGTCTTACCTGCTGCTACACAACCAAGAGTGTCTGGAAGGGCATCAGCCTCTGGTCGCATGCAGTACAGAGAGCCTGGGTCTGCCTAACAACTGGTGAGCAGACCTGAGTTGCACCTCACTGGTTGGCTCCTGGATATTCGTTAATCATAAAGCTCAGCGTCACAGAGCTGGAAAGTGACATCAGAAAGGTCACCCCATTCAGCTTGTGAACTCTGGGTTAATAATTTGTAGAGCACAGCAGAATGTGGATGATCAACAGTTTTCACCCCCATGGAAGGCCTGTCACCTGCACTGTTCCCTCCAGACTGCAGCTTTCCCTGTCCTCTTTCAAGGACAGCCTGGTCCTTCACGTAACTGCTCAGAGCAGCCTACTGTTTGGACGCACACACTGGACTCCCATGTCCTGCCACAGCCACAGGGCCTTATAGCTGGACTTTTCCCTGTCCATGCTGTGCCTGGTCCTGTAAAATAAACCCTAGGGGACCCCACACTGCCCTTCCTCCCCTGCTCCTCACCACTAGCCTCAGTCAGTGCTAGTGTCCTTTTCAGCACCAGCTATGGTGCCATCCAGATGGCGGGCACTAGACAGGGCACAGCTGCCTGAGTTCTGGGCCTGCTCAGAGCTTGCACATCATGTGTCCCGCATGGGTGAGCCGAGGTGTTGCTTCCCTACAACAAGAAAGGGCGACATCCGTCTCTACAGAGTGTCCCTGTGGAAGGTGTTCTCGGCCTCTGCCTCCAACCCTGACCTGAAGGCCAGTGAGAGCTGCACTGGTCCCATTTCCCCCAGAACCACTGTGACAAGCACACTCTCTGCGAGGTGGAGTGAAGGCTAGGGCAGAGTCTTACTTTGAGGAAGTTTTCCTGCCAGCGGAGAATGGGACACTCTCAGAACTGTGACAAGGTCCAGTGGAGAAGATGCTGAGATGTCAGCACAGTGAGCCTTCTCAGAAGGATGAGCAGAGCAGAGCCAACACCTCAGAAAAGGTTCATCTCCTGAGCAGGGAGGGGAGAGAGGCAGGGAAGCTCCTGAGACAGCCCTTGGGAAGAGTGCCCTTAAAGGCACGCGTGTCTAACACCAGCAGGGACCTGGCTATACAGGACCCAGAACACAGTCAAGTAGTGCACATATCCCATTCCAGATGCACGTGAGGCCATGAGGATGCATGTCAGCAGGGAGGCAAAGTGACAAGTGTAGTAGTGGGGGCATGTGGTGATCCTGGCTAAACAAGGGTCCTAGGTGTGCAGGTGGCATGCTGCAGAAGCCCCTGGCCAACAAGGTGTCTTGGAAATTCAATCAGTCTGGGCTCCCAAGAGGGAACCCTGTCCCATAACTGAGAGTTAGGCACTGTGAGAAGCACTTTGTTCCCTAATTGCTTAAAGGTCCTGTTTGTCTAAAACACTGTGGACCTAGTTGGGTTATTGTTTGCAAGGGGAGCCTCGTTCAGTATAGACTGAGGAGACACAGCACTAGCTGTGTGAGGAAGATTCGTGTGGCCTGTCCATTAGGACACAGGCCAGACAGTGACATCTGTACAACTTGAGGACATTTAGTGTAGAAATGACCAGGGTCAGCAGCAGTCAGGTAGGGATAAGCAGGGCAGCTTCACCGCCTGCAGTACCCTGCAGCAGAGTTCTGGGCTCACTCTTGGCTCTGGGTTTGACACAGCAGAAAACCCTGGCTTCCCTCCCCAGCACTGCCTTCCCTCCCCATTAGACAGCTGTGATGCTGACAGCAATGGAGAGAGCAAGGACAGGTTATATCACCTGAGCACAGAACACGGGACACAGCTAAACCGTGGAGTTTTTCTTATTTCACAAAACAGAGAGGATTTATTAAGCAAAAAGTAAATTTCTTGGTCACTGAAAGGGGATCCAAAAGTGTCCAGTTTATTGTTGTTGTTGTAATTATATGGGTTTTTGGAAGGTTTCATCATGTAGTCTAAACTGTCCTGGAACTCACAGACTCTTGCTTCTCCCTCACAAGAGCTTGGATTAGACACATGCAGCACTAAGCAGTGTCTATTTAAAAACATGGACAAAAATATATATATTAAAAAGAACAAACACCACAAAGTTAAATTTCATTTCTGATTTGCCTAAATTGCCTAAGGTTTTAAAAAAGGGGGGATGGATTCTTGATACACATTCAATCGTTAGTGTTGCTAATGTCAGATAAGAGGGTACAGAGAGCTTGGCCAAGAAGCTGTCAGTTACAGAGGTGCTCTCTGGCAGCACAGCTGTCGTGTGCACTGAGATTAGCGCTATCCTCTCAAAGCATTCTGTGCTCTTCATTCTGGTCATTGCACAGTGAACAAACACAATCTAAGGATTTCCAACAGGGAGGAAAATGTGTCTCCCCCCTCCCTTACAAGAGGTAGATACAACTCCCATTTTTCACCATGAAATTCATGTTGAAGTTTATCAATATCAGATATTTTAAACACAGGCCATTTACAACGTAATGTGCACTTTGTCCTCATAAATGCACTAATCCCATAAAACAATGATCAAAATTTATTTATCTCCAAAGTGAGTATGTTTTTATAGCTAATTTGGCTAAGTCTTTCTTGCCACCTATCTCTTGCTTATTTAGTCCCATAGTGTCAGACCCAATCCCCTGACCAAAATAAGCCATTCAAAACAAAACACACAAGAAAACCCAAAACACAGAAGGTGGTCTAAGGCCTCTAATACCACGTCCAATGTCCATATCCTGACTACCTTGAAGTCTAATTCTGACTCACCCCTCATCACAGCACCGCAAGAGCGTCCTCCCCAAGACCCTGTCCACCAGTAATGCAATTCTAACCTATCCCAATGGTCACAGGATCCTTCATAAGGAAGTTAGGGTTGAAAGAAAGCCCTAACTCTACGGCATGGGGTCCTGCATATAACTTCTGAACACTGCCTGACTCCTCTCCTGCCCAATGTCCTGCCCTCAGCTTCAGTGGCCATTCTTCCCCACGGAGTAAGGGGGAGCCCTGTCCTAGGTCCTTACTGCCTAGGTCCCTCTTGCCAAGGTCACTGCCCAGGGCACAGCCTGGGCTGCTCTTCATAGCGCCTCCTTCCCAGCACTGGACTTCGCTAAGACTTTGTGGTTAGCACACCTCTCCTGCTGCATCAGCCTCGGGCACTGCCTGTAGGGGGCAACTTGGTGCTCACAACCTGGTGACCTTCTGCCCAAGCTGTGCTCCAGATAGGACATTGCTCTCCACTCCAGGCCTATGAGGGCTCAGGACAAACAGAGGCACAGGAGACTGGAGACACAAGCAGGGGAACTCACTATCAGTCTCCTGTCTGCACAGGAAGACCTTCCCCTCAGAAACTAAGATCGCCATTTCCAGAAGTGCCGGATATCTGCCCAAGTAAAACATTTGATCATCCTAAGACTGCTTCTGCTGACTCCTTGCCCCTATGAAGGAAGTCCTGTGTGTATCTGGCAGAGCAAGCCTTCAGGCGACAGTTTAAGAACTCCAGCACTCAGGAGGCAGAGGCAGGCAGACCACTGTGAGTTTGAGGCCATCCTGATCTACAGAGCAAGTTCCAGGAGCTGCAGAAATTCAGAAAACCAGACAGCTAGAGAAACTCATCTCAAAAAAAAAAAAAAAGAGAGAGACAAAAAGTAACCCAACAAACAAAGAAAAAAAACTCTCAGACAGAAAACTGGCTTGCAGTCTTACATACAATGATATGTGTATGTTTGTGTTCCCTAGTTTTGGGGGTGAAACCCACAGTTTATGCTAGGAGACAAACACTCTACCACCAAGCTACATCCACATTTTGCTTTTAATTTTTAAATTCATTATTACATAAGAAGTCTGGCATCCAAGACCTGGCATGGTGATACAGGCCTCTGAGTTTAAGGCTCCAGCTATACAATAAGACCCTGTCTTTAAAAACAAAAATGAATATTTATATATACATATATACATATATGTATATTCCAAAAAGTAGTAAAGAAAACCTAATCAGAATAGATGATAAATGCTTAGCAAAAAATCTGTTAAAAAAAAATAAAACAGTTCATATGAAAAGAGTCTCAACCTCAGTCATGGATGAGTCCAGTTTCAAAAGAAGACAGCCTCATGCCCTACAGTTCTGTATGTGAATTGATATAAGCTCTTTACAAGAGTTTACTGGCTTAAACTGAAGTGAGCACTGGGGATATAACTTAACTGCTAAAGTGCTTGCCTTGCAACTCAGAAAACTGAGTTGGATCTCTCCATCCCACCCTTAAAAAGAAAACAAAAAAGAAAGAAAGAAAGGCTGTGTGTGGTGTTACATGTTTGTAATCCCATCTTTAATTTACCATAGCACGGATGGCATTTTGTTATCTGACTCAAATGCAGATACTTTAGAAAAAATGTTTGAAGAAGTAAAGAAAGTTTTACCTAAATGGGGATTACAAATTGCTTCTAAAAAATACAGAGAAGAGAATTCTGTCAATTACCTAGGTTATAAAATAGGTTTACAGAAAATTAGAACACAAAAGGCCCAAATTAGGAGAGACCAATTACGAACTATTAATGACTATCAACGATTGTTAGGAGACATTTCCAGTCTAAACCACCTGATTTAATAATTCATTTAAACAAAACCTTAGATGGTGACAAGGACTTAAATAGTCACAGGGATTTAACAGCTGAAGTGTAAAAAGAATTGACAGTCATTGAAGAGAATGTATAGAAGGCACATGTAGATAGAGTGAATCCAAATCTTAATTGTATTCTAGTCATATTGCCTTCCAGAATTTCTCCTACAGGAATTTTAATTGAAATGGAAGATATTATCTTAGGATGGATCTTTTTACCACATAAACAAAGTAAAAAATTAAAAATTTATATGGAAAAAGTCTCTGAATTAATTATAAAAGGAAAATTGATAGATATTCTTCAAATCGTTGAGAGAGCTTCAGAATATGGCATTTAAAATGTTTTAAGAACTTACTACTTTTTGTGACAATGAGACACATCTGCTCCTGGTAGCACCAATTACTTCAAGAGGAAGATGGGTATCGAAGAGGCTACTTATGCAGTTTGGTAGCCACTTGAACAAGTAACTGCTCTTGCCTGGACTGCTTGATATTATGTTATATGAACTGGATATGCAGGACCAAGAGAAATGACTCCTGAACTTGCCTAAAGATGAGACAGTCTTTCAAGCTCCTTCATGAAAAAGTCTGCCAGACATTCTTCAGGACACAAAAGAAAGCAACAGATAGACTTTGCTATGACAAGGTAAAACAGATCTTAAAATTTCCTGCTTCATGGCAAACTCTGATGGATACTATGGGCCTGTAGGCTCAAGATGGATGCCCCAATGTTACAGAAGAACTTTGGGTGACTGTCCAGGCAGCGAGGCGTCTCTGTCAATTCTAGAGTTTTGGAAGTTGCTTACAATGTAACTTCCTGTTTACTTAGGTGATATTATATCCTTCTGGAGTTTTTGATGGAGCTAAAGACTAGATAGATAGGATTTTCCTTAGTTAAAATAAAAATAGATATAAATATTGAGACTATAATTCTTGCTTGATAGCTGTTTTATTGTGTGTAATTTTACTATGTCAAAGTTAAAATCTTTCTTTTTATTTAAACAGAAAAGGGGAAATGATGTGGGAAGTTCTCTATATGTGTTGCTTTTATTGGTTAATGAATAAAAAACTGCTTTCAGCCTATAACAGGGCAAAACAGAGCTAGGTGGGGAAACTAAATTGAATGCTGAGAGAAATAAGGCAGAGTCAAGGAGATGCCGTGAAACCACCAGAAGAGAAGGACGCAAGCTGCTAGCAAGAATCTTGTTGGTAGGCTATAACCCTTGAGGTAAAATATAAAATAATAGAAATCAGTTGATTTAAGAGATAAAAGTGAGCTAGAAATATGCATAAGCTAATAGACCAAGCAGTGTTGTAATGAATACAATTTCAGTGTGATTATTTTGGTTCTGGGAATCCAGAAACAAAGAAGCATAGAACAGTCAGGCAGCCTAGCCTAACTTGGTAAGTTTGTTTTGGCACAAACAGCTTTCCTTCAGGCTTCTTGTGCTCCATGTTTTGGGTGCACCTTTAGTCTTTACTGTACCTCTGAGATGCTAGGATGGAGGAAACCCACTTATTCTGTTTACTTTTAAAAAAAATCCTAGCCAGGCAGTGGTGATGGATGCCTTTAATAGCAGCACTCTGGAGGCAGAGACAGGTGGGTCTCTCTGAGCTTGAGACCAGCCTGTTTATAAAGTGAGTTTCAGGACAGCCAAGGCTATAAAGGGAAAGCCTGTCTCAGAAAAAAATAAGATTTCAAACTAGGCCTGGTGGAAGGCCCCGTAATCCAGTATTCAGGAGCCTGAGAAGGGGAGGACTGAGAATTAGAAGCCAGTCAAGGCTATGTAGCAAGATGCTGTCTCAAAGGAGAAAAAAGAGAATCTTATTCAATTGTACAGATTAAACATAATTGATGTGGGAATTCTGTGGTGTTGTTGAGAATAATAGAGGCTTAATAGCCTGGAGGACTAGGATCCTGGGTAACTTGATAGTCACAAAAGCAGTTCTAGTGGTGGCTTCTGAGTGCTCATCCTGAGAATTCAAAGACTAAAATGCATGGACCACAGAGGGTAAGTTTAGAAACAAGATTATTATAGCCTTCTAGTTAGACGCTTACGAGGAAGACAGACAGACATGCCATTTGAGTTAACCTGGTGTCGAGGTCAGCCACATGGCGAACAAGCAGACACATGGTAGAACTGGGGGCTGCACAGACAGAGTGAGGGAGCCCAGAACACCAGCGGAAGTGGACTTAGGCACTGGCTAGCACCCTAAAGGGACAGAAGGGCAGACACAAGGCAACCTCATGGCTGCCACAGAGACTGCTTTCAGGGCCAAGGATTCTGGGAAGGAAAGGTATTGGCTTATTAAAGGGCTAAATAATTATTCCTCTTATCTCTTCTGTGCACATTAAGGTAAATCCACCATCCTGAGGGATGGTCTCTTGGACATGTACAAACTGGATTAACTCCTTTTAGAGGAAATGGTTTTGTTTTTAGTAATAGTTCGTGGATAGGTGTTTTGCCGTCATGCGTGTCTGGGTATCTGACTGTACAGAGATCAGAAGAGGCTATTGCATCCTCTGGAACTAGAGTTACAGATAGCTGTGAGATGCCATGTGGAGAATTGGAATTGAACCTGCTCTGGATGAGCAGTTAGCACACTTAGTCACAGAATGATTTCTCCAGCCCCTGGGTTAACCCTTAAGGTAGCAGATGACGGCACATGTCCACTCTTCTGTTCAGGAGGCAGTGGCTTTACCTTAGTGGCCTCCAGTGCTACTGTAACATTGCCTCTTCCCAAAGCAGCACTGTAAAAAGAGAAGGTTGGCGTTAGAGGCAGGAGCCACCACGCCCAGACTCACTTCATTTCACTTTATTTACGCGGGAGGAGAACAAGTGTGCCGCAGTGTGCATGTGGAGTCGGAGGACAATTCTGATAATTAGTTTTTTAATTTCACTGTAGCATAGGATCCTGGCATTGAACTTAGCTTCCCCTTAATGGAGAGTGGGATTAAGAAAAGACACAAACTCCCCAGTGGTTTATTTTTTCATATTCCAGATGACTGCTGTCTGTACTCCTAATGTCAGAGCAGAGATGAGGGTCCCCACAACCCTCCTAATGCCAGTGCAGGGGCGAGGCTGCCCCACAGCGCTACTAATGCCAGTGCAGGGGTGAGGCTGCCCCACAGAGCTACTAATGCCAGTGCAGGGGCGAGGCTGCCCCATGGATCTACTAATGCCAGTGCAGGGGTGAGGCTGCCCCACAGCGCTACTAATGCCAGTGCAGGGGCGAGGCTGCCCCATGGATCTACTAATGCCAGTGCAGGGGCGAGGCTGCCCCACAGTGCTACTAATGCCAGTGCAGGGGCGAGGCTGCCCCATGGATCTACTAATGCCAGTGCAGGGGCGAGGCTGCCCCACAGCGCTACGAATGCCAGTGCAGGGGTGAGGCAGCACCACAGCAGTCTTGCAAGCAATGCAGTTACTAAACACATCTCCATGGTGCACGGTGGACGGTGCACTGCTGCTGTAGTCAATGTGTACTTTTATTAATATGCACGTTACAGAGATGATTTGTGAAGCTTTTATTTCTTTCCTTGGGTTGTGTTCCATCCTTGTGAGCTTCTCAAAAATGAATAAAATATTGCCGTTTCCCAGGAAGAAGTTAGAGGAAGCGCCTGTGTCTCTCGAAGGGTAGTTTTAAGCCCATTAAGAACAGTGTTCTCTACATTAAGTGTTAAGTTCAGAATCTATGTTGTGCTTTGCAAATGCTGCTTATTTTTAGCTGAAATGTAGTGCTGCAGAGAAGCCAATGTGAGTCTCCTGAGCATCCCTCTCCCAACACCCATGCGGGCCCTGTTCCTCTCTGCTGTGGCCACTGAGGAAGCAGATGCTGACACTGGGAAGAGAGACTGTCAGCAGCACCTGATCACTCCCCTACGTCCTCCCCGATCCACCCCAGTCAAGGCACCCTGGATGTGTCCCTTTCCTCCCTGAGTGTGTGTCTCCATCCGCGGACCAGGAAGAAAGAGCCCCTGGTGTTAGCGCTCCAGCTTGTATGTGGCACACATAGAAACTTTCCCTTCTCTGTCGTTACCCAGTTGCAGGCTCTTTGGTCTTCTGTACTGAGATGGCACCGTTGTGCACGAAGATGTGAGGTCCCTAGAACTGTGTTTCCTCTTCAGGGTCCCTGCGTCACAGAGCTGTGTTCCCACGATCACGTTCCAGAAAAGCCTCTCCTTCCCTACTGGAAAGACTAGATCCAGGGAAAGGCAAAGGGTTAGCCGCAAACACCCCACCTTTAAATACTGGGCTAGAAGCCCAGCCTTACCTCTCCCTCCCCTCACCTGGCAGCACAGTCAGGAGTGTCTGGAATGGTGCCTGCCTCTGAGTAGTATTAAGTAGAAACTGACGTCTGCCCTTGCTCTGGACAGCAGACCCGGAGAGGCAGCTCCTTGGTGGCTCCAGAATAATTGTAAACCAAGGCCAAGATCTGGAGTGTGTGACAATGGAGGTAGTCTGAGGGGCATCGGGTTGAAAATTAAATACCACCGGTGGCTGATTTTCCACCACCATAGCCCCTACTCCTGTTTTTGAGCCATCAGTAAATATGGTTACAGCTCCCAATAAGGGCTTAGGGGAGATAACTTGTGGAAAGTACACCAACTTCTTTTCCACAAAACTCAAAATTGGATGCTTAGGAAAATGATTATCAATAGTGTTAGAAAAGGTGCAAAGCAAAATAGCCCAATTGTCCACAGTGGCGGCCAAGACCTCCACTTGCTCTTTAGTATAGGGTATAATCAGCTTATCAGGCATCTTTGCAAAACAGGTCAAGCAAAATTTTATTCCCATTAAGGCTTGATTAGCCACCAAGTCAGAATAATATTTAAGCGTTCTTGCCCCAACTGAATTACCATGCAGCCACCATAGAGGTCCCTCTTGCCATAAAACTCCTGTTGGAATATTTTTTGTTTTTAATTTACAAAGAGAAATTGGCAAAGACGGGTCATGGTGGCACAGCTGTGCCTTGGATATAGCCCCCTCAACCTTGCGTAAAGATTGCATAGCGGCAGGTGTCAACGTCCGTGGGGAAGTAACGTCAGGATCACCCTCTAAGATAGAAAATAGGGGCAGTAGCTCCGACCTTGGTACATGTAGATACCCTCGGATCCAATTAATATCTCCTAGTAACTGCTGGAAATCATTAAGGGTCCTTAAGTTTTGGGTACGAATAAGGACCTTCTGGGGTCTGATTGTATCTGGGGAGATAATGGAACCCAGAAACCGTGCGGGTGTAGAACACTGTACCTTCTCAGGGGCTACAATTAGCCCTTGCTTTTCCAAGGTCTGAACAGTATTTTGAAAAGCTTCCCTAAGTACCTGTTGGGATGAAGCTGTCAACAGGATGTCATCCATGTAATGAATGACCTTTACAGTGGGAAACTGTCTCCTTACAGCCATCAGGGCAGAGTCTACAAATAGCTGGCACATAGTAGGACTGTTTGACATCCCCTGGCGGAGGGTTCTCCACTGATAATGGGCATCAGGCTGTTCATGATTTACAGAAGGCAAAGTGAAGGCGAACCTTTCCCTATCCTGGGAACACAGCGGAATGGGAAAGAAGCAATCTTTGATATCTAGTACTATAATTGGCCAATCCTTTGGCAGAGCAGAGAGTAATGGGAGACCCTTTTGGGCTGCCCCCATGACTTGCATCTGACTGTTTACAGCCCACAAGTCATGTAATAACCTCCATTTTCCTGATGCCTTTTTGATAACAAAGATCGGGGTATTCCATGGTGATACAGAAGGCTCAATGTGACCTAATTGCAATTGTTCCTCAATTAGTTATCTGGCGGCTTCCAATTTCTCCTGGGAAAGGGGCCACTGGGGGATCCATACAGCCTTATTTGTTGTCCATGTATGGGTATGGAGCCCATTGTGGAAGCCGATATGTCAGTGGCCCCTAAGAAAAACCCATTCCTTTGCGATCTGTCTTACTGACCAGTATTATTGGGTCGGGTATGCCTTGGAGATTTTTTCCCAGGCCTCGAGAAGGAACAAATCCTTGCAACCTCATCATATCTTTGCTTTTATCTGAAAATTCATTAGTCAACCTGAGCTGTAATTGCTGCTGAACATCCCTCCCCCAGAGGTCTACTACAAAAGGTTGTATTTTCCCATGCTGATCTTCTATTCTCCAAGTCAATTCCTTAGAACTGATGCAAGGTGTACGTGCGTACCCTAGCCCCTGTAGGGACTGGCAGGATTGCTGTAAAGGCCATTGCTTAGGCCAGGATTGGGTTCTGATAATGCTTCGATCCGCGCCAGTGTCTACCAAGCCCGAAAAAACTTTTCCTTCGATAGTCAATTTTAAGATCGGTCTATCATTAAGGGCTTAAGGGCCATGGACAAACAGGCAAGGTCAACTCCTGTGGACCCCAAGCCCTCATTCCCTCTTACTCTGTCTGCAGAGGAGAATGATTCATGCTTGGAGGGCAAAACTAACAATTGAGCAACCCGGTCACCGGGAGCAACAGAAATTACGCCACGGAGAGCGTGACAAAGAATCTTAATCTGCCCCGTATAATCAGGGTCAATAACACCTGGGTGAACTATCAGTCCTTTCATAGTAGATGAGGAGCGCCCCAAAACAATTCCTACATGCCCCTCCTGCAAGGGGCCTGACATGTCAGTCTCCATAATCTGAACTCCCATGTCTGGTGTTAATACCATTCCGGAGGTGGCACAGAGTTCCAACCCTGCGGAACCGATGGTGGCTCTCCGGACTGGCAGGCATGCCTCTGGTGACTCAGAGGTGGGGCTGAAGCCTGAAGTGCCCCAAATATTTTCGGGCCCCAGGGACTGGGGCCCCTCATCCCGTTTTTTGTCTCAGAACTAGAGGCTTGTGGGATAGGTTGACCATTAATGTCCTTCACTGAGCGGCATTCATTGGCCCAGTGTTTTCCCTTCTTACAGCGGGGGCAAGTGCCTGGCATACGCGGACCAGACTTTGTAGGCAGTTCGGGCGGTCCGCTGCCATTAGGACAATTTCTTTTTAAGTGTCCCATCTGGCCACATCGAAAGCATCCTTTGTTTTTTGTATCCCGGGCCGATCTAGTGGCCGAAAGCACCACCACTGTTAAGCCTGCATTTGTTAAAGGGCCTCCAATTTCCCTACAAGCCTTCAACCAATCATCCAGTCCTTTATGCCTGACTGGTCCTATGGCTCGCTGACATTCTTTAGTGCTTTGTTCAAAAATTATCTGCTGCACAAATGGCAGGGTCACATCTGAATTTCCAAAGATCTTTTCAGAGACCTCAGTCATCCTGGCCACAAAAATCTGCGAATGGCTCTGTGGGTCCTTGGACGATCTTGGTCAAATTGCCTGTCACTTCCCCTTTATTGGGTAGGACCTTCCAAGCACGGAAGTAAATATCACTAATTTGCTGGTACACCTCAAGAGGGTGATTAACTTGGTTTCCAGCAAACTGTCCTTGTCCCAAAAGCATCTTGGCAGTCTAATCTGGGTGGCCATTTTGTGCATTAAGCCGAGCCTGAACCTGTGCCTTGTCAGCAGCCAGGGATTTAAGCTCCAAAACTGTCCTCGGGACAGGCATGCCCTAGCAATCTCTGTCCAGTCTGTGGGTGTTAGGACCTGGGTACAGAGCCTGCGCAATAACGCAATGGTATAGTCTGCGGTGGGCCCAAAGTCCCTAGCTGTGGCCACTATGTCTTTCAGCTGTTTATAGGGCACCGGCTCATACCACCTATGATGTGTATCAGCATCCTAAAACACTGGGAAGGCTGAGCCCAAACAAGCCCAAGTATTATTGCTAATGAAATGATAGCCTTCGTCAGGCTTTGCTGCCTGCGCAGAAGATGGCAGCAGCACTGTGGGTGGAGACTCACCCAGCAGCCTCCCAGGCCCTCCTCTGGCCCCGCCTCCAACTGCAGGAACCCGCGGCAGGCATCACCGCCCACACCTCTCCTCCTCGTATCTAGCAACTTCCTCCTCTAAGTCCTCCTCTTCCTGAGGACTCAGCTCATCGTCCAACAAGTCTAGGTTGGCGAACTCCTCAAGAACCTGATAAAGCCAATTCCTCTCCTCCATTTTTGTGCTCAAGGGCTCTCTTTGGCCCTTTTCCCTGGGCTTAACTTTTGGATTCTTTTCCTTTTCCTTTTTTCTTTTAGGCCTATCCAAGTCTCCCCCTTTTGATTTCGATTTTGATAAGCTGTCCTGGTGTGCCAATAATGTCTCTCTACCTTTTCTAACAAGATCTGTATTATCACCCCCTCGTAAGCAGCTCCTCACTAGTCGCCATAGCGGCATAGTGCCGCGGCCTATTTTGTCCTCATGTTTAGCTCTTTCCAAGTCCCATCCTAATTTTTCCCATGAGGGCAAGGTGAAATCCCCAGAGACCACGAACCACGGTGTGTTTTGGTCAATGTCCTTCACGACCGTATCAATCGTGCGTGCTCCGAGAAACCTTCAGGACACGCTGTTTAAGCAGTGCCTGCAAGGGACTAATCAGGTCAATGGTACCAGGACCAGCGCCATGAGTGTTACCCATAATGCGATCTTATGTATGGGCACCCTACCAGGGAGCCACTTAAGCTACAGCGGTCTTACTTTCCTCTCAGAGAAAAGCCGTTTTATCTACAACGGACTTACTTTCGATTCTGACTAGGCATGGTTGCAACAGCAAAGGCACTCTTGACCAGGCTTATGGCAACGCAACCAAAAGCAACACAGGAACACACAGATCACCATCACCATGAAAGCGAGGCAGAACACTCCAGGCTCAATTCCAGCAATCATCATATTTGGGAGACTTGCTTACCAACGTCGCTGCTCTGCCTGTCAAGTTCTGAATCCTCCTTGGCCCCTCACCCGGTAACCAAAAGGTGTCCCGGCGTCCCCGGGTTTGGGCACCAGTTGCGGCGAACCCCCCTGACCAGCAGGGAAGAACGACCACCGAGTCGAGGATTCTTCTCAAATCACGCTTTATTGGAGCCTCTTGGTTAAAGGGAGAGCAGGAAGCGAGGGGCCCCCGAACACTAAACTGCAGCCACTTATATAGGGAGAGCGGACACAGGTCGTGCCTGGATTGGCTACACGTTCATCTTTCGATGCCCTGGCCACGGGATTGGCCATGATTACTGCGCACTACTGCGCATGCGAGAGGTTCTGTCTACAGCCTTGCCTAATATGGAGTTGTTTACTCGGTGGTGCAGGGGTTCAGTGCCATCTTGTAATGGCAGCCAGCAAATCGGCTCCCTGCACCACCTCACCATAGAGGCAAGAGGTACCCTTCTCCACATAAACATGAGAATAGTTTTTAAGAAAGTAAGAGATTTTTTTGTGTCAGGAAAAATAGAAAGGACAATATTCTGTTTGCATTATTTATTTTCTAAGATAGGGTCTCTTTACATAGCTACATAGGTGGTCTGAACTGCAGGGAGCCAATTTGCCGGCCACCATCACAAGATGGCGCTGAGCCCCTGCAGCGCCGAGTAAACAACTCCATATTAGGCAAGGCTCTAGACAGAACCTCCCACAGGCATGACCCGTGTCCACTCTCCCTATATAAGCGGCTGCCGTTTAGTGCTCGGGGCCCTTCGCTTTCAGCTCTCCCTTAACCAAGAGGCTCCAATAAAGCGTGATTTGAGAAGAATCCTCGACTCGGTGGTCATTCTTCCCTGCTGGCCAAGGGGGTTCGCCGCAACTGGTGCCGGAAACCCGGGACGCCGGGACATTTTTCAGTCACCGGGCGAGGGGCCAGAGGATCCAGAACTCAACACGCGGAGCGGGACGCGTCGGTAAACAAGTCTCCCAGGTATAATGATTGCTGGAGTTGAGCCCTGGAGTGTTCTGCCTAGCTTTTGTGGTAATTGTGATCTGTGTGTTCCTGTGTTGTTTTTGACTGAGCTGCCAGAAGCCTGGTCAAGAGAGTGCCTTTGTTATTGCGACAGCGCCTAGTCAGAATCGAAAGTAAGTCCGTTGTAGATAAAACGGCTTTTCTCTGAGGGGGAAGTAAGACTGCCGTAAATTAAGCGGCTCCCCGGGTAGGGCGCCCGTGCATAAGTGCACATTAAGGAAGATTGATAACGGTCGTAAAGGACATTGACCAGAACGCAGCACCGTGGTTCAAGGTCTCTGGGGATTTCACCTTGCCCTCATGGGAAAAATTAGGACAGGACTTGGAAAGAGCTAAACATGAGGAAAGAATAGGCAACTGCTTATGGGAGGGTGATAATACAGATCTAATTAGAAAAGGTAGAGAGGCATTAATGACACACCAGGACAGCTTATCAGAATCGGAATCAAAAGGGGAAGACTTGGACAGGCCTAAAAGAAAAAGGAAAAAAGGAAAAGAAAAAGGATCCAAAAGTTAAGTTCAGGAAAATGGGCCAAAGAGAGCCCTTGGACAGAGAAAAATAAAATATAATAAAATATAAAATAAAATATAATATAAAATATAATAATATTATATAATAAAATATATAAAATAAATATAATATAATATATATAATATAAAAAATATAATCCCCAAGGCCAGGGGATCATTGAAAGGGCTAACAGAAGCCTCAAAGATATTCTAACAATACAAAAAGGGGGAATAGCAGAAACAGCATCCCCCAGGGATAGAATTGCCTTGGCATTTTTTACATTTAATTTTTTAATTTTTGATGGTCAAGGCCGAACAGCGGCTGATAGACTTGCTAACATGACCCCCGAAGATAAGGGAGTATCTGTTATGTGGAAAGATGTGTTGGATAATAAATGGTATGGACCGGATCCAGTCATTGCGGGATCCGGGGGAGCTGTTTGTGTTTTCCCACAGAGTCAAGAAGTCCCTCATTGGGTACCGACACGGCTGACAAGGAGCCTGACACCAACAGCTGAAGATGCGGGCTGCAACAACATGGATGCTGATCCTGGCAATGGAGACAGCCCTGCTGAACGCGAGTCCAATGATGTTATGGGCGGTAACGAGGGCCTGGCCCATGCCGATGCCTGTTCATGCTAATTCCTCCATATTGCCCATACTGTTTTCCACCTCCTGCGATCTGGAGGCACCCTGTCTGCCTAACTCGGACGCTAAACAGGAGTTGTTTAATGCTACAAGGATAGCCCTAAATGGGACTCTGTGCTTCTCCCTTGAGGGGAAGGGATCCTGCATAAGGTTTTAACGCAAAAACTTGACCAATTGGATGGATCCCCTGATGCAGAGTAAAGTTGGGTTAGGGTCCCTGGGCGCAGCATTAGCCCAGGTGACTCAGGGTGCCACCTCAGGGTGAGGAGGGCCCAGTAATGCTACCACCTTGGCCATGAGAGTGGAGTCCATGGTACCGTTGGGAGGTGCATCCACCCCTAAAAATGCCACTCGTTTTAGGGCGTCACCAATACCTTTATAATCAGTCTAATCAAAATTCTACTATCGGATCAGGATGGTCCTGGTATCAATGGTTGCTCTCTAATGAAGTAGGAGCCACGATGGACATCTCAGCCCTGGCGACGCTACAATTAACTAAGACTTGGCTCCTTAATGTTTCTGGTAGCATATCAGAGTCACAGGGCTGGAGAGATGGCTCAGCCGTTAAAGGCTAGGCTCACAACCAAAAATATAAGAGTTCATAGCCATGATTAATCAGGTGCAAACGGCAACCACAATTAATGACGTGGTTTCAAGGACAGCTGATGCATTAGAAACCCAGAATAAAATCAACAATCGTATCCTTTCTGGCATAATAGCTGCCAATCAGAGGATAGATTATGTACAGACTCAGGTGGATAAATTGACCCGTCTGGTCCAGATCGAATGTGTCTCCTATCAGAAACATGTGTGCATTACTTCTCTTATCTTTAACAATTCCAGGAATGAGTCACGAAGAATTGGGGAGTATCTGGCAGGGAACTGGTCGCGGGAAGCGGAGCTGTTTCTCCAGAATCAATTGTTCCAGATCACTATCCTAAATAATACTCGTGTCCAGCCCATCACCCTTGAACAGATTTCTGACTGGCTATATTCCGCTTTCTCCTTTTTTAAGGAATGGGTGGTGGTTGGGATATTTCTGGCATGCTGTCTGGGAGGATGCATGGTCTGCCTGTGGCTGATTTGCCGTCTTCGAGCCCAAACAAATAGGGATAAGGTTGCTGTCCTACAGGCCTTAGCCGCTTTGGAGTGCGGTGACTCTCCCCAAATTTGGTTATCGGTTCTTAAGAACCAGTAGGCATTTGTCCTGCATAGCCTTTGCACCCCTGTAGGGCTTGTTCCCATTGCACCAGGGAAGGTATGCTGAGACAACGCTTGAGGTACTGCCTTTGCACCTCCTAGGGGTTTGTCCCATTGCACAGGAGAAGGAGTACCACAAGCCTGGGCCTCCCTTGATCGGCCCCCACATCATGAGGTAGGAGCCAGAACAGGAATAAGACCCCTTGTTGCCTACTTTGCTATAAAAACTAAAAGGGGGAACTGCAGGGAGCCGATTTGCTGGCCACCATCACAAGATGGCGCTGAGCCCCTGCAGCGCCGAGTAAACAACTCCATATTAGGCAAGGCTCTAGACAGAACCTCCCACAGGCATGACCCGTGTCCACTCTCCCTATATAAGCGGCTGCCGTTTAGTGCTCGGGGCCCTTCGCTTTCAGCTCTCCCTTAACCAAGAGGCTCCAATAAAGCGTGATTTGAGAAGAATCCTCAACTAGGTGGTCGTTCTTCCCTGCTGGCCAGGGGGGTTCGCCGCACTGAACTATGTAGACCAGGCTAGCCTCAAACTCACAGAGATCTACCTGCCTCTGCCCAGTGCTGAGATTAAAGGTATGTGCCACCATGCTCAATGAAAGGGAATATTTTAGATACTGGAGGATTTTGTATGGCAAAATAGATTTTGCCCTGGATAAAATGACTGCATTTTTCGAAAATGAAAAAGAAAGAAGAAAATATGAGGGCTAAAGCAGGAAGCTGAACTGAGTCGCAAATGGAAAAAGTGGATGTACAAGGTCTGCCGCCGCCATTACTGGGTCCTTAGTCAGAGGGCACCGTGCTCCCACAATGTTACTGAGTCCTTAGTCATGGGCACTGTGCTCCCACAATGTTACTGGGGTCCTTAGACAGAATTAAGCACATCCACACATTCTAAAACAGTGAGTTCCTGTAAGATGTTAATCTGCCCTCAACATTGCAAAAATTTAAGTATTTAAGATGATTGCTTACACTTTTTGTTAAGTTTGACAGAATTTAACTACTTAGTATACCCAGTCTTACGTCAACGTTCATTAAATCTAATTTATGTTTACATCTTTAATGAAGCACTTAAAAATAACCCCTTTTATGAATAATTATTTCCAAGTAAATTCAATACACATGTATCTGTGTATAAAGATCTGTGTCTGAATTTGCTTACAGTTAAAGACATTTAATTCATACAGAGCGATCCATGTCTCCACTTTTATATAAAATTCATCGTGGCCAATATAATTCTTTTGAAATTTGTATTATTTTAGTCAGTACCACTCAGAATTAAAACAAAAACAAATCACAATGTTGCCATTTGGGAGTCCTGCTATTTCAAATCCTGTTCTCAATGTCTTCACCTTGACAAACGACATACCTCGTTGCTGTATACATAATCCACTTGCTACATCTATGTGGGCTCAAAAGTTGATTTTAAAATAATCAGTACTGTAGACCTATTACCCTACCCAGCCACATCAATTTTGCTTTAAAAAAAACAAACCACTAGACAGATTGATATAGATAAACAAAGTGGGGGGCACTTTGTCTTTGTGTGATTCTTCCATGTGATGCTGTTGCTGGCTCCTTTATATAAATTTATGCCTCCTGTATTATAGAAACTTCCTAAACCACAGCAGGTAGAAAGCAGGTAAAAGTTTTAAAAACTGTTGTCCTCCAAATCAAAACGGTCAATGCCACTTGGGCTTGTGTTCATGTGCTCCTAACTTTATCGACTATTCTCTTGAAGGAAGGATACCTCGACATGACCCAACAGTGCACATTCTGAGCAATGCTTCTAGTGATTAACAGGCATTAGGTATTGGGATTTAAATACAGAAGTAGGTTTAGAAGTTTAAGTTTTAGTTGTTATCACTGTTACGGTGTGTGTGTCACGGCCTGGTGTGGAGGGCAGAGGACAGGTCTGTCGAGTTGGTTCTTTCCTTCCACCTTAGGGGGTGTTCAGGAGATTAAATTCACATTTCAGGCCTGCTAGGCTAGCTCCTGAATCAAATTCCTAATTTTTAAGTTAGCATTCCTTAAATATTTGCCCATTAGTTCTGTTCTGTGTTCTCCTTAAAGAATTGCGTAGCTACTGTGTGCAGACACTCTGCAGAAGTACAGCCTTGAATGGGAAACCCCAGTAGTGTTTTTAAAGATGCTACAACATCACCAACAAGAAACACAAAATGGATACAACAGACTCCAGCTGGGCCTATGAGTATTCCTTCTATCCCTCTTAGTTGCCTAAAACTTGACATAAAACATTTTATTGGCACTGATTCTTTGACATCTGTCAATATCCCCCGCCACACACACACACACACACACACACAACACAGAATCAGATCAAACCAACTGAGGCAGATCGAATCCCAGGGATGAAAGAGAAGATCAAACCACTCTAGTAAATCAACAGTATCTTTTGAGAACATTCTTCAGAGATGTGGAAAGGTGTCAGAATCACATTACCCTGCACAAGATGTTGTTTGTTTGCCATCCTGCACTCCAGAAGTGGCAATAGACAGAGGGACAGCTGGAGGAGAGTGTCCTCATGGGGGCTAGACACAAAACCAACAGCAAGAATGTAGTCCCAAATCCCAGTGCCATTGTCATTGGCCCCTCAGTCTGCCCAATTGTCAGCCACATTCAGAGGGTCCACTTTGATCCCATGCTCGTTCAGTCCCAGTCCAGCTAGAGTTGGTAAGCTCTCATTAGCTCAGGCACACTGTCTCAGTGGGTGGACCAACCCCTGGTGGTTCTGACTTCCTTGCTCATATTCTCCCTCCTTCCACTCTTCAACTGGACCTTGGGAGCTCAGTTCAGTGCTCCAATGTGGGTCTCTGTCTCTATCTCCATCTGTCGTCAGACTAAGGTACTATAGTGATATTTAAGATAGTCATCAGTAGCCGGGCGGTGGTGGCGCATGCCTTTAATCCCAGCACTCGGGAGGCAGAGGCAGGCGGATCTCTGTGAGTTCGAGACCAGCCTGGTCTACAAGAGCTAGTTCCAGGACAGGCTCCAAAGCCACAGAGAAACCCTGTCTCGAAAAAACCAAAAAAAAAAAAAAAAAAAAAAAAAAAAAGATAGTCATCAGTCTGAGTAAGGGACAAGGCCAGTTCAGGGAGCCTATTCTCTTTGGATGCATACCTTCCTAAGTCTGGATGCAGGGGGAAAGGCCTTGGACTCCCCACAGGGCTAGGGCAGGGTACCTTGCCCTCTCTTAGGACTGGAGAGGGGTAGGGGAAAGGGGCTGGGGGTGGAGTGGGAGGGATGTGGGAGGAGGGGAGGAAGTGGAAATTTTGATTGGTATTACTTATAAAGAAATAAAAAAAAATGTAGTCACTTGTGACAGACTCTCCAGAGATAAAACCAAGAAGCTACAGAGAAACAGTTCTGTTTTCCAATGCTGGTTCATATTTTATTGTTTATGTTTGTTTCAGACAAAGGCATATTTGAGCAATGTTCACTCCAAGTTATAGCTGCTCCTGCTAGAGTGAGCTCTCACGTACATGGTTACATGCTGGAGAATTCCTCTTACAAGTAAGAAGCCATTCTGACAATCAACCAGGTACATGGTCATCTTTCGTATGACACAGATCTCAGAGTTACTACTAGCATAGAAGAAAGACTGGGGACAGATGGGGACACTTTCATATTCTGAACTATGAAGGAACACTTGTACTCCATACTGTAGGAGGAGTCAAAATGCACATATTAGCTTAGCATGGACACACTGTCATTTGTTCTGAGTTAACTTCCCACCTTAGCCCATGCCTCTGAAGGAGTATAAGGTTAATATCATTAGAAACTACCAAGATTCCGAGTTTCAAGAAGTGCCTGAGTTTAAACATCTACAGATAAGGAAAGAGTGCAAGGATAATAAAACAAACAGAGACATCACCTCTCAGAAATGGGATAACCACCTGACCAGGGAGGTAACACAGAGCTCCAGGACAGTTGGCTGCCTCTGCTTCCAGCTCTATCTCCTCTGTTTATAATCTGCTGGCTGAGGATGATGGAATACATGTGTCTAGGATAGTTAATCTGCTCTCTCCGCAGACTGCAGGCTCTCTGGATAAGCCGTAATGTTAAGATTCAATCCTTTCTCTATTTCTTGGGTTCTCTGGCAGGTAGCACAAACCAAAATCAGGTTTCACTACCCTTCGCGGTCATCCTTCCCCAAGAGTAGTGGTGCTCTAGTCTTGCACAAATTGCCTAAGGCGGGTGGTTTCCGGGGATTTGACCCCAGCATCCTTTCAGAGAAGCCTCACTATCCTCAGGTCTGCTCAAAAGATTTGCCTCTTTCCTCTGTCAGACTCCGAGCACGGGAGGAGCTCTTTCAATGTGAGATTGCATCTCCGGTTCCTACCGAGACTACACTCAGTAAACTGAGCCTCAAAGTCTCTGAAAAGCTGTGACTCTCGTTCTGGCTGAGAGTTTTCAGTTCACATGAAGAACTTGAGGACGTTAAACATAGGCTGAGAATAAAGCCGACACTCAACGCTATACCTCAACTTCTAGGTCCTTTGTAACTCCCGACAAGGAGACGGAATCAAGCCAGTTCTCCTTGGAGTCCGCAAGCAGCGGCAAGTAGTGGAGAAAGTTCACAGCAATTCATACAGATTTAGGCTGACTACTCCCACCGGGATCCGGAAACAGGGTGGCTCGGAACCTAATTACCGGAAAAACTATTAGGAACTTCCGGGAGTGGCAGCTTAGTTTCCGAGGGGACGATCTTCCTGTACGGACCGGAGACTGATGGTGAGTTCCGCCTGCGCGAATGGCAGCTCTTTCTTCGCCGTCACAGCTTTGTTGGCGTTATGTGCATCTCCTGTCGCCAGTGTTTGTCGCGATCCCTCCCAGGCCTCGGGTGGAGAGCCATGTAACTTTAGAATCGCCGGTCGTGCGGGAAGGCCGCTCGATTCCTCGCTCCTGGGCGCCCCCTGCAGGCGGTGTCCGAGGCTAATGCAGGAGGAGCCGCGTGCGTACCGGGAAGCCCCGGAGAGGCCCCAGCACTGGGAGGGACCTCGTGGGAGAACTGCCCGGCGGTGCCCTGGACAGGGACCTTGTCGGGAGGGACCGAAGAAGGATGACCCGAAGACAGGGACACCCCGTTGGGAAATCTGGCCCCTGAAAAGTGTGGCAGGACATCGGGCGGGGGAGGAGTCAAGCAAGGTCCAGAAGCTACCTATGGAAACCGGTGCCATAAAGTTAGGGCTTTTGCTTCAGCCCTGATTCCTCCTGAAGGACCCTGTGACCATCCTGATAGGCTAGGATTTTATTACTGGTGAGCAGGCCCTTGATGAGAACGCTCTTGTGGTGAATCAGAATTCTGTTTGGACGTAGAGTCAGCACTCAGGCACTCGACCTTGTGTATAGAGAGGCATCTATATTGAACTACCTTCTGTTGCTAATACTACAGTTTTACTAATACCTCATGGCACGGTGAGGTGTTTTGTTGTTCGTTTTGTTTTTTGGGGCAGGGTCTCTCTGGAACTTAAGTCTGTAGACCAAGCTGGCCTGGAACTCAGAGATCTGCCTGCCTCCTAGTCAGGGCTCAGGTTAGAAGGCTAGGAAAACTTGCATTCATAATAGAATCGCTCTGAAGATATAAACCATTATTTTGATAATAATATTACTGGGGTTAAAGAATTTTTGAGTGCAAAGTCCTAATTGCTCTGGAGATAAATCATTAACTTTATAGTCACGAGGGGATTAATGATTTTTGACATCTTCTGAAGTCTCCACATGGCCCCACTTTTTAAGCTCTCACAGTGGGAGCTGATTTCAATATGAATTTTACAGGCGTCAAACCAGATCAATATTAAGTGATGATTCCATGTTTCTGGCCTAAGTGACTCTTACACTAAACCAGAACAGACTATTCTGAGTTCTTCTCCCTTACTGTGAGAAATCAGGCCAGGGTTTGATTCCCAATGTCCACATTGCAGTTCACAAAAGTCTGTTATTCTAGTTGCATTGAATCCTTTCCTCTGGCTGCTACAGGTACCAGGCAAGAATCCAGTGTACAGACATATGTGCAGGCAAACACTCGAGATAAACGGTTTTGTGAAATGGATATTTAAACAGGGAACATCATTTTCCCCTGATTATATGTACTTAGGTTTTGTTTGATGACTGTAGAAAGTTCATAACATGTACAACATAATATTTTAAGAACATAATAAAAATCACTTCAGAAAGTGACAGGACAGCTTTTAGAAGTGGTTTCTGTTACCAAATACTAGAAACTGTCAAGTTCTGTTAACTAGCTGTGCTGTCCTCAGCACCAGTAAGCTGCTTCAGGAAGTGAACCGTTCAGTGTAAATAGAAGTAACATTTTAGGTTTTGTTGTTTTAGTTGTGGGCCTAGATTTGCTGGCTGAGCCATGTTTCATGTTTTTTAATGGCAGCCATTTTTATATTTTGGGTTTTATTCTAGATGCTCACTATAGCTTTGTTTTTGTTTTTGAAACAAGGTCTTACCGTGTAGCTCTAACTGTCCTGGAACTCTCTGTAGACCAGGCTGACCTCAAACCCACACAGATTCATCTGCCTCTGCCTTCTAAGAGCTGGGGTAAAAGGCGTGTGCCAACATGCCTAGCTGATGATGCTCACCATAGTTAAGACAACAGTTGATACACATAAGTGAAGATAGTTGAATTTTAATGATAATCATGGTAATTCTTGAAATAATACTTATACAAAATGAACCAGTATTGATTAATTGGCATTTTACACACATCAGCCAAGAAAATGAAGACAAACAAAACCCCAGCTGTCAAAGGCAATCTACCCTAAGTACACTATGGTAATGTATTACAAATGAAAGTCACAGAAATGTGGCTGGGGGAGGGATGGGCAGGGGCATGACTGTTCTATACACAGTCAGCATTGTCAGCCATGCATGTCAGGATGATAAGGCATCAGGTTTCCAGGAGAGAAGCTATTCTAGAAAAGTCAGTAAAGGCTCTTGATAGTTTTATGTCTGTTAAACCAGGCCGAGGCTACATCTTGGAATCTGCAGCGATGAACAGGCCCTCCTTCAGTCATGCTCCCTGCTCTGGAGGAGCTTCAGGCGCAGAGTCCAGCCATGTGTGTACGTGCATGATATCGGAGCCTCGGGAGTAGGTCTTCATCAGGCTTAATGATTTGCAGAGATAAAAATAGGCATAGGAGTAATAGTAACTGCATTCCTGGTGTTGGCAGTATGTCTGCCCATCCTCCGGGCCACTGGTGCTCTGCCCATTGATTTCACAGAGGTTGTGTTGAGTGAGAAAGACTGTCCAGAGGACTGTTTTTCACTGAGAATGCTTTCTTATGCTTTTAAAGATAAAAGAACATGTCCACTGCTATTCTTAGGCATGATGAGTATCTGTTTGAAGGGTTTGTCTCCAGCAGGCGTCTTATTAATCTCTCCAAAGCCTGTTGTGAGCACCTTGTGTACCTTATCAGAGCTCCAGTCCAGGGAGTTTTCACCATTCATCCGGTCGCTCCTTTTCCAAATCTCACACCAACCAGCGAATAGTTAACCTGACTAACTGATCAGATAGACCATCATCATTGGATTTCAGTCTGAGCCCATTTTTTCCATCATGACCCTTACACAAAATGACTTCAGGGTCCCCTCATTTAATTCCTGCTCACAAATTCCAACATCATTACCTAATAGAGGTGTCACCGCCAAGTTCACATGGAAGGTCTTGATACCAGCTGCCTCTTTCTTGTGCTCCAGGGACCAAGGTCAGAATTACACGTAATTCCTCTTCCTATAAACTCAGTTGTGTGTATTTGGAAGCAGTCTGGACATGGTTAAGACAAAATATTTCCAGGACAGGCTCCAAAGCTACAGAGAAACCCTGTCTCGAAAAACCAAAAAAAAAAAAAAAAAGACAAAATATTTCGTTTCTGAATGACGGGAGCAGAAGCCTCTGTGCAGTAGGTAAGCTGCCATGGTTGGTGGAGAAGCCTCTGTGCAATGGGTAGGCTGCATGGTTGGTGGAGAAGCCTCTGTGCAGTAGGTAGGCTGCATGATTGGTGGAGAAGCCTCTGTGCAGTAGGTAGGCTGCATGGTTGGTGGAGAAGCCTCTGTGCAGTAGGTAGGCTGCATGGTTGGTGGAGAAGCCTCTGTGCAGTAGGTAGGCTGCCATGGTTGGTGGAGAGGGCAGTTTGGCTTAGAGTACTTTGTTTACCTACAAGTATTCAAGAGAAGGACCAAAACACATTAGTTTTCTTTTCAGTTCTTTTTAAGACTGTAAAGACCCACGCTCCCCACCTCCTCCAACCTTGAACTTCTGACCCCTCTTCTGACTGCCTAGGAACTGGGTTGTAGATGAGCATCACACTGGTTTTACACAGTGCTCAGGATTGAACCCATGGTTCTGTGCATGCTAGTCTGTTCCTCTCCCAACTGAACTGTGTTCTAGGCTCTCTCTTCAGGATCTTTTCTTTATAAACAGCTTTTTAATTACTTTAAGATTTTTATTTTCAATTTATGTTTATATGTGTATCTACATATGTATGTGAACATTTGTGGGTGCCCTAGGAGCTGGAGTTACAAGTGGTTGTGAGCCACCTGGTATCTGTTGGAACCAAACTCATGTGCTCTGCACAAACAGCAAGTGCCCATAACTGCTCAGTCATCTCTCCAGCCCCATGAGGAACTTTTATAAAAACTCTGGTTAAACAGAACATAGGCCAAGCATGGTGGATCAAGTTTGTGACCCCACTGCTAGTGTCAGAAAAGCGGTAGGATTGAGAGTTCCAGGCCAGCCTGGCTCGGAAGATGAGAATAACAAATATTAAAATGACACATTTAGCCATTTTTTTTCTGTGGTTTTCTTAATGTTATTCCTGGTTTGTCTGGTCAACACCACAGCATTGGTTTGGTTTTGTTTGAAGGCTGGGCTGTTGTGTTGAAGATTAAGCACGGCCTTATCCATGCTCAGCAAGTGCTTGATCACTAAGACATTTTCCCTGCCAACATGACAGCTTTTATGGCTATTTAGCCACACCAAATCTTGCCATTGGCTGGATAAATTGTTCTCAATCTTTCACGGTGATAAAAGAACATTTTATCGTCCTCAGACTTCCATTTAGTTCCTTAAGGAAGAAAACTAAAACTGGATCCTCCAGAAATAAGGGATGAATAGAGCTTAGCAGATTGGCCCACCAAAGAATAAGCTAAACGGTACTTTTGAAGCTCAGTAAGAGAGCATGCTTAGCCTTCATAAAGCCCTACCCGCAATCTCCTTTAAAAGAGTGATGGTTGAGATTGTTTTTAGAATCTACTTTGTGTAAGTGTGGCCTGTCCGTCATACCGAGGACGTTACTCACAGCAGCTGAGCCCTCACACCGAGTGCACCCTGTGCTGCTTTTGCACCCCGCTGGTCGTCTGAGATAGCAGGTGTGAGCCCGCACACCTGATGAGAATTAGTTCACAGTCTTACATGGTGAGTCGATTCCATGTTGGAAACCGTATCTTTGGGTAAAGTATTGATTTGAGCATTTTAACTTAATTTCTTATATCTGTGGCCAGGTTTTGCTAAGGTGTAAATGAAAGAGATTAGGAATTAGGGAAGATGCAGTGAATTATGCTCTTCACAATGCTAGGGTAATCAGAGAGCCATCGTTTTCTGGCATCCTCCACTTGGGGTCTGCCTGGGCAGTGGCCGCTTGGCCATGCTTAGAAGCCACCCATCTTTCCAGACAGAACTCCATCCACTTCCCTTGGCTTTTCCCATGAATGGAAGAGCCGCACTTAGGAACTCCAGTTACGAAGATGCCAATGATGACGTTTTTGTGTTAACAGTTGTGTAGTTTATAGGATTATCTTGTTACTCTAACCTCCACCTTGACAATAGCCTTCAGAGTCACCTGAGAAGGGAGTCTCAGCTGAGGGATTGTGCAGCTTGTACTGGTCTGTTGATCTTTCATGATAGATGCCTTGACTCTTGTGATGTAGAAGGGCCTAGCCCACTGAGGGCAACACAATCCACAGGCACATGGTCCTAGACTGCATTAAAAACGCTAATTAAGCAGAAGCTAGTGACTGGGTCAGCAAGCAGTGTTCCTCTGTAGTAGAAACCTTTGGGTTCCTGAACGTGTAAGCCAAATAAATCCTTTCCTCCCTCAGTTGCTTCTAGTCACAATGTTTCATGACAGCAGCAGAAATGAAGCTAGGACAAAAACAGGAAATTAGAATGCAAGGATTTTGTTAAGTTGGTTACAGAGGAGTGTATTTTCACCAGCATTTCTAGGTCCTGGGGATGGAGGTACAGAGCAAGTCTAGGATAGCGAGAGACAGAGAGGAAACCAGTGGGGAAGGTGGATACCATCTTTGACATATAACTCCCTGCTGTGGTCTTTTCCTTTTGTCCCGTAGCGTCCTCCTTGTCTAGGAAATGGAGTTCTCTCAGCAGCTGGACCTGTTTCCTGAATGCAGAGTGACCCTTCTGTTATTTAAAGACGTAAAAAATGCAGGAGACTTGAGAAAAAAGGCCATGGTAGGATCTCTCAATGGCTCACTGATAAACCCTAATGTGGTAAGTACAAAATATGAGAATGAATTAACCATGCCAGGCATTTAAGAATATGCTAATTTTACCTTAGATTTCTCTGATATTTAGGTAGAAAATATTGACTCTAGTCACACTTGGTGTTTTAAGTTTAAAACAGCATATAGAGTCTGAAGGGCTCAGCAATACTGGTCTCTTCTTAATCACTGAGAATTTCTCCTTTCCAGCCAACCAGCATCCATCATCCCAGTGCCTCAGAGGTTTCTTTCAGTAGTGCTGTTCTCTTAATCACGGCCGACTCCTCAGTCCCAGCTTCCAGATACCACAGAGTTTTCATACAGAAGGCCCTGTAGAGCCTTTGCTTCCTCTGAAACTTCACAAACTGGGCCTCCATCATCTGTATTGCTCTCAAGTTCTCTCCCAAGATCCCATAGAACAGCGCACTGAGCTCTCAACTCTTGGTGGCTTTTCTAGGCCACAGTTACAAAGTCTTTGTCCAATCCTCCCCACAACAACACGGTCAGAACTGTGGCAGCAGTACTCCACCATCCTGGTACCAGCTTCTTCCTAGTTAGGTCACACCTGCTGCAATGAAACACCATGACGAAAGCAGCATGGGGAGGACAGGGTTTACTTGATCTACATTTCCATATTACTGTTCACTGTCAAAGGATTTCAGACAGAAACTCAGAGGGCTGGATCCTGGAGGCAGGAGCTGACACAGAGGCCTTGGAGGGGTGCTGCTTAACACTGGCTTCCCATGACTTGCTCAGCCCGCTTTCTTATGGAACCCAGGAGCACCTGCCCTGGGTGCCACCACCCACCATGAGCTGGGCCCCTCACATCAACAACTAGTTAATGGAAACGTCTGCCGATAGCCTGATCTTACGAGACATTTTCTCAACTGAGGCCCCATCCTCTCCAGTGACTCCAGCTTGTGTTATGTTGACATAAAACTAGCCAGTGCACCCCCAGTCCTTCCTGAACAATCCACCAATGAGAACCAAATATTCAAGTATAGGAGCCTGTGGGAACCATTCTTATTCCAACCAGCACAATGGCAGAGTGGTTAATAGCGCACAGTAAGGCCCGAGCTTCCTACTGTGGCTGAGAAAGACACAGCCATCTTTGATTGGCACATAAAGATGTGTGCTGTTGTGTCCATGGTGCATATCCTAACATGACCGTCAGTATTCCTTCAAGGGGGGGACTGTGCATTGTTCTCCTCTGCTATGTAAGACAGGTACCAACTTGCCTGATTCCCCACATGGTAACAACAGGGCTGGGATTGAACACCTCACCCAGCCACGACACCCCCTCTCCAGCATCTTTGCCTTGGTTACCTCATCTGTTACACAAGTACACGGATATCATTGACTATTGTGGATTAAAGAAAATGATGTTGAAGTTTAAGATTGGGCCTGTTCCGTATTAGGCTTCAATAATCTTGCAGCTTTGAAATTTGGATTTTATACAAGCTTTCGTGTGTGTGTGTGTGTGTGTGTGTGTGTGTTGCAGCAGCTCTTTTAAATACAGACCATAAGAATGGTGATCCACTGAACGACTGGACTAGAGTTTCCTCAGACAGGGCACATGGTGCGGGAAGCTGCTGATTCTCTGTGCTAATCCTTGTTTTCTCTCTGGTAGATTGTCGATCCATTTCAGGTACTTGTGGCAGCAAACAAAGCCGTTCATCTCCACAAGCTGGGAAAAATGAAGACAAGAACTCTGTCTACTGAAATTATCTTCAACCTCTCCCCTAATAACAACGTAATGTGGTGACTCTTTATTTCTGTTGTCCTCGTCATGGTAGCAGGTGCCCCTCCTGCAGTGTAGCTCCGGGGTCAGAGTCCTCCAAGACAGATGTTAGCACTAAGCCAGAGTAGATATGTAGAGAGGTGTATGCTGCCTGCCATATACTGCTGTGGATTCAGTTTCCTGGTCATCAAAGTTTAAACTACAGGAGCTTGGTATTTTCTGCCCTGCCCACGTTGTCTTAAGTAGACCCCTTGAGCATTTTTGCTGAAGAAACTGGCAAAAGCCCACGTGGTAAGAGTGTGAGGTATAGATGCATTTTGTGTCACTCTCCCTGTAAAATAGAAATTCTGTAACCTGGTAGAGCAGTTGACACCTGCTCACTCACACAGCCAGGGCATAGAAAACCCATGGTTTGAAATCGTCATAGGAATGCTCCCCCCACCCCCAGACATGCGAGTGAATGCATGTCTGTGTGTGAGGTATGCACGTTCATGTGTTGACTGCCACAGTGTTCTTGTGGAGCTCTAGAGGATGACCCCTGGTGGTCCTTGCCGTCTTCCAAAGGTCCCTGTTTTTCTCCACTGTGTACACCAGGCTATCTGGCCTTCAAGCTTCTTGGATTTTTGTGTCCCCAACTCCTATCTTGCTGTAGGAGCACTGGGGTTTCAGACAACCGCTATTGTGCCTGGCTTTACAGGGGAGCTAGGGATTTGAACCACAATCCTCCCACTTGTGCGGTGAGTACTTTACCCACTGAGCCATCTCCCCAGTCCAAGAGTGCTTTTCAAATGAAAGTTACCGAGGTGTTGGCATTCTGTGTGTGACATATGACAAAGTCTGAACTCTGATGATGAAGTTTCCGTATTACTACTGCTGTTACTAAGAACCACGTGCTAATATTATCAAGGGGAAGGTTAGGAAGCAAGAATTAAACCACAGTTGGTTGGAAAGTTTATAAATGCAGTCAGCACGGCAGCAGAGTCACCATTAATAGAGTCACTGGAAACAATGAAGACATCATGTTCCTGCACAGGACAGAGCTCTAGCGGCAGAAGAGACAGGTGCAGTCTTGAGAAGCAGATGCATAAGGCAAAGTTAGCTGCCCTAAGAGAAATGACAATGGGAGTACAAATGGTGACCTGGACGGTCACTTGGAGGTGAGGCATGGGTGGTTATGTGCAAACCAAGAAGTCAGGGCTTGGTCCAGAGGACCGAGTGCAGCTGTGCACAGGGACAGCCATGGGAGCAGGCAGAGACAGGGCCATACAGAAGGCACTACCTCCTTTTCTTTCTTTTTTCGTTAATTTGTTTGTTTTTGTTTTTATCATAGATTTCAGAGGCTTTGAAAAAATTTGGCATCTCAGAAAGGGACACTTCAGTTCTGATTGTTTACATTGAGGAGGGAGATAAACAGATACACCAGCAACACCTAATATCTCAAGTGGAAGGCCAGCAGGTGCCTTTGGAAAGCCTTCCAGAAATCACAAAGCTCTCGGAAGTCAGAAAGGTTTGTAGTGCACATTTTCACGAGCTCAGTAGATGAATTACACCAATGCTGGTTGCTCATTACTGTTATGAATTTTGAACTGTTAACTCTTTAGTTGGCATACAATAATGGTGTTCAATCCATTGCTTTCTCTCATTCCCATTACCTTTTGAACGTCTAAGAAATAGTGTGGGACTGGAGAGGAGACTCAGCAGTTAAGATCACTTGCTGTTATTCCAGAGGGCATTGGTTGATTCCCAGCATGCTCATAACCTTCTGTAACTCCAGTTCCAGGGGATCTGATGCCATCTTCTGGCCTTCATTGGAACTGCATACATGCAGTACTCATACATACATGCAAAACACCCTTACAAGTAAAATGAGGTTGAGAAATACTAAAATAACTTTACAGATGCTTGGAAAGTATTTGTGGGTGAAAAGAACTGGGACGTACAAGTTTGTGTGGAAAAAATTCAGAATGGAGTCACTGAGAACTCTAAGAAAAGGGATCTCTTCAATATGCAGTGGCTATATGAAGTTAATCCATAGTGTGGACTGTTTGATATAATGTGATCTGCATGTTCAGGAGATTTGTTTTTTATATTAATAACTATAATTTTTAAAAAGGATATTTGATATGAGTGACTAATTGCCACCTATTTTGAACATTTTAAACATATATGTAATTTCAAATCATTAATGCCATAGTAAAGGGATGATGCCACATAGAAATGTGTGTACTAACAGTGAGTGGACACGCCAGCACTCATAGATTCTCATACACTTTTACAGGCGTATAAACTGTCACCACAAGAAGAGAGTACTGGGACATTATTGGATGCTATCATTTGTAGGATGTCAACAAAGGATGTTTTATAAGATTCCCAAATACCAACACATGATCTCAGAGTTAACCATTAGCTGTTCTTTCCTGGTTATGAAATTAACATATTCATCACCAAAAAAGGGAAAAAGAAACTATATCAGCCTGCTTTTTCACTTCTTAGAGATAATTCCTGTCGAGGTATTTGTCATTGTCTTCTAGTTTTCTGTTTGTACTTCAACATATTTATTTTTTTATACAATTGAAATAAAAAGTGTAAGCACCTAATTATAGCTACAGTGTCCATGGTTCTTGCTCAGTGAGTTCTTGCATCAGTTTGCATCTCCCCTGTACTGCTGGTTTGTCCACATGGCTCTTCTCAGCTTCTGGATCCTTGGTATTTTATGTGTAAGAATTTCTTTACCTCTAAACCTGGTGTGGTGACTCCATCCTCCAGCCCAGGTACTCAGGAGGCTGGGTCAGGAGAAAGCCACAAGTTCCAGAACAGCCTATAGGACCATGTGTGATTCTATATCAAATAAATAAACCACTTCTCATAACAACCTTAGGTGTGTATGTCTTAGTGCAGGACAAGTAAAATAGTATAGCAATATTAACTAAGTCTCAGAATCATGTAACTAGTATTTAACCATATTTGGTGGTTTCATTTTTCTTTCACTTTATATTTATTTTGATTGAATTAGTGATGATAGGCTTGGTCAACGGTTCTCCAAGCCTCGTGAAGAGCCAGAGAAGTTCTTTCCTCCTCAAAGGCCATCTGGTTCCTGCTGAACTTACTCAACACCACCCTTGTAGTCTGACAGCCGGCACAGAGGGCATGCCTCTCTGCAGTAAACCTTGACTTGAACAGGTAGTGTGCAATGGTGGAGTTGAGGCATGGTCTGTGGACTGGGGTTTGGTTAGGCCACAGTGACAGCCAGGCCAAAACTCACTGGCTCAGTACTATCTCCATGGCACTGCGATCAGAAGAAAAACCCCCAACAGGAGTCTAGGAGCCCTGTCTGCTGGAGGCCTTCTGGGCTGGGCTTTTAGGTGTTTACATAGCTGAACGGGAGCTCTGGGCATGGCACAGTAACTTAAACACACGGAAGTGGCAAATACTATTCACCTCATTTCATTCAAACAACTTCAAAAGCGGTGACTCCATGCTCTCCCTACACGCAGGCAGTTCCACCTTTTGTTCCCTCTTGAACTTCAAAGCCATGGTGGCCTCTCAGGTCAGTTCTGGATTGTTCTCTAGGTACCCCATACTCAGAATCCCCTTCTCAGTGCACCTGACTATGCTGGGGGGCAGAGGATGATGCAGAGCAAGCGCAACTTGCCCAGGATTATCCCAAAGGAAAGAAGTCTTGATTCTCTTCCAGTTACTATGGAGAGATGCTGCATGGTCTCAGCATCCTGCCTCATGGGCGGTCACAAGGGACCACATTGATGTGCAGCTGGAACTTTAGCTCAGGGGTGTGCAGACCCCTTTTTGTGGGTACTGGTGGTCTTTGGGTGATACGGAAGATCTCCCAGAAGCCAAAGGAGGCTGTCTTGGGGGAGGCTAAACAGAATTCCTACTGTGGTCACCATGAGGTGTCAGTTACATCCTGGTTCCCCATAGAATCAGTCCTCAGCTGTCCTAGTCAACTTCCTACCCTGCCATGACAAAATATCTGTTGGGTCTTCCTTCAGTTCCATGCCCAGCTTCTGGTCTGGGACCCTACAAATCTTGTAAGCACAGACTACATTTGTCCCCGAGTCTGGCATGTCCTCAGCTAACGCCTGCACTGCTTGGAAATCCTTTGTTTCTGCCTCGCCTTAGCATGCCTGCTCTGCAAAGCCCCTGGCCTTGCCCAGCTGACCTGCTGGGACAGGACAGCACACAGATATCTGGCACTTTCAGCCAACTTAGATGCTCCCACATGTGTGCTGAGGCTAGGTGAGCTGCCCCCTCCAGCCCTACAGAAAGTTCTGGTCCACAAATTTAAAAGTAAAATACAAGCATTAGGATTTTACATTGTCCATAATGCATCATTAATATGGGGCCAGGTATGTGAAACACAGGCACCGCAGAAACCAAGAATGTAGCGGAACCTCAAAACCCCAACTCAGCAGTCACATGCGTTAGAATCGTGTGCACCAGCAGGGAGCTTTTATTGTTCATTACGCTGGCATGACAGGGTTCACTGGTTCCTGGAACATGAAGCAGGACCTGTTTGCTGCAAAGGAGCTTAGGTCCCAGTCCCACTTACTAGGCAGGAGGCAGGGGATGCTTTAATTGAATTGTAGGATTGTCTACTAACCTCCAGTATATACTCAAGAAGTACCGATCTGTTCTCCTGAAGCCCATACTCAGGTAGAGGGCCATAGCGCCTCGCTGCAGGACGGTAGTCCCAAGGACAACATCACTGTAACCCTGGTCCCGTGCAAACTGGAGGACAGTTCTGACCAGTGCTTTTGCTATCCCCTGTCCTCGATGCTGTGAGGACACAGACAGGTGAAAGAGCTCCAGCTGCTTCCTCCCTAATGGGGGATCCTTGACTGGCAGACAACCCACGATGCCCACCACCTCTCCCCCAGACTCAGCAACCCAGAAAGAGCCACGGGCATTCATGTAGGACTTGGTGATGTCAGCCATGTCTGTGTGCAAACACTTGGCCACATACTCCTTCCATGGCTGTCTGACAAAGAGCTTCAGCAGAAGGAGCACAAAGAAGATGCTTATAGCAGCTAGCAGCCAGGAGCCAGACACCAGGACCATGACAAGCGGCACCCCAAGTAAGAGGAGGAGGGTCCGGGGCAGCGTCAGTAGGTGGCGGAAGGTGGCAGGGATGTGCTCCTCCATTCCTCTTATGAACAGATCCAGGACACTTTTCTGGTCGCTGTCCTGGTACTGGCGGATGTGATAAGGAGCCATGGGAGATTTCTGGGTCTCAAATCTCGGCATCCAGGAGAGACTGGTATACCTGCCTGGCACTTTCCCTGAGGCCTGAAGTGGAGAGAAACCATGTAAGTCCCCTGACCTTCTGCCTCCCAATCTCCCAAGACCCATTTAGCCTCTCTTCAAAGCTGTATCTTTCTGCTGTCCCCAGACAGGAAGCAGACACAAACACTGGGAGAATGTCTGTCCAGCAACACCTGATTATACCCTTCTTCACCCTACTAGAAGCTTTCTGCAGCTCTCGATACATAAACAAGCCCAGTGCTGCAGATGGACCCCATGCACACATTAGGTCACTGTCTGTGGACTGTGCATTACAGGCATTGTGTTTCCAGGTGTTTTCCTGCAGATCTCCTTCCCAAGGATTATAAAACTTTAGATTACAGAGCTTGGCAGAAAGAAACAAACAAAACCACTCATTACTCCAAACCCTTATCCTTGAGCCCTCAGGCAGGTTCTAGGACTCCAGTCCCAGGCTGAGACCCTCCCACAGCACTGCCAGTCTTACCTGCTACTGCACAACCAAGAGTGTCTGGAAGGGCATCAGCCTCTGGTCGCATGAAGTACAGAGAGCCTGGGTCTGCCTAACAACTGGTGAGCAGACCTGAGTTGCACCTCACTGGTTGGCTCCTGGATATTTGTTAATCATAAAGCCCAGAGTCACAGAGTTCTCCAGTGACAGCAGGGAGTCCACCCCCATTCACCTTGTGAACTCTGGGTTAATAATTTGTAGAGCACAGTAGAATGTGGATGTTCAGCAGTTTCCACCCCCATGGAAGGCCTGTCACCTGCACTGTTCCCTCCAGACTACAGCCACCTCTGCCTTCTTTCAAGGCCAGCCTGGTCCTGCACATAACTGCTCAGAGCAGCCTGGTGTTGGGACGCACACACTGGGCTCCCATGTCCTGCCACAGAAACAGGTCCTTATGGCTGGACTTTTCTCTGTCCATGCTGTGCCTGTTCCTAATTAAATAAACCCTAGGGGACCCCACATTGCCCTTCTCCCCTGCTCCTCACCACCAGCCTCAGTCAGTGCTAGTGTCCTTTTCAGCACCAGCTATGGTGCCATCCAGATGGCGGGCACTAGACAGGGCACAGCTGCCTGAGTTCTGGGCCTGCTCAGAGCTTGCACATCATGCTTCCCACATGGGTGAGCCGAGCTGTTGCTTCCCTACAACAAGTGAGAGTGACATCTGTCTCTACAAAGTGTCCCTGTGGAAGGTGTTCTCTGCCTCTGCCTCCAACCCTGACCTGAAGGCCAGGGGGAGCTGTACTGGTCCCATTTCCTCCAGACCCACTGTGACAAGCAAGCTCTCTGCCTGGTGGAGAGGAGGCTCTCTATGGCTGAGTCTTACTCTGAGAAAGTTTCAGAACTAAGTAATTAGGGGACAAGGAACAAGATGCTAGTCATTGTGCCTATCTCGCCAATAGGTAGGGGAGAATGGGACACTCTGAATTGTGACAAGGTCCAGTGGAGAAGATGCTGAGATGTCAGCACAGTGAGCCTTCTCAGAAGGATGAGCAGAGCAGAACCAACACCTCAGAAAAGGTTCATCTCCTGAGCAGGGAGGGGAGAGAGGCAGGGAAGCTCCTGAGACAGCCCTTGGGAAGAGGGCCCTTAAAGGCACACATGGCTAATACCAGCAGGGACCTGGCTATACAGGACCCAGAACACAGTCACGTAGTGCACATATCCCATTCCAGATGCACGTGAGGCCATGAGGATGCATTTTATCTGGGAAAACAAGGGTCCCAGGTGTGCAGGTGGCATGCTGCAGAAGCCCCTGGCAAACAAGATGTCTTGAAAATTCAGTCATTCTGGGCTCCCAAGACAAAATTGTCCAATAACTGAGTTAGGCACAACGAGAAGCACTTCGTTCCCTAATTGCTTAAAGGTCTTGTTTGTCCAAAACACTGTGGGCTTAGTTGGGTTATTGTTTGCAAGGGGAGCCTCGTTCAGTATAGACTGAGGAGACACAGCACTAGCTGTGTGAGGAAGATTCGTGTGGCCTGTCCATTAGGCCAAACAGTGACATCTGCACCACTTGAGGACATTTAGTGCAGAACTGACCAGGGTCAGCACCAGTCAGCTAGGGATAAGTATGGCAGCTTCACAGCCTGCAGCAGCCTGCAGCAGAGTTCTGGGCTCACTCTTGGCTCTGGGTTTGACTCAGCAGAAAACCCTGGCTTCCCTCCCCAGCACTGCCCTCCCTTCCCAGAAGACAGCTGTGATGCTGACAGCAATGGAGAGAGCAAGGACAGGTTACATCACCTGAGCGCAGAACCCGGAGCACAGCTAAACCGTGGAGTTTTTCTTTATTTCGCAAAATAAAGAGGATTTTTTTTTCAGCAAAAAAGGAAGTTCTTGGTCACTGAAAAATGAACCAAAAGTGTCAACTCTTTTGTTGTTGTAATTATTTGGGTTTCTGGAAGGTTTCATCATGTAGCCTAGACTGTCCTGGATTCACAGACTCTTGCTCCTCCCTCACAAGAACTTGGGATTAGATGCACTAACAGGTTTTTTTAAAAACCTGAACAAAGAGAAAAAGCATTGAAAAGAACAAATAACACAAAGTTAAATTTCATTTCTGCTTTTCTTGAATTGTGTGAGCGGGTTTTTTTTTTTAAGTGTTGTGGGAATAGTTGCTCGATACACATTCTACCTTTATTCTTAAAGCTATGGTCAACATGGTGTCAGTTACAGAGGGTGTATTCTGGCAGTTTACTGTTGTTTACTGAGATTATTGATGGCCTCTTAAAGTATTTTGTGATCTACAATCTGGTCATTGTACTGTTTTTCGAGACAGGGTTTCTCTGTAGCTTTGGATCCTGTCCTGAACTAGCTCTTGTAGATCAGGCTGGACTCAAACTCACAGAGATCCGTCTGCCTCTGCCTCCCGAGTGCTGGCATTAAAGGCGTGTGCCACCACTGCCCAGTTTAGCAAACAAAATCTTTCCAACAGGTTGAAAAATGTGTTGTTTTTCCCCCCTTCTTGGTTTTGTTTTGTTTTTAACAATGGGGACAAGAACCCTTGCATGCTCGAGATAGTGTAACCATTTAAGAAGACAAACAAAATAGATACAGCTCCCATTTCTCACCATGTTGACCTTTATCAATATCTCTTGCTAATTTAGTCCCCAGACTCCGACCAAAATCCCTAACCAAAAGAAGCCGTCCAAAAGAAAACAAAGCACACAAGAACTCCCAAAACACCTCACCCAGTGAGGTATTAGCAACAGGAGGAATCAGAGCTGAAGCAAAAGCCCTAACTTTATGGCATAGGGTCCCGCAGGTAGCGTCTAGACCCTGCCTGAGTCTTCTCCCGCCTTGATGCCACAAAGCTCTCCCTCCACCAGGAACCTTGGAGGGATCGCGACAAACTGCTGAGGGAAGAGGCATAGAACGCCAACGATGTGGCTGCGCAGAAGGAACTGCCCTTCGCGCTGGTGCAACTATCAGTTTCCCGTCCGTTCCGGAAGACCGTCCCCTCGGGTACAAAGCTCGCCACTTCAGAAGTGCCGGATCTATGCCCAAGTAAAGCTGGTGATCATCCTGAGTGTGCTTCTGCAGACTCCTCGCCCATGTGAGGGCAGCATTTGGATGCGAAGGGAAGCAGTCCTGACGGAACCTTCCTGTGGGAGGGATCCATGCCATGGCTGGAGATTGGAAATTGATGTCAACTAAAGGTTTATGTTGTGGCTTTCGAGAGATGCCCCCCCTTCCTTCCTGTGATAACAAAAGTATTATTCCTACCGAAGCGAGCACACCTTTCCACTCCTAGAGACCCCACTATGGTGACTGCTGTTCCGGCAGTCACAGGGAGCATCCCTGGACACCACAGCCCTCAACGTTTTGCTTGCAAGACTTGAACTATGATCTCTTTATCTAGAGTAGTTTAAGAAGGTGATGTGTAATCCCTGAGCCTTCCAGCTAGACTAAATGTGACATAACTTGTTTTCCATTTTCCTTGCTAGGAGTTTATCTTTATGGTTTTCTTTGCATGGAAGGTGTATAGTGATATGTGCAATAAAGACAAATGGAAGCGTAGAACGCTAGGCTGCTGCCGTTACTCTTCTACTTAGGATAATGAAGAAAGGACATCAAGAGCACAACTTGAATCAGTACTGGAGAAGGTCGAGAAGGAAGTCCTGTGTGTACCTGGGAGAGCAGCATTTCAGACAACAGTTTAAGAATTCCAGCACTCAAGAGGCAGAGCCAGGCACATCTCTGAGTTTGAGACCAGCCTGGCCTACATAGCAAGTTCCAGGACAGTGAGAAACCAGACAGCCAGAGAATCCTGTCTCAAAAACAAAGTTTTCTGTATGTAAAATGATACAAGCACTTTACAAGAGTTTACTGCTTTAAAAAAAATGAAGTGAGCATAACCCAACTGATAAAGTTCTTGCCTTGCAAGTTGGAAAACTGGGTTGTATCTCTAAATACAACTTAAAATAAAAATCCCACACTTAAAAAAAAGCTGTGTGGCGTTGCGTGCTTATAGCCCCAGCTCAATGGAGGCAGAAACAGTGTCACCGCCCAGCTCACGAGCCGGCCGGCCTACTTTACCTGGTAAGTTCTTTTTTGGTGTTGTGGTTTTTGTTTTGTTTTGTTTTGTTTGTTTGTTTTTCGAGACAGGGTTTCTCTGTGGCTTTGGAGCCTGTCCTGGAACTAGCTCTGTAGACCAGGCTGGCCTTGAACTCACAGAGATCCTCCTGCCTCTTTCTCCTGAGTGCTGGGATTAAAGGCCCGTGCTACCACCGCCCAGCACTTGATAAAATTCCAAATTACTGCAAGACCTGTCTCAAAAGAGATAGATTGGACTGGGTGTCCACACCTTTAATACCAACACTTGGAGGGAGAGGCAGGGAGATGCGATCTCCAACAGGAAACAAAAGATGGATGGCTCCTGAGGAATGCTATCTGAAGTTGTCCTCTGGCTTCCATGTTCAAGCACAAATAGACACAAAGTGAAACACCCCAAGGCAAAGCTTGTGTGAAGCAGGTTCACTACATTGGTTACTAAGTTGTCTAAGTCAAGAGAACAGAATATCCCTATAAATGTACAAACAAGCAGACATGCCACAGGCCTGGAGTCCATTGTGAGCTCCCCTCCCAAGACTCAGCAAAGCTGCCCAAAGTGGAAGAAATCTTGCCTACATTTGCTCCACTTCCACTGTAGCCAAAAAGATCCAGAAAACACACCCCAGAGTTTTTATAATTGGTGTATATGGCAATATGATCCGTGGGGCCAATATAGTTAAAGGGCCTTCTGTTACTAAGGAAGTCTGGACCAGAAGTTAGACTGTTCTGGCATCCCAGGCTGCTACAGTACTGCTTCCTTCTGTGACAGGGATAAACCCAATGATGTTGAATGACATATGAAGAGTTCACATTGATTCCATTTACATAAAACAAATTTATAAGGCCATTTCAGCTAGGCAATTCTTTGGAAAAGGTGTGGGTGGAAAGGGTTACAGATATGTTCTAGGTTCATTGCAGTCTCAAATACAGATATGTGTACAAATACACCAAAGCAATTTTAAATGTGTATAATGAATGCCAATTGTATATTTAAAATTATTTTAAAAAAATACACTGAGACGGGGTGGTTAAGAGCACTGCCTGCTCTTCTAAAGGTTCAGAGTTCAAGTCCCAGCAAGGACATGGTGGCTCAATGAGATCTGGTGCCCTCTTCTGGCCTTCAAGGATAGAAGCAGACAGAACATTTTATGCAAAATAAATAAAAAAATACAGTGAGACAACACATTTTTTTAAAAATCAAAACTCCTAAAATTTGAGTTAAATAGCTCAGTGCTTAAGGGGATGGAGAAGTGGAGACAGGTGGATCTCTGGGAAGCTCCATGCCAATGAAACACCATCTTAAAAACAAAACAAAATGCCAGGCGGTGGTGGTGCACGCCTTTAACCCCAGGACTCAGGAAGCAGAGGCAGACGCAGGTGGATCTCTGTGAGTTTGAGGCCAGCCTGGTCTACATAGAGTTCCAGAAAAATCAGTGCTACACAAAGAAACCCTGCCTCCAACAACCAAAAAACAAAACAAAAACCACCCAAACCAAACCCAAATCCAAAGTGGACATGTCTCTGAGGAACAGTAGACAGTACCTCTGAGGAACAAACCTCAGTTGTCCTTGCCCTATGCACACACTGATGATACTGTTAGCGAGGCTGTCATCAGGACACTCACCTCTTCTTGGTGGGACACAGAATAGTACATCTGTTTTGGAAAGTTTTAGTTTATTATGAAGTTAAACACACATGGCAGCAATCCCACGATCACACTCCAAGGGAAAGAAAAGTTGTTCACATAAAACCCTATACAGAGTTGGCAGTGGTGGCACACACCTTTAATCCCAGCACTGGGAAGGCAGAGGCAGATGATCTCTGAGTTCAATGTCAGCCTGGTCTACAAGAGCTAGTTCCAGGACAGGCACCAAAACTACACAGAAACCCTGTCTCGAAAAACCAAACCCCCAAAACCGTATACATAAAATGTTTATGGCAAGTTTAAAATTAAAAACATCAGACCTTAAGTATCCTTTAGCTGGTCAATGAACAAGCAATGTGCAAGACAACTATATAATGGAATATCTCAGCAACAGAGGGAAGAGTGACCAGCCAATCCATTCTGTAGCACAACCCCAAAAGCAGTATCTAAATGAAAGAAACCCTACCCAGAAGTCTACACACTAATTCCAACTGCACAGCATTTTAGAAAAAGATAAGAGAAAGAAACTAGATCAGCAGTTGCCAGGGGCTGGGTGGACGGGAGGAGCTGTGAAACTATAGGAACTGGGAGGATGGAGTTGGGGGCTGCTGGATTTTCCTTTGTTGGGAGCACTGAAGTGTATATAGAAAGAGATGCATTTTAAAGTCACCTCAGAGCTACGACCTGGCTTCCTTCAGATGCGAGACGATTATATAGCATACGCAAGTTGGTTCAAAAGGCTTGGCAGAGTGTTATACTGTGAGATGAACTTGCCTAAACTCACAACTGTACTTGTGTTAAATTGCATATAATCTTAATCCCCATGTCATGCAAATCTAAGCCCGAACAAAACGTTATTGATAAGTTGTTACCTTCAATGTAACAGACATTGGTGTTCTCAAAAGACTCAAGTATTTGTAGTAAGTCGTCAGTAGAAGAGACCAGGTGTATCAATCATGTGTTAAACAATTTAAGAGTTCATGACTGCCGGATCTATAAACACCTGAGATCTTCTAGAAAGCAGACCCTGAGGCAAGAATTTAGGTCACTGGTATTTTCTTTGGGGTACATATACGAGTGGTGGGGAAAAGGTCTGAAGCAGGGAATAAAGCCACGTGATATAATGTGTTGCACAGCTTTAGGAAGCCAAGAAGACAGCAGGTAGCCTGGCATGGTATTCCTAGTCTGTACTTTCTCTGGAAGGCTCTTTAAATGACACTATGCAAGTAATCCACAACAGGACAGGAAGGGCGTTTGCTTGTTAGGCTCTTCCTATTCTCCCCAAGGGAATTGGATTTTTCCACCTTTCTGGATCATCACTGCATCCTCTCTACCAGTGGCTCAGAAAGCCTGATCCCATGGCCTATTGTGTACAATTCCTCTTTATTTGAAAGTGGGGTCATAAAAAAAGACCTGATGTGGAACTAGATGTACCATGTAGGTCCTGAGTCAAGTGTCTTAAATGGCTTAGGAGTCTTTGGTTTTGGTTTTTCAAGACAGGGTTTCTTCTGTGTAGCTCTGGCTGTCCTGGAACACACTCTGTAGAGCAGGCTGCCCCTGAATTCAGAGATCTGCCCGTCTCTGCCTCCAGAGTGCAGGGAAGGCAAAAGAGGGTATACCCTCCCTTGGAAAAAGAACTGTCATATAGGATGGGTTCAAGGACTCTGACATAGTGGCACAGAATCTGGAGTAGCATGATACATAAATAAGGACACAAGGTACAGTGTGTAAAAAGAGATCATTCATTGGGGGTAGGGTTGCGGGAAAAGGCTAGAGAGTGGTTCATACAGCTGAATATGAATGGCTGGCTCAGAGACCACAGGACAGATCACACCCAAAGAACAACTTTAAAGACAAGACAAAGTGTATGGCCTAGTATAACCACAAAATGGCTAGCATTCAAATAAAGGGGTATACAATACACAATGAAGGACTTGAAAAGTCAGCTTGCGAACAGATACAAAAAGCCTTGGCAGGGAGAAGAACATGGAACCCCAATATCATAAGCCATTTGACACTTCCAAGAGGAAAGGAACACATAAGAACTTGTTTTCAGGACACAATTCTGGGCAACTATTAGTGGTACTAGAAAGGATGTTTGATTAGGATCCCATATGTGTTCCCTCCTAATGTGAGTGTATTAAAGACATAACAGTCAAGATTAAAATGTAGGGTTCTTTTTTCTTTTTTTTTTTTAAAGAGTTAACTCTTAGAAATTAAAATTTAGAGCTTGGCATGGGAACCTGTACCTGGAGTTCCCCCTACTCAGAAGAACTAGGGCAGAAGGATTGCTTGAGTCTTGGAGTTCAAGGCCAGCATGGGCAACATGCTGAGACCCTGTGTCTGTTTTTTTTAAAGCATATAGATAATATATTTATATCAGAAAATCTTTTATATTTTTATTATGTTTATATAAATCATATAGGTATATAGATCAGAAGGGGACTGGAGGCATAACTCAATAATAGAGTACATGTCTAGCATGCACGAGGTCCTAGGTTCAATCGCAGCACCCCTAGCCCAGTGTATCAGAAAAATACTAAAAGAATAACAAGAAATGGTTAAATAAAAATAAAATAAAAACATAATTAAATCAGAGGTCTGAGGAAAGAAATCTAACATCCAACTAGAAGCTGCCTTAGAGTTAGGGATTAATGCTAGTAAGTAGCATTAAATAAGATGGCTTAGTGGTTAAGAGCAATGGCTGCTGTTCAGGATCTGGGTTCCAAACCCAGCACCCACACGGCAGCTCACAACTGTCTGTAACTCCAGCTCCAGAGGATTCGACAACCTCACACAGACATACAACACAGGCAGAACACCAATGCACATAAATATTCAAAAATTTTTTCTTGCAATTTACCAGATTGAAAGGATTCACTTGGTATGTATCATTGTGGGTAGAAATTATGACATCTGAGATATAGAAGACTCCAAGACTTCAAGAGAAAAATTTACAGGGCACAGAAAAATATTCTAGATCAGAAAAGATTTCAACCAGCAGTGCGGTCGCAAACAGCATGACTGGGAGTGCCCACCTGAAACTGCAGCATAGGAGCAGAGAAACAAACGGATGCATTTCTGCGACTCAGCTACCCAAACCGTTTACATCCCACCCAGCCCTGAGAAGATATAACTGACCAAACGGGAAATTACAGTCATGAAAGTCGTACCCTGGGAACCAGGAGCCTTAAAGAGGGTTCGAAGGAAAGACAAGAGGAAAGAACCCAGGTCAGGAGCTGTCCCAGGTGTAATGAATCGGCAGTGTGCTTCGTCTGGACTCAGTTGTTTCCTCAGATCCTATGGTAAAGCTCTAAGCTCCAGCATCTGAAATACCACTGCATTTGGAGACCAAGACTTTCAAGAGGCAAATAACATTAAAATCAGGTCTCTAAGGTGAGCCCTGGTCCTAATGACTGACATCTTATAAGAGAAAACTACAGAGCATCTCAGCCTCACAGCATCTGAGCCTGTCGGAGGGAGGGAGGGAGGGAGGGAGGGAGGGAGGAGAGATGTAGTAAGACAGTGACCACATGAAAACAATGAGGCCCCAGCCATCTACAAAAATTCTTGCTGACTCCTTCATTTTTCCCAGCGTTCAGAACTATGAGAAATAGATTTCCTGCACATTGCATCACCCATCTGACACTCCATGACAGCAGCCCTACCAACCAAACTTGGCACCTAACTGAACATTTTAAGAAGTTTCAGGGCCGGGCGGCGGTGGCGCACGCCTTTAATCCCAGCACTCGGGAGGCAGAGGCAGGCGGATCTCTGAGTTCGAGGCCAGCCTGGTCTACAAGAGCTAGATCCAGAGCCGGGCGGTGGTGGCGCACGCCTTTAATCCCAGCACTCGGGAGGCAGAGGCAGGCGGATCTCTGTGAGTTCGAGACCAGCCTGGTCTACAAGAGCTAGTTCCAGGACAGGCTCTAAAGCCACAGAGAAACCCTGTCTCGAAAAACAAAAAAGAGCTAGATCCAGGACAGGCTCTAGAAACTACAGGGAAACCCTGTCTCGAAAAACCAAAAAAAAAAAAAAAAGTTGTTTCAGGAAAAGAGTCAAAAAGCACATCACTCACACTGAGACTGTGTACAGTGCCATGGCTTATGCAGACTAATGTTTACCTAGTAACGTGAATATCATCAAAAGCTGGGAAGAGCTATGGGGTGGGTAGGCTGAGGGCTAAATGATCATGTGCCATAGGAAGAACTCATCAACACATATTATCACAAATTGGAAAATCAAGAAATGGTGATCTGTAAGAGTATTCCTTAAACAACAGAGGAAGATACACTGAATAAGGCAAAAATACTTGAGCTGGCTACCTCTATGACTTTATAATTGGAGAGCATGGAAGATGCTTTTTACGTGGTAATCTCAGGAAAGCTACCTGAGAAAGTATTCATGTGTGCCTTTAAAATAACAATATAATTTTAAAACACTACATAGATAGACCACTGGAAACTTAAAAAGAAGTGGCTGCTTCCTTTCACGAGGCCTTTGGCTGGTGTGACATGGACAGAAGCCAGACCAGTGTAAGAATGAAATCTCAGTTATCCAATAAGTGAGGCTTCTAACAAGGTGTTGGGAATCCAAAGGCAGAGAAACAGGACAGGTGGCAGAGCAGTTCCTGAAGGCTGCAGTGTGCTCCACAGAAGCTGCTTGCCAAGCTGTTCTCCACACTGCTCTTCTCCACCTGCCCCAGCTCTGTCCTCTTATTTCACAACGCCTGACCCAGCTTCCTACAATGCTGAACCTTCACATATATTCTGGGGAAGAATTCTGCAGGGGGAGTCTGGTAGCAAGAAGCACTTTGAATCTCTGTTAAATGTGGTTTAAGTAGAGAAAAACTTTAAGAGTCATCACTTGAGCATGAAGCAACCTGACAGAGCAAGTTAGTCCCACTAGGCCAGACTAGAAGAGCTACTGAAGCTTCCTCAGGGTCAGACTCCACATGTCCACACACGACGGAGAAATAGCTACTGTGTGTGACATCAGTATTACAAATCCTCAAAATCAGAGGCTTTAAAGACAGAGGCCAAATTAATTGTCCAAGCATTCATCAAACGCTTGCTGTGGACTATGACGTGTCACGATGAGCAACTTCCTGAGTGAGTGCTACAGCCGAAGTAATTAGCACCTCCAAGTAGCTTCAAGTGTGTTCCAGAGGAAGAGCACCATTGCAGTATGAGAGGCCCCTGGACAAACCTTGAACAGGGGGCCGCAGGGTCAGCACCACCCTGTCTTCCAGGATAACCAAGGATGGATGCTTAGTCCTAGTCTGTCTGACCATTAAAAATCTACAGAGGTTTTCAAGCTTTCTGGACAGTTCTACCCTGTTGGTAGTAGTGACTCTGTCAGATAAATAATAATTTAACCAGCATTCTGGTTATTGGTTAGTTTCCTCTTGCCCAACTTAACAATCAGTCCCTAAAAATTTACACTTCTCTGGGTTAGGTGGTTAACCTGGCAGTTCAGTAAGAAGTTGGTTAAATTCTGACCCTGATTACCAAGGAAAGAACGCTGAACAGAGTCCCACAAGTAAAGAGAGAGTAGGTGCCAAATAAATTGTCTACTGGCTAGATTTTTAGTAGGAAATTTGAACAGTTAGGATAAAAGACACCCCTGAAGACTGTTAGTAACAGAACATGGTAAGACACTATGAACCTTTGCACCTACACACAGTTACAGGCATGGACAGAGGAAATAGACAGGGAAAATAAAAGACAATTAAAACATTTGCAAGTTAAAAACAGTTTACCCATTCAGAAACCTCTGAAAAAAGCTGAGCCTAGAATGAGAAGCGTTCTGGATGGCTATCACCTCACTGTGTGGCCATCAGTAATGCAATTCATCTTGAAACTTAACACACAGAAAGGAATAAAAAACATTTTAAAAAGTTAAAAAATGTTAAAAAAATTTTTAATTGCTTTAACCTGATTTTATTAAAAGTAATCCAGCTGTCCTCTGTCCAGCTCTGGTTTCAGGTGGTCCCTGTAAGAGCCCATCCACGTATGCCTCACTGGGTCCACCCCTAATAGGCTGGGTAGAACGGCCTCTGGTAACTACTGGAAATCCACTTCTTATTCTTGCTTGCTTGACTACCATGTGGCTTCATGTTCCAGAAGAATCTTCTCTGTAAATAGTATTCTTCAGCCGGATCAGGAAGAGGGATAAGGCCTCTCTGGTAAACATTCTGGTTGTGTGAAAATTTTCTTAAACAAGAAATAATAAATCACTGTCAAGATTAACATTTTATAATAGACTTTATAAAATAACAGATATTCTGATTTTACTCTCGCCTACCTAGATGACTTGAGCAGATAATCACTTATCTTTCTCTCTAGTTTTTATAGAATGGAGCTAGGACTGGCGAGACGGCCCAGTGAGTTCTTGCTGCCCAGAACCCAGAGGAAACTGAGAAACACCAGCACGTGTCTGCAGTCCCTATGATGAGATGAGGGCAAAGATAGGGTCCCGCATGTGCAGTGGAACACAGGAGGCTCTATCTCAGACAAGGCGGGGTGTGAAGGGTAATAGTGGAGGTTGTCTTCTGGCCTCACATGCATGTTCTCTACACACACACACACACAGACACACACACAGTCAAATGTGTAGCTGTTTCTTTGGTCTCTATACCTTTTGATCTTTCTGACTGTGTTACAGGAAGTTGTGAGCAGCCATGTGGGTACTTGGAATCGAACCTGAGTCTTCTGCAGGCCAGTACTCTTAACCGCTGAGCCATCTCTCCAGCTACTATATTTTACTATTATAAACAAGCTTTAATTTCAGTGGCTCTATAAAATGTCACAGTATGGTTATGGTTACTTAATTATATCACCACTCAGAATCACAGGTTACTATCAGTTTTCCTATCATCATTAATTTGGTGATTAGCATCTCATAATATATACTACTGTATGCTGAGCACCTAGCTCTGTCTGAGACAGTAGGATTTGAGACGTATAGTCTCAATATGGAATTGGCCAGGTACAAGCATATTTATGGCCATGAAAACTGATTCAAAAAAAAAAAGGGTTACTCTCACTCTCAGGGTCACCAGCAGCATCTTTTTGATAGTGTAACAATGTACCAATTTGCTTTAACAGATGTAGCAGGCAACGGCCATAGTTATGTTTTAAAATCTCCATCTCAAAGAACAGAAATTAGAGATGTGGTCTCACCCAAGATTGCACACGGTGTGAATGGCAGAGTAAGGAGACAAATTCACACCCAGCCTGATAGTCATGACCCTCAAGTGCTCATAAAAACCACAACTAAATTAGCAGCTAGGAGTATCTGACAAGCTGTGATAGTTATCTTAGGTGGCATCTGGACTAGAGTTAGTGGGGCATTACTGCTTCATCTGTCAACAAGAATGTCTCTGAACAAGGCTGATGCACGAAGAGTGGACTGCGTAAGGAAGACCTGCCTTCCATGTCACAGGCACCACCACATGGCTGGGACTGCAGGAAAACTGCAAGGGCAGAGGAAAGGCAAATTTACCTCTTTCCTGACCTCATGGTTTACCCCCTCCCTCATGGTTTCTCAGGTTTTTCCTTAGGACTCTTGACAGAGAATCACACTACTGGCAACCTTGGGTCTCCAGCTTACAGAGGGCTTGTTGAGGAACTTTTCATCCTATAGTCATGCATGCCAATCACCCTAGTGAAGGCCCCTTCTCATCTACCTGCCCACTCTCTCTCTCTTCCACTTCTTTGGAAAGTCCTAATGGACTATTTTAACTGAACTAAGAATTTCCCCATTTCCCATGTGAAATACTTGTATGATTTAATATGTTCAAATCATTTGTAACTATCTCTATTAGGATATTATTTTCCTTTAAAACTTGTTCTCTTTCTCTCTTTGGGACAGAGTCTCATGTAGTCTAGGATGACCCTGCACTCACGATATAGCCAATGATGAACTCCTGATCTTCCGGTCTCTACTTCCCAGTGCTGAGATTACAGGCACTGACTACCCTGCCTGGTTTTGTATTTGTTCTTTAAATGATAGCCTTCTTTATTTCAAAAACTATATAGCCTAAGAATTCAAGATTCATAAAGTCTAAGGATATAGGGATATACCTCAGTGGTCAAATCTTGGATCTGATTCTGTGTACAAGTCTCTCTCTCTCTCTCTCTCTCTCTCTCTCTCTCTCTCTCTCTCTCTCTCTCTCACACACACACACACACACACACACACACACACACACACACACACACACACGAGTGAAAGATTTTATTTACCAGTAACAATATCTAACTCTTCCTGGATTAAACTAAACTTAAAAATAGTAAAATAAAATTTCCACTCTCAACTGCCTCTGAAGAGCACATTTCCCAAGTACTTGATTTGCAGAGCAGTGTGAGCCCTACTGGCTGACAACAGAAGAAGACACCAACTGCTGGTCATTGTTACAATGTACTTTCCTGGTCTTAAGTAGTTTCCATCTAAGTTCTAAGAAAGGGGGAAGTCTGGGTACCTGAACACTTGCTGGGAGTGCTGGGACTGGGTGTGAAAATGTCGGGAAGGTGTTGGACGACCAGCAGGCCAATGGTTCTGAGGTCCTTGGTTCACAGGCTTCTTAGTGCTGTGGACTTGTTCGGTAAGATGTGCTGAGTCTTCAAGATCACCTGACTTAGATGTGCTAGCATTCCGTTTCCTAAAAGAGAAGTGTCCCACAATGTCACCAGATTACAGTTCCAGTGGCCAGTTTAGCAACTAAGTCCTTTGGTGTGTGAACAGAGGCCCTCAACTCCCCTACTCCTGTTTAATGCTCAGCAAGTAGACAAGATGCCTGGATAATGTGCTATTTAAATTATACTAAAGAAGTTTCCCTAACCAAAATCTCACTTAGCAAAATGAAAGACTTACTTTTTGACACGACGATTCTGCAGGTTTTCAATGTAGTTCTGTCTTTCTATGCAGTGCCCCCGGCAGCTATTGAATACTGAGGAGTGGATGAAGATGAACTTAGAAATAGTTGCACAGAAAGAAATCTTACCCGGGAAAGAAAACCAACGCTCGTACACACTGACTGTCAATAGGTTGCTGTATCTCACATATCGCTTGCAGATATATTCCTTCATAAGCTGTTGGCAAGACTACCTTATAGTGCTATTATTTTTCCTTCTTTTGGTACTGGAGATAAAACTCAGGGTTCCACACACGCTGAGCAAGCGCTCTACCATTGAGCCGCATCCCCAGCCCCAAGAGGTAGTTTCCTCCCTTCTCTCTCCACTGTCTTTCTGGCATCATATACTGATTGGATCATATGAATTTTGTTCTCCAAAAATTGAAAAGTGGCTCTACACTTCCACCTTTAGCTTTTATAGGAAGGGAAAAATGGTGACACCCCCCCCCATACTTACATTCAATTGCATCATCTGGCCTCATGCCTTCTACATCAATCAAATATCTAACAAAACAACATAAGTTGGGTCACTTAAATATACCAAAAGAAAACAAAAATCAAAACAGGTCCAATTTCACTTACAAGTGGAGACATAAATCCTAAGAAAATACTACATATCTAATCCAACAGTTACAGAATGATATGCCATGACCATAGAAAAAGACTACCCCAAGATTGACCAACTTTAAAAATCTATTAATAAAGGTACTTACATTAGTATAATAATATAAATAATAAAGGAAATTCATGACCAAACTGGCAAATGCTTAAAAGGCAGATTCAGTAGTCACCTTCATCAAAATGCTTTGTGAACTAAAAAACAGGAGGCTTCCTTAATATTACTGTGTATTCATCAGGAACCAACAATATATAAAGCAACTGGGAAAAATAGTAACATAGCTAAAAATACTGGGAAACCAACTGGATGGGTCAGAAACAGGAGCTACCATCACTGTCACCCACTCTTCCCTCATCCTCACTTCAATCTACCAGCGGGGTCCTGACAACCACATCCTTCCACCAAAATGCCCTCGACATCTTGGTCCAAGAGACCGTTATACTTCAATTCATACAAAAACCTAATGACCCTTTGCCTCTACCTCTCTAGAACTACATTCTTTACTCAGCAGAAATAGATGGATTCAATACACCCAAAAAAGGTTCAACAACAAGAAGAAACAAACAGACCGCTCTGTATGGCCTAACTCTGGCTCCCGCCTGCCAGAAGAGCTCCACTTGTTTGCCACACCTGCTGCACTGCCCACCTACCTCCTCCAGCGAAGCATATGCTATACTACTCGAGGCTCCTAGCTGAGCCTTTGTCTACAGTCTCTTCAGTGTCTCTACACAGCTAGCACTAGTTCAGCCTTCAGACAGTCTCTCAAACCTTCCTTGCAAATGTACTTCTTCTTGATGAGTTAGGTCTAAGCCTCCCTATCATGGTATCCTGTTCCTATCCTCCTCAGCACTTGACAGTGATAGTTCTAGAGTCTTCTTGCTATTATCTTCATTATTATAGTCTTCCTTCTTTCTTCAGAGGCAAATTAAATATCTTCACCAGCAGCAATACTCTCACACAAATTAGATCTCAGCAAAGATCTTCTGAATGGACAAACATAATGTTGCACAGCAATTCCTTAAGAAACATCAGACCACACCCTAATTCAGCATCTGCATGTCATGTGACATTATTGCTGAGTCAGTGGCATGTGGATTCAAAGATGCACATACCACTTTAATGTTTTATTATACCCCAAACTTATGACTTGCATGTTTGTCAGTGTGCAAAAAAAAAAAAAAAAAACAGTATAATCTTTAAAAAATAAGGTCTCCAAATCCTTTCACAGGGAGGTACCTACCACATATTAAATTGTAAGTCTGGATGTTTACTGTACTCTAAGCCATACAGATGCACTCTCTCTGCATCTGTAAAGTCTACAATGGTAGTCTCTGGGTAGAGATAACACTGCTCTATATTTCACTCATTTCTATGTACGCTTACATTACCACTATAACCAGACAAACACACTAAACACTATTTGCTTTTGAGTTGGCAACTCACCTGCAAATGAGGTAGCCAGTCCTGTTTAAGCCATGGGTACAGTGGACACCAATAAGTTTGTCTATAAAACAGGAAATGCAGAATTAAGTACAGGAATCAAAATATACCAAATGTAAGTTAAAGACAATTTTCCGAAGAGTAACACAAATTAGTGAAATATTACTGCTATGTTGAAAAGTGGCTTTAGAAACACATTATCAAGAATCATCTACCAAAAGCTCATTGTTGTGGAAATTTTGAAATTACTAGTTAGATATAATGATGCAAACTGTAGAAGCAGCCATCTGGTAAGCTGCCTTACACAAAGCCATTTGTCTTATCACATAGAGGAAACTAGAATGTGTTTCTGTGTGTGCAACACTGAAGTCTGAAACTGGGCTTTGTAAGCCAGGCAGGTGCTCTGTAATTAAGCTACAGACTTCATCCCACCTTCATTTTGATAATAAATAACAATGGCAATTGTACTCAAAATGGAAAACAGCAGGAACACCTGAAGTATGCACGGCAAAGATGAAATTTTACTGGCCTGCCCGTGCTCTGTTCTCTTGGAAACAACTTCACTCCTAACCTTGGTCTTCTAGGGAACTCACTCACTCCTAACCTTTGACTTCTGTTGTCTCTATGCAACTTGCAGACGCTAAGATTCTTAATCTTCTACATCTCACCCTTTAACCACAGGAAAAGGTAAACACTTCCATCATATTACACATTTCTCACTCAAGTTTTGTTTCTGTGTGGCCAACAAAAGGGAAAACACTTTATTACTACCAGCTGCCATTTTCAAAGACAACATACCTAATATTAGAATATTAACAATATCAAAAATCTGAACTATCCAAAGTCTGGAGACTGCACTGGAGAGATGGCTCAGTACTTGAAAACGCATCTACCCTAAAGGGTCCAAATTTGGTTTTCCAGCACCTGTGTCAGAGGCTCACAACTCTAGGTGGAGGGAATCTGAAGTCTCTGGACTCTGTAAGTACCTACATTCATATATACATAGCAACAAGAACACATACATAATTAAAATAAAAAGATTTTTAGGGCTGGAGAGATGGCTCAGTGGTTAAGAGCACTGGCTGCTCTTCCAGAGGTCATGAGTTTAATTCCCAGCAACCACATGGTGGCTCACAACCATCTGTAATGAGGTCTGGCGCCCTCTTCTGGCATGTGGACATACATGGAGGCAGAATGTTATATAAATAAATAAATCTTTAAAAAAAAAGATTTTTAAAAGTCTCCAAACCTATTTGAAATGCACAACAAAGTTCAGACAGAAAAGAAAAACCACAGGACTCACCGTTGTCTTTGTTTTTCTTTAAAAACTCTTTAACTGCACATTTGAACTTAAGAATAGTGCCATTATCAGGTACCTGATGGCCAACCGTAACAATTTTTATGTAAGAAATAGTTTCTGGCAAATCCTACAAAGTAAAACAAAAAATGCAAATTATTTCATTTGCATATAATGAAGATTTGGGGAGCATAAGTGTAAGTTGATACTAATAAACTTACTATCACTGCAACTCTGACTAAAGAGCCACTTCTTACAAAGCTGTTCCAACCAGGAAACAGCACTTGATTTTCATTAAAACTATAGGACAGTCACTAGGTATACAAAACACACCAAATTCCACATGGATGAGGGTATATATGGTGTGACTAAAAAGTATGTGGACAGTTCTAATTATTTCACCTTGCTGTGTCTTCACAAAATAGTAATGAGCTGAGCAAAAAAGAGCTGTGGATAAGAGAAAGAAGAAGGAAGAGTAGGCACTGGAGAGGTGGCCCAGAGCTTAGGAGTGCTTGCTGTGCTTCCAGGACGTAGTTCAGTTCTCAGCACCCATCTCTGACGGCTCACAACAGCCTGGAACTCCTGCTGCAGAGGATCCGGCGCCCTCTTCTGACCTCAGCAGGCACCTGGACACATGTGGCAGACACAGACAAGCAGATATAGCCACACACACTGCCACCCCCAACACACACACACACACACACACACACACACAAATTTTAGAAAAAAAAAAAAGATAGGTTAGGTGAAAACTATGTAACTTGGATTTAAGTGGAAAACACTATGATGATTTTTACAGAGTCCCTAGCTCTGTCCACAGAAAAAGCTTCAGAGCAATGTCAGTCTGTTAGCAATGAATAACCCTGACACTCACATGCCTGAGAAATTATCCCCACTGGAAGGAAACAAAGCCTTCTGCAAAGGCTGAGTCAGGCTGGGGCACCAAACAGTTAAGATGAGTCCGGAATTCTTTCATGCAGAAAAGTAATCAGAGATTATCAGGACATGTCAAAAGATTAGAACTAAGAAATGGTTCAATCTAGCTGAGGAGCTTTGTCAGCTAAGAGCTACCTGGGAAGGGAGAGTCAGTTTTCTTCAGGACTGCGGCCCTCGGTAGTTGGCCATGTTCCAGAAGATGGTATGACACCCATGTGCACTTGGGCAGCACCAATTCTGAACTCAGTGGCGTTGGGCCTTTAATCCCAGCGCCTAGGAGGCAGAGGCAGAGGCAGAGGCAGGCGGATATCTGTGAATTCGAGGCCAGTCTGATCTATAGAGCGAGTTCCAGGACAGGCTTCAAATGTTACATGGAGAAACCCTGTCCCAAAAAACAAAAGTGGTATCGAGGTAGGGCAGAGAAATGGCTCAGAGGGTCAGAGCTGCTAACAAGAGCAGTACTTGCTGCTCTTGCCAAGGACCTGGGCTGGCTGGGTTCAGGTCCTAGCACCCACATCAGGCAGCTCACAAATACCTGTAACCTCCAGGTCTAGCAAATCTAGTACCTTCTTTTTCCACTGCCCACAGGCACCTTCAAGCATGTGGTGAACATACAAAAAATGGGCAATACTCATAAAAAAGAAGACATGACACTGGGAGTGCAAACCAGGAGGAATTAGCTATGGTGTGGGGTAACTGTGATCAAAAAACAAATTATTCATGTGTGAAATTCTCAAGAATATTTTTCAAAAAGCTTTAGGGGCCAATGGAGATGCTCCAATGATCTAAAGAGAGGCCTTCCAGCACTGCTCCAACTGGAAAAAGCAGCTGCAGAGGAGTTTGTAATGAGAGAAAAAATTGAATAAATTCTGACTAGTCGATATTGGCAGGTATTAGGGACCCAGGAGATTACTTTGATGAAAGTTGTTACAAAGAGGAAAAAATCCTGTTGACACCACTGAGTAAATAAACAAGCAGAAACTTCATTAAATGAACATGAATGGTAACGTTCACCTTGTACAGCCTGGTATGGTGGCATACACCTGTAATCCTAGACAACTGGGAGGTTGAGGCAGGAAAATCTTGAGTTTGAAGTCAGCCTGTGCTACACAGCAAGGGCCTGTCTCAAAAAAGAAAAAAGAAAAAAAGAAAATCAACTTTTGAAGCTTCAAAGAAATTAACAGATTAGTCATCAATAATTACTAATAACTTAAGAGACAACCACTGATCATATGCCCCTTAATGGAAGAACACACGACCACCTACGAAAATGTCTCATATCAGGCATGGTGGCACACCCTTAATAGTCCATGTGTCCCAGTAGGCTGGGCAGAAGGACCACTTGAACACAGGAGTTCAAGATCAGTCTGAGCAACATAACAAGAACCCATCTCAAAATATACAGAAACACTGGAAACTGTCATGTTAAAGAAAATCAAGGCGGCCAGACCAATGGCTCACAGTTAAGAGCCTTTACTGCTCTTGCAGAGAATGAAGTTCTGGTTCCCAAAACTCATACAGCTACTTCAACCACCTGTAACTCCAGTTCCAGTGGATCTGACAGTCTTTTCTATCCAGCATGAATGTGGTGCACATAAACTCATGATAGCACACAAACATACACACTAAAATGAATAAAGTTCTAGAAAAGGAAATCAATCTGGGTGTGGTGGTCCATGCCTGTAATCACAGCATTTGGGAGATAGAGGCAGGAGGATCAGGAGTTTAAGGACATCCTCAGTAATTGAGGACAGTCCTGGCTATATGAGACACTATCTCAAGTTTTAAAATAAAAATCAAGGCAGGTGGAGTACTGAATATCTGTAATTCCAGCATTAGAAAGACTGAGGCAGGAAGATCATGAAGTCAGCGAGGGCTACATATTAAGACTCTGTTTCAAATACCAAACCCAAAACCAAACAGAATGGAAGAGAGGGGAGGAAGGTAGGAAAAGGAAAGAAAAGGAAAGGGAATCCAAAGGTTAGGGAAACAGGGGGAGGAAGGAAAGGAGAAAGGAGAACACAGTCTTAAATCTGGTTGTGCTAGCCCACTGGCAGAGAACAAAGGACTCTACCAGCATGTGGAGGCACACAGCTAACATCAGAGCACACGCTGGCTGGCTCTCCACGACAGAACTCAGGAGAGGGACAAAAAGAAAGTGAAAGAGACATGGATAGCAATCTCTAGACTTAACCAGACTTGACAGACAACCAACTTCAAACTGACAATTTTGATGACATTTAGGAACGATCAGATTACAAATCTGACATCAAAGAACTGATATTAAGGAAAAAGTATTGTATTTTGCATATACATAAATATCAAAAAGTAGAGATAAATTCTATGATATTTGAGGGTTCCTTTAAAATAATATAGAACATGCTGGGCTTGGTAGCATACATATTCAATCCCAGCACATGGGAGGCAAGAGTAGGTAGATCTTTGTGGGTTGAAGACCAGCCTAGTGTACATAAGAAATTTCAGGCCAGTCAGGGCCACATGATGAGACTCTTTCTCATGAAAAAAACAAATAAATCCCCCCAACACACACACACACACACACACACACACACACACGGGGGATAAGGAAGGCAGACAGGGGTGAAGTAGATAGGGGCCATAATGAAATATAGCATATATACATAGCTTAAATATTGAGCCAGAAAAGAAAAAGATTCTGGTATATGCTTCAATAAACATTGCAAACAAAATTAGTGAAATAATTCAGACACAAAAAGACAAGGCTGGGCGGTGGTGGCGCACGCCTCCCAGCACTCGGAAGGCAGAGGCAGGCGGATCTCTGTGTGTTCGAGACTAGCCTGGTCTACAAGAGCTAGTTCCAGGACAGGCTCCAAAGCCACAGAGAAACCCTGTCTCAAAAAAACCAAAAAGTATTACAAGATATTAGGGCTGGAAAGATGGTTTAATAGTTAAGAGCACTGGCTGCTCTTGCAGAAGACTCATGTTCAATTTCCAGCACCTGCACAGCAGCTCACAACAATCTGTAATGTCAGTTAGAGATATAATGCCGACTTCTGGCCTCCACAGCCTCCAGGCTATGTCTGCAATATACATACATACAGGCAGGCAAAAACACTCATACAAATAAATAAAAATAAACCTTAAAAAATGTACTTGATGGGTGGTGGTAGCACACACCTTTAATCCCAGCACTTGGGAGGTTGAGGAGGGGGATCTCTGTGAGGTCAAGGCCAGCCTGGTCTACAGAGCAAGTTCCAGGACAGTCAGAGCTGTCACACAGAGGAACCCTGTCTCAAAAAAAACCAAAAAATTTCTCTAGTAATAAGTATAACTCTCAAAGATACTTCCTTTTTTCCTCCTACAGTACAGATTATTACAAAAAGCCACAACTAGTCAAAATGCAAAGAACTGCCTGTGCCCAACCCCAACTGATACATCTCAAGCACAATCCTTCCATCTCAGACTCAGAGAACATCTCAGAAGAGGAAGGTAGAAAGGTAAAAGAGTCCAAAGACCAGGAAGTCAGTTGCAAGATTATATTTTAGAGATATGACAGAAAAGGCTCCACCCATGAAATTTCAACAATATGGGTGCTTATACAAGACCTGAACAATAACACCAACTGACATGCCAACATGGATGGAAGAAATTGCAGAGGGCCCTACCCTAGATGAAGAACTACAGGTAATTAAGAACAACTGAGAGATGGAGAATTAGTCTTCAGATATAAGCATCCTAAAGTGGTCAGCCCTTAAAAAAAAATACATATAAGCAACAGCAGGCTACATTTGTATAGTTATTTGCATATACATGTAGCAAGAATTAAGTATTAGAGGCTATGAATTTGAAAAGGAGGGTTAGGAAAGGTTAAAGGAAGGAGGAGGGAAATGATAGAATATTTTAATTAAATTTAAAAATTTAAATATGCTACATTATGCTACTTGAATGAGATACTAAACCTGAGAAATTCATATTATAAAGCAGGCAAGAGGTTACTAGGGGTCTGGAGTGTGGGAGATGGGTGAATTAATGTTCAGTGGTTACAAAGCTTTTGCTAATGAAAGAGACTTAAGTGACAACCACTCAATATTATATAGTTCAATTCATGTCTCCAATCTAGTGAGTGTGTGTATGTGTGTGGTGTTGTTGCTGCTGTTGTTGTTAAGACTTAATTATGTAAGTCCAAGCTGGCACTGAACTTGAGATCCTCCTGCCTTAGGCTCCTAAAATCTGGGATGTCATTCACTACCATGCCCAGCCTCCAATCTCATTTCAACATCAAATTAGGGAAACTTTGCTTTTCCTTTAAAATTATTACTACCCATGGATGAAGCTTAGTTTTCACATCAGCACAGGATGGAAGCTATTAAATTACTATAAATTATTTTTTTCATTTAGAGGTTCTACTTACCTCTGCTTTATAATAGCGATGAGTATATGTCAAATCAATTATCAGCCCAAGTTCTTCATTTTGTTCTTGAATTTTATTAAAAAGATCCAAAGGAGAAAAGTACTCTTCTGGCATAAGCTTTGCTTCAAATTTCTGTCAGAGTGAGGTAAGAGAGAGCAAACCTGCTTCAAGTCCTGCACACAGTTTGTATTTATTCCAGCCCCATGAGATACGCACACAATGAGAACAAGGGCAGGTTCCTCTCTTCTGGAAGCTCCTAACAATCTCTCTTCCAGTGAGGGGGGAGAATCACTTTGATATACATATTTCTGTGTTTGTGTCCGCTGCCTGAATGACTTCAGAATGTCCTAGTCAACATTAACGAGGTATGGAAAAAGCAAAAGCCTGTTCCTGTCTGTCTAAGCCTCAGAACTAAAATTCATTTCACAAACAATTCCCCGCAAGTTCTACTGGATTCCCAGCAGAGGAACTGCCCTATCAACACAGTGGGCACTCAACTACCGGTTCAGTCAAGTGGACACAAAACACAACACGGTTACAACTATTCTTCATATTATAGTTAGGGCATTATACTGTCTTTTCCTTAAAATGAGATATGGATGTAGACTTTATTGCTCTGTGAATCTCATTTCATGTTAGTAGTGACATAAGATGGGAAACTAGAGAGCAACCAGGTTGAGAGCCAGTGTTCTACATGGGGAATTTAGACTTCTGAAAAAATCCCGCAGTAGCTTTCACTTACCTTTTGCAAAGGAACTTTGAAAGCAATGAAACGAGTCCCAGGCATCCGCTGTCCAACTGGGAGATAGTCTCTCCACCTATGACAGAGTATTTGTTGGTCAAACTGAACGTCAGCCTTGCCTCCCAACAGAATAATGGGGCACCTAGCACATACAGAAAGTCCCTTTGTGAGAATGTCTGTTCTGCCCTTCGCTACTCAACCTATTCTCTTTCTACAAATAACAAACTACACTTTATTCTTCCTGTTTCCAGCTTGAAAACAGATAAAAACAACACCAACAAATTCCTAAAACTAAAATGACCAAAACTTTCACGCCCCTGATAAACCTAGCCCAGCATCAAATACCAAGGTGATATATCAGACATGAAGGCAGAAGGGGATTGTGTCAGAGGAAGGGGACTAAAGGGGGCGGAGGGCACAAGAGGGGAAGGTTATGTGTGGGGGTCAGTGTGAGCAAAGAATAATGACATGCATGTAGAATGTCACAATGAGACTCACATTTTGTGTGGTAACTAAAAATATTAAAACCAGCCAGGAGTAATGAATACCTACACACTGGCTGTGAGCTCAGATTCAGTGCGCAGTGTTTGCGGTTTCCACGCGAGTGACAATTCAACGTGTAGAAGTCTCCTAGTTCTTATATGAATAGACAACCTGAACTTCAGGCATGCCGGGGACAGCCTGGAGACTCACAGCTGAGTTGGTCTCTGTCCATAATTACAAATAACCAGGATTCATCCAGTATAGAAGATCAGAAAGTGAGGACTGAGCACAAGAAATTGGGCTGGAGACCCAGAGAACCTCTGCAGTGAAACCTAGTGTGTAGGCCATCGCAAAGAGTTGGCTTTTTATTTTATTTAAATTAATTAATTTGGCTTTTCGAGACAGGGTTTTTCTGTGTAGCTTTGAAGTCTTCCTGAACTCACTCTGGAGACCAGGGTGGCCTCGAAATCACAGAGATCCACCTGCTTCTGCCTCCTGAGTGCTGGATTAAAGATGTGCACACCACCACCACCCGGTTGGCTTTTTATTTTTAAAGTCAAGCTTTACCTTACATCTATGAGCTTTTTCCCAATTACTACTTGATACTCAGTTTAAATGATTATATAAGAGTATGTTAAGAATGGATTAGAAAGAAATGAGAGTAGAAAAATGGACACCTCTCTTCTGCAACATGTCAAACAAGTTCTGCACTGAGGCGACGATGGAGGAAAGCTGACAGACACTAAAATTACTCAGGAGATAAAAGGAAGTGCTTACTCAAGTCTGGGAAGGCAAAGAGGGCATTATGTCCATTCTGGATGTCAGGTGTCGCTCCTTAGTGGAGATGAATGCTTACTGAAGTCTGGGAATGGGGAGAGGACAGTCTGTCTATCCTGGGTTTTATTTCCCAATTGCTTAATTGTGGAGATAAAAGATCTGTTGAATTCTAGGAAGAGGAGAGGCCACGTTGACCACGCCTGACTTCAGCTATCCCGTATTTGTGGAGATAAAACAACCGACTTTTGAAATACGGGAAGGGGAGCCGGCAGTAGCAAGAAGAGTTCACACCACCTATGAGCAAAATCGTACACGTAACGACTGGTACGGGCAGGGAAGCCTCCCTCAAATGACAGGGCCGCCTCCAGAGTCCTGGAAGCCACAGAACCTCTCCAGCCGGGAAAGAGCGCAGGGTGTTTACAGCTCAGACCGGATGTCTCACACACAGCGCCTCAACACTCTCAAGACCGCCACTCCCCGGGATCAAGGGACGACTCCCATACCGGCAGCCGCGCCCCGACTCGCACTTCCGCGCTAGCCCGAGCTCCACAGACAGAGCCCCGCCGGGACGAGACTAAGAACTCAGAATGCGGGGGCAGGGGAGGTTCGGCGCGGAGGACTCTGGGAGGCGGAAGGGAGCGAGGCCGCGGCGAACAAGATACTAGGCCGCCACGGCAGCCGGACCGACCCAGCCCGGAACCAAAGCGCCATACCTTTCCGGGATGTAGTTTCTGCCCTTCTTCTTCGGTGGGGCACGGCCGGCGAAGTCTCGGCCCCGACCGCGACCATTGCGGCCGTAATGCCTCTGGTTCATGTGGGCGCAGCTATGCCGCCCACCCAGCGCCAGACGGGCCAAAGCGGCCAGGGTGGCGACCTCAAGGCCGCCAGAAGACGCCGAGGGATCCAGAGCGCACTCGCAGGAACGCGCTGTGGCCGACGCCTTGCTACTTCGCGTGCGTCGTGGCCCGCCGCGATGACGTCACACGGCGCCAGCCCTTGGTTCCAACAGTGCCACCTGTAGCTGGAAGCCGGTATCGCGTGTACCCATCTGCCGACCTGCCCCGCCCCCATCCCTGCTTCTTCACCCGTCCTCAAACGTTTACGTTTTGTATGTTTGTTCATGTTTTTTACTTTCTCACACAGGTGTGGCCTTTTGCTGCCGAAAAGAAATATACCAAAGGCTTATATACAACATATTTGTCCTTATTTAAATATATATTTGTTCTAGTTTTAAATGGCATAGGGCATTTAATTGATCATAATCGACATAATTAAAAGTACCAACATTTAACCATTCCAAAACTGAAATACTTCCACCCGTTTGAAGTTTTTTTATTTGTTTTTTTTAAGGAAAAGTCCCACTATGTAGTGCTCTCTGATCTGGAACTTTCTCTGTTGTGGCCTTGAAATCCTAGAGATAGACCTGCTCCTACGTTTTCAGTTTACGAATTAAGGGAATGGGCCACCTTAACCTGATTGGAGTTTTTGTTTGTTTGGACTATGGTTTTGATCTTCTGATACAGAAAACTCTGTGGTGTGAATGTCCCTATAGGTGTATAGTATGTCTAAATTCCTAGACAGGAATTAGGGAATGAGGGAAGCACATGTAAACACTTTTTTAAAATTAATACTCTCTAATCGTCAAAGATGGTGTCAGCCCATTTTTCCATTCCCAGCCAGTTTTTCTGGTATCACACATCAGGTTCACTATATGGCTTTATATTTTAGTAAACACCAAAAATAACCCAAGACCTGTGCCTACTGGGAAATCTCTGAATTCTACAAGTGAAAGACCAAAGTACAGGACATTTGCAGTCAGAGTAGTGGACTAGTCCCATGTTCGACTGTAGAAATTTATGATAGCAAATTTTTAAATAAATTTTAATGTTTTGTTTGAAATTACTGAAAGTAGCTTATATTCACTGCTAATAATATTCACCACAATGCTTGTAGATCTGAGTAATCTGACAGAAAAGTTAGAGTTATTGAAAGAATGAGTAAATTAATGAGCAAAAGCACATTTGACATTTTGAGAACAGTCATATTCTAAGCAATTTTAAATATGTCCAAATCTACAATTATGAAAACTCTCCCAGAATTAAAAATGGGTCAATATTAGTAAATTTCTGAAAAAGAAAAGCGAGAAGTTAAAAGAGTGAAGTTTGCAAACATATTTAGATACATTCCAAGTTGACATTAAACTATGAAATGCCTGTTCAGAGCTTATGAAGAATTTTTTATATGTGGCCTAAAGAACAAACAGGACAAATGCCTATAAAGCAAAATAATACACAAAAGTGATAAGTTTATCTGGAATACAAAAGCCAATTTGGTCTTTTAATTTAGAGTTGCCTAACTGCACACACTTTGATGAGAACAAACTCACCCTAAACTGACCCAAAAAATTTAGGCCTACTTATGAACACAGATGCAAAAACAAACAAAAAATCTTTTTTAAAAAATATTATTTTACATACCAATCTCAGTTCCCAATTCCTCCCCTCCTTCTGCTCCCTCCATCTTCCCCAACCCCATCTGTCCATCCATTCCTTCAAAGAGGGTGAGGCCTCCCATGGGGAGTCAAGAAAGTCTATCACATCACTTGAGGCAGGACCAAGGCTCTCCGTCCTGTATCTAGGCTGAGAAAGGTATCCCTCCATAGGGAATAATCTCCAAAAAATCAGTTCATGCTCTAGGGATAAATCCTGGTCCCATTGCCAGTGGCCCTACAAACTGCCCAGGCTACACAACTGGTCACCCACATTCAGAGGGCCTAGTTTGGTTATATGCAGGGCCCAGCTGTCAGTCCAGAGTCAGTGAGCTTCCACTAGCTCAGGTCAGCTGTTTCTGTGGGTTTCCCCATCATGGTCTTGATCCCTTGGCTCATATTATTGTTCCTCCCTCTATAGGACTGGACTTGAGGAGCTTGGCCCAGAGCTTAGCAATGGATCTCTGCATCAGATGCAAAAAAAATCTTAATAAAATATTTGTAACGTGAATTCAAGAAAAGTACATCAAAACTGTGGTTAACCACCATGATCAAGTAGGCTTCTTCCCAGAGATGCAGGGAATGTTGAGCACATGCAAGTCAATGAATATAATAAATCAAAAATGGACTGAAAGACAGAAATCACAAAGTAATCTCAGTAGATGTAGAAATGGCTTTGGATGAAATTTAAACTCTCTTCATGAAAATCCCAGAATATGTTTCAATATTTTAACGACTATATACAATAAACCAATATTACACTACATGGGAAAAACTCAAGCCATTTCCACTAACACGAGGAGCGAAACAAGGGTGTCCAGTTTCTCTACTCTCATCTGGCATACTGCTTGAAGTCTTTGCTGTAACAGTAAAGCAGGAAGATAAAATGTAGGGGATACAAATAAAAAAGGAGAAGTTAAAAGTGTCCTTACTAGCAGAAGATAGGGTTCTCTGCTTGAACTCACACACTCCATCAGAAAACTCTTATGTCTGAGAAATACCTTCAGTCAGGCAGTAGGACACAAAATGAAGAGAGAAACCAAATGCACCTAGAATTAAGTGCCGCAATTGTGGAGAGGAAATCACTTGAAAAGCTGACTACAGAAACTGAGGACCAGGGCCAGCCAGGATTTGTTTAAATGGAATTGAACACAGGAAGTAGATACTATAATGTGTCAATATTGGATTTCAGTGAAAATGATGCTACCACAATGCCCAGCTAACATTTCTTATTTAAATTACCACACACACGGAGTTGTGGGAGCATTATGTGGTGTGTGTCTTTAATCCCTGCACTTGGGAGGCAGAAGCAGAAAGACCTTTGTAACTTCAGGGCCAACCCCGTTTATACAGTGAGTGAGATCCTGTCTCAAAACAAGTAAGTAAATTAATTAAAATTAAAAAATAAATGACAAAGATCCCTCATTGTCTCAGTCATTTGAACATTGGGTCTCCAGTTGGTACAGGAGTTGGGGGAAGTCTTGGAGGTGTGGCCTGGCTGGAGGAAGTATGGTACAAGGGGAGGATTTGATATTTAAAAACATCTCCAATTCCAGTTCATTCTCCACTTCATGCTGTGGTTCAGAATATGAGCTCTCAGCTTCCTGTTCCTCGCCCCATCCTGCCACTTGCTACCCCGTCTCTGCTCTGTCATTATTGACTCTACCCTTCTGGAACTGTGATCCAGCTAAACGTTCTTCCATAATTGCCTTGGCTGTGGCGTTTTTATCACAGCAACAGAAAATGTAGCTATCATGGTGTCTTTCAAGCTTAGTCCCCAGTTGAGGTTTGCTACTAGGTGATGGAACCTTTAAAAGTGAGTCAGGGCTTCCAGTCATTGGGAGCACATCATTGCAGGGATAGGGAGAGCCAGCCCATCCCCTCCCCCACTTCTCTGTCTTCCAATATAGGGTCTTACTATGTAAGTTTGCTGACCTGAAACGTGCTATGTAAACCTGGTTAGCCTTGACTTCACTCCACCTGTGTCTGCCTCCCGAGTGCTGGGATTAAAGGCATCTACCATACCAGATCACTCTCATCTTTTTAAAGGCTAGGACCCTCGCAGCCCATCCAGCGCCGAGTCCGCTATATAGCCAAGAATGTCTGTACTTCTGATCCTACTGCCTTCACCTACCAGTTTATGGGATTAAAGGCATCTGTCATCACACACCCTGGATTATAAAGTGTTAAAGAGGGATCCCAGGACTTCATACATATTAGGCAACCACTACCAGCTGGGCCACATCCCCAACATCATTTCCTGTTCTTTGTCCAATCTCGAGGTGAGCAGCTTGCTCTATTGAGAGTCCCTTGCCATTACATCCTCCCATAACTGCCTTGATGTGAAAGCTCCAGCACTAGGGGAGCTTTCTCTTTATACGCTAGCTATCTCAGATGTTTCTTATGATAAAAAGATGATGAATACCATGCCACAGTCCTCTCAATCTTATTATAGTACCCCCTTACCTGTGGTGGCATGGGATTCTCTTGATTTTTGTGAGAATGTAGATAAAATAGAGACTTGTTTGGCTTATAGAAGTATACATATATGTGTCTATATATTTTATAGGTATAATATGGAAGTGGGCTATCTGAAGTAGGACACTAAGCTAAAAGCAAAGTGAATACTTCCAAACATTCACTGATTTAGGTCATATATCCATATGCTAAATCTTCCACACATAGTCACAGAAAAAATTCATATTTCCAAGTAAGGGGACAAGGGCCTTCAAGGTGTGCCTCTTTTCACTCTATGCACCCCGGAACCCTGCATGCAGAGGTCATATCTCAGGGCCTCATGTTGACATTCTCTGTACATCTTAGTCATTCGGACCTCTTTCCCTAAACTCTTTATTGAGAAAGTCCTGAAATGCAGCAGATGTTGAACAACTGCCACCACTGCGGTGAGAAAGAGCATCCTCAGGGTGTGTGTCCTTTATCACTGTGGCTGACCTGAACACCCCAGTGCAGCACAGAGCTGCTCAGACAAAACCCACAGATCTGGAGCACCGGTGGGAGAAGAGCAGCAAAGAGGAACAGAATAGCAGGTTTGGGGTCAGGTCATGTGTGGCACGACTGCCTCTCCCGACCTGTCTTCTTTCTTTCTTCTGACATTAAACCACCCTCGTTCTCCATCTTGGTTTTGTAGCTCAGGGTATAAATGTTATTTCTCCAAAAGCAGAGAACCTGAAGAGCCACTTCCTACAAGAGGTCCAGCAAGGAGACAAGGCTGGTGTGAAGAGCAGAAAGAAAGGCGGGTTGTGTGACGGCTGCTCGGCCTGTGCCCGGGGACTGCGCTGTGGTCACCAACTGAAGTCAGTCACTTTAATGGTCTAGGTCCTTTTGGGGACATAAAGGCCAGTGACTCAAAAATGTCAACCACCAATGGAGATGTGGAGGATTCTCACAGGTTGAACATATGGGTCCAAGAAGGTGACTTAAGGACAGAGACCTGGGACCTTTATGCCATATTTACAGCAAGAGACATGACCAGAGTGACCATTTGCACCAGAACACGAGTGTTTCAGACCTCAGATGTGGGAAGTTTAGATCCTGTGCTTCTCCCTAAATCTTTCTGTGCTCATCCATCTTCCTAGTCGTATGCAGCAGGCCGTGCTGGCATAGTTAGTTCTGGCTCATGGAGATGAGCCAATGGCTCTGTGGTGTTCTGGCGTTGTACGCTGGAGTCACACACACACTGCTGTCAGGTTGTTGTGTATGCTGGTAGTGATGGTCTGCAGAGGGCTGAGCTGCTCTGTTCCAAACATTTTTCTTTTTAAAAGAGTTTATTTGTTTTTATGTGCATTGGTATTTTGCTCACATGTATGTCAGTGTGAAGGTGATAGATCCACTGGAATTGGAGTTACAGACAGTTGTGAACTGCCATGTAGTTGTTGGGAATTGAGCCAGAGCCCTCTGGAAGAGCAGTCAGTGCTCTTAACCGCTGAGTCATCTCTCCAGCCCCCAAACATTTCTAAAGTACCAAGGAAAAGGAGTTTATTACTTGGTATTTTGTGTTAAAATGTCACTAAATTCGGGTGACCTTCAGTAACAAAACTGAAGGCTTTATTATCAATTCAAATTCACTAGAGACTGCCGATCAGCAGGGATAATGCTTACTGTCAGCCTTGCCTGGGATACAGAACATACATGTCAGCACAGCTACCAACAGAACTTAGATGATGACAGGTTATCTGAGACAGACAATTAAGGGGCACCAAGACTTCAGGAAAGAATAAAGTGCAGGCCTGAGATGTAACATGAGGGGTTGCTTGCTAGTTGGGGTTTCTGTCCTGCCCAGTTCCCACAGCCGGCAAGTCCCAAAGAAAATCACACAGAGGTCTCCATAAGATTATAAACTGATTGGCCTATTAGCTCAGGCTTCTTTTTTTTTTTTTTTCGAGACAGAGTTTCTCTGTGGCTTTGGAGTAGCTCAGACTTCTTATTAGCTCTTGTAGCTTATATTAACCCATTATCTTTATCTATGTTAGCTACATGGCTCAGCACCTTTTTCAGTGGAGCAGGTTACATCCTGCTTCTTTGGTGATCTGCGCAGGACTCCTGAGAGAGCTTCCTTCTTCCCAGAATACTCCTGTTCTCATCGCCCTACCTCTACTTCCTATCTGGTTTTCCTGTCTATACTTCCTGCCTGGCTATCAGCCAATCAGTGTTTATTTAAAATATAATTGATTGACAGAATGCAGACAATTCTCCCGCACCACTTCCCCCTCTTTTTTTTTTAACAAAGGAAAATATCCATAGTCCATTTTTTGAGAGTGTGGGTGTTGTATTCCAGGCTACTTCCGGCTGGTTGGGGGCACTGATCATCTTATGGGGACATAAAGAAAAGTTAGAATTATGATCAAGTCCTGACTGGTGTATCCTGTGAGTCTTGATCATCTCAGGCAGCATCTTGAATCTGTTCTGGATGTAGAACTCAGACATCCAAGCCATCTGTTCCCACCAGAGATTTTTTTAGGTGGTCTTCCTTGATCAAACCTGATTTTTCTTAACTCAGAATGAATCCACAGCCTCTCATTTCCTGTGGAAACAAAAGCAAAATCTCTCCTCCAAAGTAACATACCTTTTGACTTCAGTTTTGAAGTCAAGGTATTTTCAAAATACTTATCTTGGATTAATTTAGCAGCATTTATAAGCAAATATCTTTTAGCAGCTGTTGCTCCTTCCTCAGTATTCAAACAATTCAAAGAGAGCATAATAGCATACATTATCAAGATTCTCTGTGTGTTTTCCAGCTTTATGTGGCTTTATTTTAAACTTTCTTTTATTTTTACTTTTAACTTTTGGCTTTTTGAGACAGGTTCTCTGTGTATCTTAGTCCTGGAACTCCTTTTGTAGACCAGGCTATCCTTGAACGCACAGAGATCCACTCACCATTGCCTCCCAAGTGCTGGGATTAAAGGTGTCCACCACCACACCTTGAATTTACAGAGGTCTTTCTGCCTCTGCTTCCCAAACTTTGGGATTAAAGGCATGTGCTACCACACCTTGAACTCACAGAGGTCTATCTGCCTCTGCCTCCCAGACATTGGGATTAAAGGTGTGTACCACCACACCCAACTACTCTCTTTCTTTTTTATTTTAAGGACTTTAACCTTTAGCCTGCATATATTTTTAACACATAGTAAACCATTTAGAGGTTTTTTCTTTGAATCTCTCTTTACTGTATATCTCTCTTTTTCTGACCATGTGAGTCTTTAATTTACCAAGCAATATGGGTAGGATTAAAGCCCTGACTTTGACGGCTAGATCCAGCCCATTCCTTAGCTTCTTGCTATCCTAGCCTCATGAAGGAGGTACTGTCAGAGCCATTTTTATTGCCACAACTCTGTGGCAGTTCAAGGTCCCTGCCAGCAAGCAAGCTGCAGCATTCTGCTCACACACTGCACTTAAATGATCCATAGTTGGACTGCCTGCCTGAAAGAGTCAGAGTTTACCCTGGCAGGATAGCCCAGAAAGCTGGCATTTTAAAACAGCACAGCTTTTTTCCTGCTATGGCTGAAAACCAAAAAGCATGCGGTCAGCTTTTAATCAACACTATGTAAGTGTTTCGTGGCAGGACCTCTTAAAAGAGCTGCAAGGTTTTGCAACTAAAGCTGAGTCAGGAAGCCTCTCTTTGATGAGAGCACTTGCTTGCCTCTAGCAAGAAGATCAGACCAGAGAAATTGCTGCTACCAAGAAAACATGCTTTACTCTATTCTTTCCCGAGTTCTCTCAGGCTTTTTGTTGATGCAGTTATCCACATGGGAGCCATTCTGTAACATGAGGGCCTGCTTTGTTGGGGTTTCTGTCCTGCCCGGTTCCCATAGTCATTAGGTCCCAAAGAAAATCACACAGAAGTCTACATTAGATATAAACTGATTGGCCCATTAGCTCAGGCTTCTTATTAGCTCTTGTAGCTTATATTAACCCATTATTCTTATCTATGTTAGCCACATGGCTCAGTACCTTTTTCAGTGGGACAGGTCACATCCTGCTTCTTTGGTGATCTGTGCAGGACTTCTGAGAGAGCTTTCTTCCTCTCAGAATTCAGTTCTATCTACCCCACCTACCTGTGTTCTGCCCTACCTATGTTCCAGCCAAGCAGTTTCTTTATTAATTAACCAATGAAAGCAACACATAGATAGAAGGACCGCCTACACCACTGAGAGACCCTCAGTCCATAAAGTTCTTGTCAAACAGTGTGAGGACCTGACCTTTAGGTACTGGATCCAAGCTTTTTATAATAATATTAATAAAATAATAATAATACACCGGGCATGGTGGCACATGCCTTTAATCCCAGCACATGGGAGGCAGAGGCAGCCAGATCTCTGTGAGTTCAAGGCCAGTCTAGTCTGTAGAGTGAGTTTCAAGACAGTCAAAGATACACAGAGAAACCCTATCTTGAAAACCCAAAATAATAGTAATAGTAATAATAGTAGTAGTAGTAGTAGTAAATTCACACAGGGTGGTATATGCTTGCAACCCCAGCTCTGGAAAGCCAGAGACAGCCAGCCTGACCAATGGTGTGAGTTTCCAGACCAATGAAAGATACTTTCTTAGAAAAAAAATGAGGTAGGCTACACCTGAAGATCAACACCAAAAGCTGATGGCTAATATCCATACTTCTTTAGAAACGCATTCACAAGTATGCATATGTCAACTCTCTCTCTCTCTCTCTCTCTCTCTCTCTCTCTCTCCCTCCCTCCCTCCCTCCCTCCCTCCCCCCCCCCTTAGTTGTTACTGAAGACAGTGATAGAGGGCAACACAGGAAGAGGCTAGCAGCTGTGTTCTGTGGCTCCAGGGGTATCCAGGGAGCTTGGATTCAGAGCTGGAAAGTCAGACCTGAAAAGAACTACAGTTTGGACATCTCCATGATGACAAGGCTTCTTTATCCAAAATGTGAAGTCTCAGCTTAAATCCTTTCCTTCTCTGTAGAAAGAGAAAGAAGTGGTGCAAAATGTTGCCTTCAGACAAGAAATCAAAAACCTTCCACAAAAACTATCAATATAATTGAGTTTTGGGGGTGTTATGGTAAAAATAAGACACTGCAGTTCCCCAAGGGGAGCAGCAGCAGGCGTTGAGGGCCAGCGGGTCCCAGACAGGGGGTCGTGTGGCCAGTGACAAACCAAGATGAATAGGCATGCCATGAGAGTGAGGCTGGATGTTTATTTAGTGGATTATGAAAGGGAAGGGGAAAGGAGAGAAGGAGAGAGGGAGGAAGAACAGAGAGAGAGAGAGAGAGAGAGAGAGAGAGAGAGAGAGAGAAAGAGAGAGAGAACCAGAGAGGAAGAGGGGGAAGGGGAAAGGGAGAAGAAAGAATAGACTGGAAGTGAAAGACAGACCTGTGTGTGTGTGTGTGTGTGTGTGTGTGTGTGTGTGTGTGTGTGTTTCTTAAAGAGACAGGACAGACCCTTACAGGGGGTACTTTGTTCAAACTGGGCTAGTGGCTATGATGCAGAAAGTCTCTGTGAGGAGGTAGGCCTAGTGGAATCATGGTATTGTTACAAAGGTTGGAGTCTCTTCTGTAGGAATCACACCTGGGAACCCACTGCTGGTGTGTTGCCTGGAGGAAGCCTCAAAGGACTTAGCCCCCAAGCTCATCAGCATTAGCCACGCAGCCTGGGGAAAGTAAGGTGCTAACAAGGCCAAGTTAGTCACCTTAGGTTCCTGATTTAGGAAAGACTTGTGTAGAAGTGGTCCCCATTGCATCCGGGTCAGCCACACAGGCGTGAGACTGGAGCTCACCAGTAGGGTAAGGCAGTGCTGGTGGACAGGTGCCTGAAGTCTGGAGCCCTGAGCACCACAGAGAATGCTGTGTCCCCTTGTCTGTGTCCTCAGTCTCTTGATGATAGGGACCCTCGTGTGATGAGTGCTGTGTTTGCGTGTCCTGCCACCCTGACTGTCATGTAAAAATGGTGTTTAACTCAAGCCAGGTCAGTTTTCTGAAAACTTGTTGGAAGTTAGACCCTTGCCTTTAAGGGTTCTGTAGAGATCTGAAGTCTTCTGTGAGCTAGAGGTCAATGGCTGCACTTCCTTGGACGTTTTAAAATGCTTAGTACCCCATGCAAAGCAGTGACCGACTTCTTAAAAAGGTCACTGAATCCTCATCCCCCAGAGGGCTCCTAATCTTTAAGGAGCTTGGTCAGCGTGATTTCTGTGCCTAATAGATTACTTGGTCATTCATAAAATCTAGCAACCCATCTTCAAATACCTGTAAGAAATGAAGTGCTGCATTGTGAAGTATTACTTTAACCATGTAAAGGTGTGTTGCATTTGTTTATGCTGCATTTGTTTAATTATGTAAAATGTGTTGTTGTTTTACCTTGCCTGCCTAAGGCACCTGATTGATCTAATAAAAAGCTGGACCCCCAATAACTAGGCAGAGGAAAGATAGGCAGGCTTGGCAGACAGAGAGAAATAAGTAGGTAGGAGGAGGAATCTAGGCTCAAAAGGGAGAGAGAATGAGAGAGAAAAAGAGGGAGATACCCGGGGCCAGTCAACCAGACATGGAGTGGGACATACAGAATAAAAGAAATGCAAAAATCCCTGAGGCAAAATATAGATGAAGAGAAACAGGTTAAATTAAGTTGTAAGAGCTAGTGGGACAAGCCTAAGGTCAGGCACTCCTAATTAATAATAAGTCTCTGTATCTTTATTTGGGAGTTGGCTGGCAGCCCAAAGAAAAATGCAACTATAGGGCTGTGTTCTGAGGCTTGGCCTTCAGACCTTCTCCCCATTCCCACATCCTCTCTCCCTGTACCGCTCCTTCCTGCCTGGCCTGTGCTCTGGGAAACACGTTCTGATGGCTTACCCACAGCTTTGTCAGCTTCCATCTAGCCCTAGCATCTGCCTTCTGCTTTCCTTGCGGCTTCTCCAGCTTCTGTCCGGTCAGTCATATTGATTCACCCCATAAACTCCCAGAGATCTTCTTATCCTCAGTATTTTGAAATCATTTCTGATAGTGCCATCATTTGTCAATGACTAGATTCTGGCTTCCTGCAGGCGAGGCCTTGAGTCTTTCTCATTTTGTGTCTCCTGCTGGTGGAGCCGCACCTCTGAGAATGGACGGAGCGATCGCTGGACAGAAAGGGAGACTGCCAGCCTTAACCCATCACAGACGCAGCTGTCACACTGCTGTGGCTCTGTCTGCAGGTCTGCGCTGTCCCCTCTGTCTGATCAGGTCTAGCAGACCCAAATGCTGATGTGGCACGTCTGTTTTACTGTGTTCTTAATATGATAACATACACACAGCTTCTCTGTGGAGTTCACAAAAGGATCCACTCTCTTGGTATCCTAGATAGGTTTTACAAGCTAGACACTTTAGTAATACCTTCTTAGGGGACAAAATTGCATTTTCTTGTGGAGGAGCTTGGCATATACACTGACTTCAAAAAGACTAAATCTACAAGTAAGAATCTACTCAAATCATCCCACTCCATAGGAATGCGTTGTGCTTTTATTCTCTGAAAGTCAGACTGTTGGATAATCTTACGACATAACAGGAAGATCCAAGGTAAGAGAATTTCAGTTGCATGGGATTATGTTCAGTACTTTGGTAGACCCTTATAGGAATTTTCAGATATAGTCAGGGAGCAGTGGGTGTGTTGGGGAAATACCCGCGGGTGGGAAGTGCTCCTGTGTTGGGTAGGAATACAACTGGCAGCCACACACTAAGTAATCTGTAGCTGTCTGCTGGGCTGTTTTGTATAATGGTGTTGATGGTCAGCAGGACTGAACAGCTCTGCATCATACCTCTCCAAACCCCTGAGTGAAAGGAGTTTACTTGATATTTTGTGTTGTTTTAAATATCACTTAGTTCATGCGCTCATCAGAAAAAAAAAAAAAAAAAAAAAAAAAAAAAAAAAAAACAGGCTTTATTTTCAGTTCAAATTCAATGGAGACTGCCAATCAGCAGGTACAGTGCTTCCTGTTCAGCCTTTCCTGGGATATAGAGTATACATGTTGGCAAAGCTACTAAATAGAGCCATAGGTGACAGATTACTGGGTACAGACAATGAAGGTGCTTCAAGATTCCAGGCCTGAAAGATCCCCCGTCCATAAGGTACTTTCCAGGCAGCGTGAGGACCTGTGCTCTGGGCCCAGAACCCAAGTATCAACGATGATGACGGTAGTGCTGGTGATAAAGCAGGAGGGCCGTGCGCACTTGTCGTCCCAGCACTGGGAGGGAAGAGACAGCCTGGTTGCTGGTGCCTGCTGGCCAGCAAGGCTCACCCAATCGGCGAGTTTCAACACCAATAAAAGACTCTCTCCCAGAAAAATATAAAGTAGGTCACAGCTGAAGATGGACGCTTAAAGCTGATGGTTATGCTCCACACTCACATACACACAAACACCTGAACACACACAGCCCACAAAAGAGCAGTAGGGTATTGGGGGTATTAGGTTTAGCTATTCCCAAAGACAGCTATGTGGTAATTCAATAAGGGTATGGTGACTGTGCTCCATGACTCTCAGGGTATACAGGGGAGCATAGAAGTCTAAATATTTTCTTTCTCTGCACAAGAACCAAGAATAGGAGTTGGCCCAGCATATTGCCTTCTGGCATGAATTGAAAAAATTCAAACAACAATTGTCTATTGATATCATTGAGGTGGACTCTGGTCTAACCAGGTTAGTGGTGGCTGTTGCAGAAAAATCCCAGTGAGGAGGTGACCTCCAACACATCAGGGTCATCCACAACGGCTGAAGCCTAGTAAATAGAAACCCTACCCACCAAGCCACTACAGGTGCGCGACCTAGAAGATGCCTATGAAGATGTGACTCATGCTGAGACTCATACCATTAGGAAAGATGTGGTCCCAGTGCGTCAGCAACAGTCACTCAGGGTAAAGAACTAAAATATTTGGCCTCCAGCATATGAACATCATCCACTCAGGCTGGAAATGTGCTATGCTCACAAGGCCAGGTAAGTCACCTCTGGTTCCCGAGTTGGAAAGGCCTTGTGTAGAGGTGGTCCTCATTTCATCTTCGAGGCTGGGAAGTCAGCAGTCCACTAATGGAGGCATAGGAGAAGGTATTGAGTTTCATTTCAGAGGGGAGAGAAAATCATGAAAAGGATGGCTGTACCTGTGTCCAAAGCCTTGTTGCTACGACCTTGCTGGGCAAGTCCAGCAGGCGCTCATAGTTGGAGTCTCAGCACCGCAGCTTTCCTAGGTTCATTGATCACCCTGCAGCCCGAGGTTCTCAAGAGGTCGTCCTATGCCTACATTTCCATAGAGGAGACTCTGTGCAGTTCTCCCCTTGGGACAAGTCTCTGCATGGCTCCACAGGATGACAGCAACATTCCTTGACACCTAAATTCAGTTCCTCAGGGCTGCATGTAGAGGGATTGGCTCACATGGCTTACCATTAACTTCCACATTAGACATCTCCAAGGTGGAGACTCTGGAACACTGGTAGCTTGGCTCGGTCTACCTCTGAAAGGTAGAGGCCAGAGACCAGAGGACTCAAAGAAACTTAAGTCCACAACGAGTCCAGGAGACCTTGAGTTCTGATGTCTAAGGACAGAGGAGTACATGCCAGTCCCAGGAGAGACCCAGAGGAAATTTTTCAGCCTGTTTGTTCTGTGTGGTTCTCAGCTGGCTTCATGGTACCCACCCATGTTGAGAGTGGGTTCAGCGGATCAGAAAACAATGCCACAGTATTTGGTGAAGGGAAAATGGAAAGCCACTTGTTTGGGAATCAGCATCCTACATAGTGGCATAGATTTATGAAAGAATACATAATTAACTTTTGCTCATTTTCTGCAAAGGAACTTTGCAATCAGCATGATGAGCCCTAGGTATCCTCTGCCTGCCAAGAGATGGTACCTTTCCACTTGCTACAAAGGATTGTGGTTAGCCAGATTCTGTGTCTCTGATAAAACTCAGCCTGGCATGAAACACTAAGGGGACATTTAGGATATGAAGTAGGTGGGGTTATATCAGAGGGTCTTCTTAAAGGAGGGCCAGTAACAAGAGATGCTAGGGGACACAATAGGTCAAGTAGTATTTCACATATGTGGAATCTAAGGTTAAAATATATATATATACTGTAACACCCGATTCTGTGTTACCCCCTCGGTACAGTTCGCGCGCCACTGTACCTTACGTGAGTCAGACAACGGCCTGGGGATTGAAAGAACACACAAAGAGACCTGGGTCATTTGGAAGGAGATCAGCCGAATGCCGTTTATTTAGCCTTGGGGAAAATCTTATATACCCCGCTCCTGCCCAAGGAATTCCACCCAGGCAGGTGGGAAATTACCATATCTAACTGCTGCACAAGGACTTCCACCTAGGCAGGTGGGAAATTACCATACCAACAATAGAGTCAACAATGCCCTACAGCAAATCACCAGGCGGGGCAGAGGGAACACAGGAACAAACAGAATGCTTAGTCATCTGACCAAAAACTGTCCTCAAGATGAGCCCCAGGAACAAGGGCAGACCTGGGCCCTACAATATACATATACATATACATATAAATATATGCATACACATCTGCTTACTATGAACACATAATGTGAAGATTTGGGGAACGGGATCTAGTGGTGGGTGCAAAGGATGATAGGGGAACTGTGGAGGAATGAGCATGAATTACAGTAAGCAGGGTTCATTCGGTATATGAAAGTGAGGGCTGAGAAACAAGGATCCAGGCTGGAGATGTAGAGGACCTCAGAAGAGTGGAGCCTGTTACAACAGGCCATGACAAGGACTTGGCTTCTTATTCCTTTTTCTCTATATTTGAGCTGTCTCCCCACGGCATTTAAATTTTAAAGAATTCACTATATTTAGGGTTTTTGTGTAAAAAAAAAGTGCATCAGAGGGAAATGAGGGTAGATAAATGGACAACACGTGTAGGACTCTGTCTCAACAGGTCAGGCCAGTTCTGCACCAGGGTGTGGAAGAAGAGATGCTGCCAGACCCTAAGGACACCCAGGACATAAAAGACAGGACTTACTAAAGTCCAGGGACGGGGAGAGGGCAGTCTGTCTATCCTGGGGTTTAGGTATTGCTCATTTGTGGAGATAAAACAAAGAATTTGATGAATTCTGGGGTGGAGAGAGGCAGGTCTGGCCATGCTTGGCTCGGCTATTCCTTACTTGTGGATAAAATCTGGGAAAAGGAGCAGACAGTCGCAAGAACTAAAGGATTCACCAGCACCTGTGAACAAAATCGAACATTCAACCAATGAAAAGTACAGGGAAACTCCCTCAAATGACACCTCCACCTCCAAGGAGTCCCGGAAGTGACGGAACATCTCCAGCTGTGACAGAGGGGAGGCTGCAGCTCGGACTGGATCCCTCCCTCACACCGTGTGCAGCTAAATAGTAACCTGAGGGCTGCGCGTCCCTGTTAATCACGCAGGACAGAACTAGACCGCCAGAGCGTCGACCTCCGGACGACTAGAAGATACCCTAGTTCCACAGCAAGGAACTCCCTGTCCTGTCATCGTTAGTGTGCAGATGTAGTGACTCACTGTGATGACGTGAGTGGAGGTTGCGGAAGAGCTTGATCTGTCAGCCTGGCTTTGGTCCCAATAGCGCCCTCTGTAGCCCAAGACAAGTAGTGCAGGTATGCTTGGTAGCGCTCTCTCCTGCAGTATAGGAACAAAGGTGCAATCCTCCTCCCACCCTGCCACAGATGCCTGTGTGTTCTTTACAATATATTTTCAAATGTAGACATTTGTTCATACTATTTACTTTCACACATGTATGTTATCATTTTGTGCAAATTATAAACACTACATTTACATTTTCCCCAAATTGTGCATATATAATAATATTGCTTACATATCTTATACACACACATATATACATGTTATATACACATTTACATTCATATTAGTTTTAAAAGCATAAGAGTATTTCATTGACATTGACTATAAGTCAACGTATCATAGTTCATTTAACCTGTCCAATAGTTATAGACATCTGCCTGTTTGCAAGGAGGGATTTTTTTTTGTTTGTTTGTTTGTATGGTTTTGATCTTCTGTGATAGGAAATGCTGTAATGTGAGCATCCTTCTAAGTGTATACAGGGAAGAAAGAAAAACATGCTAGTGTTTATAACCATCCTGTCAATTACCAAAAACTGGGTCAGCCCACCCATCCACTGATATCACACGGCAAGTGCCGTGACAGCTGTGCACAGCACGACTATGTTCTAGCAAACACCAGAGAGACCAGAGAAAAGAGGAACTCGAGTGCAAGATTCCCACAGCTCCTGGACCCACTATGGAATCCCTGATTCACCTACAAGTGGAACCAAAGGACAGGGCATCTGACGTCAGAGCAGTGGAGTGAGTCCCCGAGCAGAATGGGGAAAATTATGCTCGCCATTAGCAATAAGTTATAGACTAGTCTGTAGTTTCTGAAAGTGGCTCCCGTCCACTCACGGTGATATTCACAGTAACTTAGATCTGTGCAAGCTGACTAAAAGGCCAGAATTGTTTTCATAAACGACTGACAGTGAATTCATTCAGTGAATGACTGAGCAGATGACCGCTGGCTAAAACTTCTGGCTGATGCTCATACTTTAGTCGATTTTTAAACCACATGTATTTTCAACTATGAAAATTCTCCTACAATTAAAAAAAGTCAAAAATAGTAAGCTGCTAATTGGAGATAGAAGCCATATGCTACCAGACAAAGTCTGTTTACCTTTGAAAAGATTGTAAGCATAAATTAAGCACATTCAAATTGACATTAACAGATAAAATAGACTTTTGAAAATTATAGAAAATTGCCGGTGTGTTGCCCTAAGAACAGATGGTACACATACCAATAGGCAGGAAAATATCCAAATGTGGCATAAATCTCTCAGGAACTACAAAAGCCAAATGGATCTTTCACTTCAAACCTGAAGCACCAAACAACTTGAGAACAAACTCACTATAAATTGACCTAATAAATTCAGACTTATTGATGAACAGAGATGCAAGAATTGTTAATAAAAATACCTGCAAGTGGAAAACAGCAAAGAGTAATTCTCTAGGATGACCATGGCTTCATTCAGAAGATTCAGGAATGGTTCAACGTCAAATAAATGGACTCAAAGACAGAAATCAGTAATGAGATAAGGAAGACCACTCTCTCCACTCTCCTTCAATATTCTTCCTGAAGTCTTAACCAGAGCAGTAAATAAAAGAAACGGAAGGGACTCTGCCCATATTTGCAGAGGCTGTGTGCCTAAGGCACCACTCAGCACAGCCTCAGAACACAAAATTAACACAGAGTGCAGGGCAGAAAAGGGAGCAGAGGAACTGCTCGCCTATGTGTGTGAGCATCACATTTCCACGAAAATGACCTTTCCACAGGCTATGCTGAATCAGGAATGCTCGCACAAGTCCACGTATTTCTGGTTTAGTCCCAGCTGAGTTCTATTACAGGAGGATGGAAACTTACAAAATGGGCCTAGGCTTCTGATCATTGGGAGTTTGTCCTTGAATGGGACCCAGTTTATCCTCTGCCCCCACCACCACCACACACACATTCTTTTATATAGGCAAGGTCTCTCATATTTGCTCTGTATGTAAGGATGTCTATCAACTTCTGATCCTTCTGCCTCCACCTGCTGAACACTGGGATTCTGGAGCACATATCATCACACCAAGTATTTTAAATCTGGAGACAGAGCCCAGGGCTTTGTACACACTAGGCAAGCACACCACCAGCTGAACCACACACCCAGGCCCCTCTTTCTCTTGTTTGTCCAGGCTGTGGAGAAGGAACTTGCTGCACCGAGTGTCTCTTGCATTTGACACCCTCCCTTGTCACAGGACAAAAATGCACAGGACCAAGTGACTATGAGGTAACAAACCTTGCTTGTTCTAAGATCTCTCGGTGTTTTCATGGCAGAACTGACTGTCAGACCACACTGAGTTGGGTCTTACTATCCCGCCCACCCCAACCCAGGCAGCTGTGCATTCTTCTGATCTCCATGAGAACACAGGAAATAGAGATGACTTTGACTCACAGAGACACCGCATAAAGGAGAGTGTGTTCTCACATGCCTTTAATCCCAGCACCCAAAAGCCAGGAGCAGGTGAAGACCTATATGAGTTCAAACCCAGCCTGGGCTACATGAAAACTTTGTGGGTTTTAGCTGCAGGCATCTGAAGTATGACGCTGAGCTAAAAACAAAAACAAAGTTTGAAATTACCACAGTGCTTCAGGCCTTGTACTGTGCTGCCAGCTCTCCACGCACAAACTCACTAGGATTCCTACTTCATGATCAGCTTGAGAAACCTAACTAGAGCAAACAGATGAGGGTCTACGCATGCAGTACTCATCTTCATAGGCCCTTCCGTGAGTACGCAAAGAACGTGAAGCCAAGACTTAGCCATGGAACAATTGCTCCAGTTAGGCAGAAAAATAGAACTGATAAGAAACAGATGCGAGGATGGCCTGATCCGGCCCTGCCAAAGTAAGGCAGAGCTCAAGGAGAAGAAACAAGAGGCCTGCAGACTGGAGGCTTGGACCCTGGACAGACACATCTAGGGAACTTCTCTCCTCAACTGAGCTCCCAAAGGAGCTCCCCCACCCCTTTCTCCTCCCTTTATGTTTAGAGGGTTTTTTTTGCATACATATGGATGTGCACCATGTGACTGTTATCCAAAGGGCCTAGAAGGGGGCATTGGATCCCTTGGGACTTGTGGATGTGCCAATGGTGGCTGGCATAGGAACCCAGGTGGCATGGAGGAGCTGTCTGTGCTTTAACTGCTGAGCTACTACTTAGGCCACTAAAAGAGCTTTTCAAACATGTCCTCTGGTCCATAAAAGTCACTGTTGGTTTGAAAATCAGTTTGAATGACAAGCTTTCAGAATGTCTGCTTTTACTCAGCCTGGAGGTCTCCTTCCTTCCCAGCAAGGACATTATCTGTCCATATAACATATACTGCTGTTATCTATTTGAATGTGACTATCACGGGTCAATGATAAATGACTTGATCAATGACCACTTGTAAACATGTGGCACTCTCCCTAAGAGTCTTGGAAACAGGAACTGTCATGTCTGGGTTGTGTGCTTTCAGCTGCCCATTAGGGCTGCTCTAGCCTTCTTGCAGGGTGCCCACTCTGTCCCTTTTATACACACTTCTGAGATTCCTATTGGCTTTCATCTGCTCCATGACATCATTCTACCTCTCAGCCAATCAGCACCTGATAGTCTTGGGGTTCTCCTGGAGCTGACTAACAAAATTTGCCTCAGTGTTCAGTATCTCTGATCCTGGACACACATGATTTTTGATTCTGATCCTAAGAAACCATGTTCCACCCCATGATCTAAATCCTACTTCTGAATTCATATTCCCATCCTGACGATATAAGGAAAGGAAAGAAACTTTACATTAATTTATTAGGCGACCCCAGTGTTATTCTTTTGGCTGTCACTTTAAGAGGCAAGCCACATCCACTCCTGCTACCTCTGACCTTCCATCACCATCTTGGAATTCCTTCTTACTGTCCCCTTGCGTGTACAAGTGTCTCTATCTCTCCCTCCCTCCCTCCCTCCCTCCCTCCCTCCCTCCCTCTCCCCCCTCTCTCCCCTCTCCCTCTCTCCTTTAATAAATGTTTAGCTTTATGCCTATTTTCTGTGTCTATGTGCCTTTTACCCGCCGCCTGTTTACACGCGCCCCGCCTGCTGTTGGCTCTTCCGGCTGCATGGGCCACCGATCTGGGACCAGCAGCCGTCTCTTCCTTGGGACTGGCTGCTCGCAGAGTCCGCCGCCTACCTACAGCTGCCGCCTGGGACTTTATAGCATTTGCTGCCTGCCTACTACTGCCACCTGAGACTTCATAGCATTTAGAAAAAGAACAACACCCTACACTTGGAAGAGTCAAAACAATATGGGATAAAAGGGAAAGCTCTGAACCACAGTCTGGGGCCCTACCTGTGGTCTCAGCTCTGACATTTCTTGGGGTTGTCACATGGGAAAAAGCATTTCCTCTTTCACTAAACGTGTCTTTACCTTCCTTGGTGAGATGACATGCTGGAAGGCTTCAGGTCTTTCTGAGGTACTGAGTCTTTAGGGGCATGGAAACCAGGGAGTTCCTGGGACTGTTTAAGCTGATGCAGAGAGAAAGAGAGAAAGAGAGAGAGAGAGAGAGAGAGAGAGAGAGAGAGGGAGGGAGGGAGGGAGAGAGAGAGAGAGAGAGAGAGAGAGAGAGAGAGAGATCTGAGTATGCAGACATGAACTCTCAGATCTAAGATGCTTCTCGTCAGCCACTGCCCTCCACATGGTTTTCAATATTAGCATTTTGAAGTTGGCACTGATCAGTAGTTGTTGGGGGTATGAGGGGAAACAGCTACAACATCTGCCACTGTTCAATCAGAAGCTGAGCCTAGCTGGCTTTTACTAGATATAAGTCCCTTCCTGCCATGTGGCTGCACGTGTGTCTTCTGACACTGTGGGATAGAGGAAAGTCTCCTTTCCCTGACAGAGCAGGACTGTTGGTTACAGTCAAGGGCACAAGAGCAGCTGCACTCCCTCTGACACTCCACACTGGGTCAAAGACAGGCCCCTTCCTGGTAGAGGAGCTCACCCATTTTTAGTGAACAGTTTACAGGTAGCGACACAACCCTGGAGACTAACTTAAAGAGGTTAGTCAGAGCCCAGCGACACACCCCTGTAATCCCAAGCCTTCAGAGCCCGTGGTCACACCCCTGTAATCTCAGGCCTTCAGAGCCAGAGGCAGGAGAATCAAGGAGTTTCAGGAAATAAAGAAACCTTGCCAGTGTTTGGCATCTTCCGTGTAATTAAAGAAAACTAAAGAGGGAGGAGCACCCGGTAGCAAGGAGGCTGATGCTCTGGGAGAAGCAGTTTGGGCTGTTCACAGAAGGCACAGGCCTCCTGGGCCTGGAAACTACAGAGAAATTAGGAATATGAGGGAGGAAAAAATTAGGATACAAGGAATGGAGAACATGGAGCATTGATGTGTTACCATGGTGATGGGGACTGAATGCTGAAGGGAAACCATGTGGAAGGAGTGGGAGGAAGGAAGGGAGTGGGAATTTGGATTGGTATGTATAATAAAAAAAGACAGTTTTCTTTTAAAAAATAAAAATAAAAAATAAATTAGAAAAAAAAGACTCAGGGTGGGAATTTCACAGTGCAGGGTAAATAGAGCAGTGAACATGTAGGTTGATAGACCAGGAAGTAAACTGAGTTGGGTCAGGGTGTGACTGGGAGGACCAGCTTATCAGGAAAGACACCTTTGGTGTTTGCTTTTACTCTGACTCCTTGAACACTGGCAACGCTTGACGCTCGGCAATGACAACAATGAGCTTCCATAAATACATTACAGCGACAACTCTTAGCTGAGTGTCTTGGCTCAGGGGTGAAACTCCAGCTCCCAAGTGGCTGGAGCAGGAGGATTGGTGCTGGTTCATGGCAGTTCTAGGACAGATTATGAATTACAAGTCATCTCTGGCCACAAAGTCTAAATTATTCCTGAATTCGTCCTGCACACATGCTACTGACCGGGTCACATAAAGACAGAGAGGGGTCCTTTATTTTGTTCCAACCTTCAGAGAACACCAGAGTGCAGAAATCACGGTGGACTCTGTCCCTTCGGGAGCATCTTTAAGCTAAAGTTGTTTTCTCATCTTCATAGGCATTTTACTCACAAGACCTTGTACAGACCTGGTGACAGCAAGGAGCTGTGGAGCTAGGAGGGAAAGGCATGAACCCCAACAAAACTACAAGTTTCACATCTATAAGGTTTTTCTTTGAGTTTTTTTCGGGCCAGGGCTCCCAGTGCGGCTGCCCACACGAGGTGCCAGGCCTGCTCTCCCTAGTGCTACAGAGAGGGGCTGGGTCAGCTCTCCAGCCTATGCAGGTGATGAGGAGCGAGGGGGGAGAGCATCTTTCCCTTGCCCACACTACCACACGGCAGATAAGTGGAGGGACTGGTTCTCCCCCTCTCACACCCTCAGGGTCAGCTCTGTCGTCCTGCCCAGGTGCGGTGCAGGACCAGCTCTCTCAGTTGTTTTAGTCAGTGAGAGGCAGGGTCAGTTCTCTCTAGTGTTGCAAGCTGTGAGGGGTGGGGCCAACTCTGTACAGCCCTATCCTCGAAGCCTACGATGGTACCAGGAGCCATGGACATCAACAGAGACCACAGCTGCAGCAGGGCCACTGGTGCAGGCATGGCCATCGGCAGCAGCCCAGGCCTGAACAGCACTATGGTCCCTGCTGGCAAGCAGGCCACCCACATCAGCGTAGGCCTCACCAATTTAACTTCTTCTGATCTGCCTCTCTCCACAGGACATGAATCTCTCTCTCTCTCTCTCTCTCTCTCTCTCTCTCTCTCTCTCTCTCTCTCTCTCTCTCTCCCTCCCATACCCCATCCTGTATTTGCTCACCATAATAGAGCCTGACCACCCAGTGCCAGGAGGTGTCAGGTGGGTCTCAGTTGTCTCTTCCTGGTCCAGGGTGGAGAGCCCTAGGAGGGCGGCAAGAATCTTTAACATTTGTTTTTATTTAGTTTCCCTCTATGTTTGAAAATTCCAGACACCGTGGAGTCATGAGGAGTGCTCTGGACTAGAACGTGGGCCCTAAGTTCAGATTTACCTCTGATATGTCCTGTGGTTGTGACTTTGCACAAGAGTGTTTCCTCTGTTACTAAATGGCTTTTCACTGTGATTGTTAAAGAAACTCCATTTTATGCTCGGTATCTATCTTGGTACCCACTAGCCATTTGCCTCTGACTCCAGTCCCCAGGAGCAAAGTTCTCAGTAACTCTGACTCAGTGATCCCACCCAGAAGTGGACACATGAGTGTCTGTTTGCTTATGACAGCCTGCTTGTTTTCTGAGTATCTGATGGCTGTGACATCCTTTTTTTTTTTCTCTTTTGCGACAGTAGACCTGTGTATGCAGACATTCATAGTCTTTTTTTAGGTCACCTTGAACACCTACTCTTGGCAAAGCGAAAGCATCTCTTGGCCTGCTTGTGTGGATGCTCAAGGTCTTCTTGCACTTTTGCCTTTGAGCATCCTCCTCCACCTACTTCCTGCAGCAGTCTCTAGTTTGGTTCTGCTAGCGGCTTCAATCAATTTCACTAACTATACTCTTAATTGAGTCTGTGCTCTTTTACAAAGAGTCTTAAAATTCATAACATTTGCAGGCCCCTGTGAGATACCTGGCAGACCTCAGACTCAGGGCATGGGATCTCAGGATAGGCCCTAGGTGGGGGCAAGTCTGAGGTGGACTGGGAGGCTCAGGGGAGCCTGAGACTATGGCCACCACAAATTAAAGAGGGACAGGCCCTAAACAGGGAAATGTATCATAACTTGGAGGCCCAAGATGTTGAGCACATGGTAGACTTGGAGGTCCAGGCGACCCCCAGACTGTGACCACTGCAAATTTGTAAATTGAAAACAAAACAGAAGTAAGAATTGTTGGCCAACATACATCTGAAACTAGACTGATTGATGAGTTGTACTGTACTGTTCTGACAGACAGGAGAAAGGAGGCTAAGTCCTCTATATCACACAGGATCAGACTGATGGGGCCAGGACTCCATACTAATGATCCACCAGATGTCCATGGTCACAGGAAAAGTAGGGATTTCCTGATGGATACAGGGGCATCCCATTCAGTGTTAACCCAACCCCTGGGCCCTCTCACTAAGAAAAAGTCTACCATCCAATGTACCCTGCCAGCCAGTCAGCTATTCAGGGTCCTCTGAAGAGGCCGCTACCTGAAAGAACATGGGCTGGAGAGAGAAAGGAGACCAAGCAAGATTCTATTTGTCAAGGTCTCATTTATTATGGTGAAGGTTACAGCTTATATGGCCCTTGAAAGAGGAACTTGACATGGGGTGGAGGTAGGGGTAGGAAGGAACTTTGCCGGGGTAATGAAGGTCATCAGTCAGCACCCCTGGTGTAAGCCGAAACATGTGATTCCATTAACATTTTTCAAGATAGTTGGAATATGGGACCGGTTCCGTAAACAAATAGTTCTCAAGATAGTTGGGATGTGGGGCGGGTTCTCCACAAACATCCTTAGGGCAATGACCTCTGCTATCCTTTTTTAGGAGAATGGTCCCTGACAATCTAAGGGACCACGGGGCTAGAACCTACACTTGGACCATAAAACTGAGAAGTGGACCTTGGACAAGGTACTGTGACTCATTTCTTGTCATGTCAGATTGTCTACAACTCCTGATTGATAAGACTTGCAGAGAAAACTCGATGCCACCATCAAGTTCAGTGAGCATAAAGCAAATCTAGACCTAAGGAGTCCATAATCAGCCATCTGGGTCACTTGCTCCTTGTCAGGGAAAAATAGCAAATGCCAAAAAGGACCACTGAAAACGTGCAAGTGGACGACTTCCTCCTAATGCTGACGTCCCCTGGAGTATGGGCAGAGACCAGCTCTCCCGGACTCACACTGGCCACCAGTTGTTGTTCAGGTCTGTTGCTCAGCCTTGCCTATAAGGGTTAAAGGGTACCTATTTCAAGAGCAGCTAAGATGGCGATTAGAAAGCACATCAGCTGCCTTAGGGATGCAGGAATTTTGGTCCCCTGCCACTCACCTGGAACACTCTACTTCTTCCTGTCATTGAGCCTGTTTGGGACTGAAGAGGAATAAATAGGAGAGTGGAAACTATCCACCAGAGTGTTGCAAACCCTTACACTTTGCTCAGCCCATTAGACCAGGAAAAACTGTATGTTCTATTCTGGACCTGAAAGATACTGTTTTCTCTCTACTCCAGGGCCCTGTGAACCAACCTATATTTGCTTTTGAATGGACAGACCCAAGTCAGGGTTCAGTGACCTGAACCCACCCGACTACCACTGGGGTTTAAGAACTTCCCTACTATGTTTGATGAAGTCCTTGAGCACCTCCAAGGACACCCAAATGTTATACTCTTACAGTACGTGGCTGATAGTCTCATTGCTGTATGTACCCTGAAAAAGTACCAATAAGCTACCAAGGACCTGCTTAAAATGCTCTGGCAACTGGGCTACCACATTTTTGTCAACAAGGCCCAATTATGCTCCAATAAGGTAACTTATATGGGGTATTTCTTAGAGAATGGCAGCAGGACTCTATCCTTGAGCAGGATCCAAGCTATCTTGACTATTCCTGAGCTGCAGGATAAAAAGCAGGTGAGAGAATTCTTTGGGCATAATTGTATACTGCAGACTATGAATACCAAACTTTGCAGAAATAGCAAAACTCTTATGCCAGAGTCTAGGAGGACATGGCCTCCTGAGTTGGAAAAACAAAGACAAGGAGGCATTCCAAAAGCTCAAAAAGGCTTTGATGTCCACCCCAGTGCTCAGGCTACCGAGAATTACTAAACATTTCCACCTGTATGTGGATGAATGGCACAGGGTGGCCAAAGACATACTGACCCAAACTTTGGGACCCTGGAAAAGCCCTGTGGCCCATTTATCTAACTGTTTAGTCTGCTGCAGCAGGATGAGCACCTGTATGCACACCATTGCCACCACAGCACTATTGCTAAAGGAAACTGAGAAACTGACCACGGACAGGAGCTGGTTGTCACCCCTCCTCCCTCCATCACAATGCTCCTCTGAGCTTCTGAGCGCTGGGTGTGGAACTCATGCCTCACCCTCTATCGAGCTCTCCTTTCCAATGCACCCAGGGTCAGTTTCTCACCTTCTGCAGCGTTGGACCCAACCTTCTTCCTTCCTGATCCTGAAGAACAGCCAGCCCACACCTGTGCCCAGGTCATTGACCACCTGTAACATGGACGAACAGACTTTTGAGAGACCATCCTCTGGGGAAGACAGATATGATCCCACTCAGCAATGGAAGCAACTATGTAAAGGATGGAGTTAGGTGTGCAGGAGCAGATGCAGGGATTTTCACAGAGGTAATCTGGGCCCAATCTCTTCCCCAAAAGACATCAGCTCAAAAGGCAGAGCTGATAACCTTGACCCAGATATTAAGGTGGAGAAATAGCCATGCTGTCAACATCTATACTGATAACCAGCATGCCTTTGCCACTTTACGTGTCCATGGGTCTTTGTGCCAGGAGCAGGGTCTGTTGATTCACTGGAAATGAGATCAGAAACAAAAGGGATCTCTGCTCTTTTAGCAGTGATTTAGTTGCCAGAGACACTAGCTATTATTCATTAACCAGGACACAAAATGGGGACTCAGTTGAAACACAAGGCAACAACTTGCTGATGCTACAGCAAAAAAAAAGAGCAGCTACAGGCCAGTGTAGTACATTAGGCCCTCCTGAGTTTCTCACCCCCTTCCTGTGCTAGACCTACTAGAGTGTCCTGCATATACCAACAAGAATGGAAACTGGGCCAGCAGCAGGGGTTTACTAAGATAGAGGACTGGTAGGTGCTTCCAGATGGTTGCCCTATTACAGCGAATGCCTTGGAGCCATCCCTTCTATCAAAACTTCATCAGAGTACTACTGTGGGACAATGGTCTTATACTTTGTAAAGATTTGTCACTTGTATTTTAATAAAATGCTGATTGACCAGTAGCCAGGCAGGAAGTAGAGGCAGGGCACAAGAACAGGAGAATTCTGGGAAGAAGAAAGCTCGGTCTGCTGTCATCATCCAGATGCAGAGGAAGCAAGATGAGAACACCTCAGTGATAAAGGTACCAAGCCAAGTGGCTAACATAGACAAGAATAATGGGCCAATTTAAGATGTAAGAATTAGTTAATAAGAAGCCTGAGCTAATAGGCTAACCTGTATATGATTAATGTAGTAGACCTCTGTGTATTTCTTTGGGATTAATGGCTGCGGGACAGAAACTTCTGTCAACAGAGTACACACCTGATGGACCAAATCACAAGAAATAATGAGAGACTGGTACTTTCTATACCACCTAGATGAGAGGGTTGAACAAGTTACTGTCCACTGTGCCATCTGTGCCCAGGTGAACCCAGAGGAGGAAAACCAGCAGCTATGGTATTCAAAGAAGGGGACATAGTCCTGGCAAACACTGGGAATTGGACTATACTGAAGTTACTCTGACAAGATTTGACTATTGGTATTTGCTAGTATCTAAAGATATTTCAGAATGAGTGGAAGCCTTCCCCCATCAGGTCAGAATCAGCTAATGTAGTCACTAAGAACTTACTAATGGAGATCATCCTTCCCTCTTCTTTGGGGTCAGATGATGGCCCTGCCTTCACAGCCAAAGTGTCTCAACAAGTGGTTAAAACTCCTGGAATACATTGGAAATTACACTGTACCCAGAGGCCCCAGAGCTCGGGTCAAGTAGAAAGAGTTAACTGGGCCATTAAAGAAGCATTCCTTAAACTCTGGGCAGAGACTAGCAGGCAGTGGACAGAGCTGCTCCCCACTGTTAGTTCCAGGATCAAGAGCTCCCCCTACTGAGATAAGATGCCGCCATTTTAAATGTTTTTCCTCCTGCCTCCACTTATTTCTACAATCAAAGATCAGAGACTACTGAAATGTCTAATTAACCCCTCCTCACGACTTCACAGGCATTGCAACAGACCATTTGAGCCACCAGAGTCGCCTGCCACTCCCACCACTGATTTTAGCTGAACTAGTACACAAATCCCAACCTGGGGACTTGGAGTGAGTCTGCCACCTGCCCAACAAAACCCTGGAATATTCCTGGAAGGGGCCATAACCCAGTGATCCTAACAACACCCACAGTTGTCAAGGTAGCAGGAACTGTGGCTTGGATCCACCATTCCCATCCAAAGGCAGACATGATGGCCAGGAAGAAAAGGTAAAACATTGGAGGGTAGTATGGGATCCTAGCGTCCTCTAAAGGTGCAGCTCGTCTGTATCTCAGACTCAGACTGATGAAAGAGGTGGGAGTCTGGACAGAGATCTATTATGCTTGGCCAGCGGAAAATGTTAAGGTTTGGCATTGGGAATTATCCTGGGAACCGTGCCTCTTTTATATCCATGGCCAACTCGTAGAAAATTAACAGATATTCTCCAGAATGTTGCCTCCTAGCCTGGTTTAAATCTGATTTTGTGGCCTTTTTGAAGGTTATTTAATCATGGATGACAAAAGAGATTGTGCCCAATCACTTCCAGAATGTGGTATACCAGGATATGATGAAAATATACTAAATAAAATCTTTTACCATATATGCCAACACATTGCCATCAGAAAAAAAAATCACCGTTCTGACTCAAACTGTGAAACTGAGTTTGTTCAAGAAGAATACTGGGCACCTAGAACTGAAATGGATTAATTAAAAATGCTAGGGATCCCAAGTGGCCGCAGTGGGTAGCAGGCCACTAGACCACACTACAGGTCCCTGAATAGGGGCAAGCATCAGGCCCCAGAGTAGCCAGTCCCAGGCAGGAACAGCTCACAAGACCACACCGCAGGTCTCCAAAGGCGGCTGGTCCTGGGAAGTGGGTGAAGACAGACAGATAGGCATATTTATTGAGGTTGAGGTTGGATATTTATTTAGTGGGTTAAGGAAAGGAAGAGAAGGGAGGAGAGAGAAAGAGAGAGAGAGAGAGAGAGAGAGAGAGAGAGAGAGAGAGAGGAGAGAGGAGAGAGGAGGGAGAGACAGAAGCTGCTTTTTCAAGAGGAAGATGGAAAAAGGAGAGACTCAGGCTGCAAGCAGGAAGGAAGATCTGCTGGAGTGGGTGTGACTTGCCTCTTAAAGAGACAACAACAGATCATTACAAGAATCACATATCCTTTTTGAGTGAGAAGCCCTCCCCCAGGATGCACCTATGTGAATATAGCCTCTCAAGAATCATGACCTGGAATGAACTGAGCACCCACTCCTGTTGTAAGAGCCAGATCTGGGGCTTCTGGTTTAACATTAAAGATTATAGCTTTCAATTGGGCTGTGAAATTCTCTATCCAAAAGATGCCACTCTGCCAAGTTAGCCCTGCTGACCCAGGAAACAGATGGCTGCCTTAACCAAAGGCTAGAATGTTTCCCCTCTTGTCCTTCTTCCTCAGACCACTCCACCGTGACAATAAGTCAACTCTTGGTCTCAACCAAGGGTCTATGGAACAGACTCAACCCCAGACCTAATGGAAGGTCACGAAATGATCTTATCTCCTGGTGATTTCCCTGAGCTTGAGACCTTAAAGTTACTACATAAAGTTCCATATTATACAGCCTGGGGGGATGAATTATTGTTGTTTTGCTTAGATCCTAGACTTCTTTTTGAGGTGGTAATAGGGGTCAACTTTTCTATCACCCAGCCACTGCCCTGCCAGAGAATTTAAAGTGTAAACTGTAGAAAACTAAATTTATCTAAGGGACAGGGACTTGTTTATCCACCAATAATTACTCAACCTTCCTAATTACTCAACCTCACAGTCATGGCCAATCCCTCAGTGCTTACATGTATACTAATAAATCTGAATATATTAGAATGTATTTTTTGGCTCCATTAGGGACAGAGTGGGCCTGTACATTCAGCCTCGCTAGATGTGTGACAGATGAACACCTAGTGCTGAGCCTCAGGGAGGAAATCTCTGTATTCCCACCTATCTCCTTCCCCAAGTAGACATACAGCCTGGAGAGGAGGCTAGAAAACTACTGCCTGCAGAAAACCTCCCACCACAAGGTCCACAGTTAGAAGGAAAACAATAGCAATTTTGGCTAAAGCCCTCCTCATGACAGCAGGGATCACACATGCTTGGGATGACTTGGGAACACCGGTGTTAATTATTCAAGACCAAAATTTTCAAACCCTAAGTAATGAAGTAGACCAAGTGTGGAGGCCAAAAGATGGAGGCCCATTTCCACCTTGTCTGATGGTCAGAGAGTTTGGAGATTGATACGCATAGTTGCACACACCAACTCAGGATGTAATTGCTTGGTTCTTTTGACATTAAGATAGATCCATGTCATCCTGACAGGTAGTCAGAATAGCAAACATACTTCTGCGCCTTCTTTTGTAACATGAGGTCATTTGGGGAGGGGCGGTCTTCGGGATGCATGATCTAGAGCACATTTGCTACCTAGACTACAGAATGCTAAGGATTTGGTGTCTCAGAGTGATAAAAAAATTAACTGTGTGAGTTATCCTTTGTATCATGTTAATTAAAGTCTTTTGTTACCTTCTCTCCCTGCCTCTCCTGTTTACACTGGGTATAAAACTGGAAAAAAAATAAATGCAGGCAGATTTCATGGTTTCGGTCATCACAGGAATACCCTCCTGGTATTATTCTATGCTTTCTGTCTTATTTTTATGCATCTTCAGATTCTTTACTTATATTTCTAAAATTTCCACACCCCTACCCTGGTAAGAAGTATTTTTATTGAGGCCGGTTGTAGGCCCATATTTCTGTATCGTGTGGCTACCAGGCACAAAAGCCATAGGCCCGATCTGAGGTGGTCATGTAGCTCTGCAGACAAGCTGTCTCAGCCTTCCACTGCTCCTTCCACTTTTGTTATTAATGTAGATCGCCTGAGGAGAGGTGTTGGCTGAAGCTGATCAGGATGTTTGGTGCTCCTTTCTTTTGTAATTTGGAGGATATCTTATAGAGATGCTAATTCAGGCCTACGTGACTGCTAGCATACAGGTAGATGCGAACATTACAAAAGGCCATTCACCTGGTTACCTAGGAGATAGCCTAATGTATTTTCCCCGCTTAATTGATGTGATGGTATATAAGTTGTTTGGAGAATAAACGCGGGATCGTCAGGAGATTGTCAGGAGAAAAGACCCTGAGATGCCCTTCAATGATGACTGTGTAAGTTGTGTCTGATTATTCCTTGCGTCTCCGTACTAGTCCAGTTAGGGAAAGATAATTTTCTGTGTTGTAGCCCACACGGGCTTCAACAGCCGGTCCTGGACAATCAAGATCTACAACACCTCATGGATTCTGTAGGACAGCTCAGAAAACAGGGGGATCTGATCCCCTGACAGAGACAACTTTACAAAAACATTGAAGATGGAGAGTTGTTATTCCAAAAAGAATGAGGTCCCATGTCACTGAAGGTGAAAAATGTTTGAATGCCAACGGATCAGAACACATCAGATACGGTTCAGAAGAACTTAGATACAAGCGCAAAGGAGCATGCTGAGATGGACCTCTAATTGGTACCAGTTTATGGCTTATTGTCCTTTTAACTGCAATAGCTAGACCCATTATTTTACTACTCCTTGGGGTTGTAATCAGCCCCCACATTTTATTTTTTATTTTATTAAACTTTCTGTTTATTCTTTGTGTCTTTCCCATCAGGCATCTCGATCCCATCCATCTCCTGTCCCTTCATATCCACCCTCTGCCCTTGCAACCACCACCTCCCCCGCAAAAAAATAAAATAAAACTGAAGAGAAAAAAAAGGAAAAATTTCATCATGGCAGCTGTGGTGTGACACAGTGAGTCTCAGTAAACACTTTGTCCATGTATCTTTACTTGCAAGTGTTCATTGCAAAAAGTTGTTGGTCTAGTTCAAGGCCTCCTATTTCTGCTACACTATTGATACTGGGCCCTCACTGGGACTCCTCTTAGATATCCTGTTGTTGTCCTGTGTTGTGGGGATCCTGCAGCTTTGGGTATGCAGGACGGGTCACTTCATGTGCTCCAGCAGATCACAGATGGGGTGGATGTTAGGGTGGGTCTACTCAGAACCCTGGTTCTGGGTCTGTAGGGATGAGCTGCGGGCCACGTTCCCGCCGCCCCGCTCCTGGCCACCAGCTAGCTTATGCCCCGAAATAACAACACACAAATTGTATTCTTTTAAATACTGCCTGGCCCATTATTTTCAGCCTCTTACTCACATCTTGATTAACCCATATTTAATAATCTGTGTAGCACCACGAATGGTGTCTTACCGGGAAAGATTCAGCACGTCTGACCTGGTGGTTGGCTTCATCGCATCTGGCATGGTCTGGGTAGTTGCAGGGTTTCAGTCTGCCATCTCTCCCTTGTCTTCACCACCAGCGTTGCCCCGGCTAGTTCATCCCTTGCATCCATGAGTAAGGTAGCCCCCACATTTTAAATTCGTTACTAATTTACACTAGAAACAAATTAGTTCCATTAAAATATTAGTTCTATATGCTCAGTACCAGTCTGTACCTAGGCACCAATCAATAATTTAAATCATATGGTCTAGAGGCAATGGAGACCGCAGTGGCTAAAGAAACTTCACTTTATGCTAGGTATCTGTCTTGGTTCCTACTAGACATTTGTTTCTGACTGCTGTCTTTGGAAGAAAAGTTCCAAGTAGCCCTGACACCAGAACCCCACCCAGAAATGTGGAGCCATGAACATCTGCTTGTTGAGATATGACTGCTTTTTTTTGCCTTCTGTAATCTGCTTGCACAGACATTCAAAGACTAGTTTGAGGTTGCTTTGACTGAAGTGGCATTTCATTTCTATTTTAATAAGTAAAGTTTGCCCAAGGATAGGAAAAGTAAAACAGCCACACTGGTCAGCCTTATAGACCAGGCAGCGGTGACACACACCTTTCATCCCAGTAGCCATACTAGACACCTGGTGGTAGTGGTGTACGCCTTTAATCCCAGCCCTAGAGAGGAATATAAGATGGGAGGAGACAGCTCTCAGATACAGTCTCACTCAGAGATTCCTGGAGGCGGGATCCCCATTTCAGATTGAGGTAGAGGTCAGAGCCAGTGGTTGACTGTTTGTCTTTTCTGACCTTCAGTTGAACCCTAATGCCTGTCTCAGGGTTTTTATTAATCGTATCTAATCTTGACAGAACAGAACAGCTCTTGAATTGCTTGGGCAGATACTCCAGGTCTTCTTGTAGTTTTCTCAATTAAGAATCCCTAGGGAAGGACTGGACAAGCCAGAGGGGTTTAAGGACATCACAAGGAAATCCACAGACTCAACTAACCTAGGCTCATAGGAGCCCACAGAGTCTGAACCAACAACCAGGGAGCCTGCATGGGCCCAACCTAGGCCCTCTACATATATGTGACAATTATGTAGCTTGGTCTGCTTGTGCGACTCCTAACAGTGGGAGCAGGGCTGTAAGGCTTTGGCTGGCTTTGGGGAACCTGTTCCACATACTGGATTGCCTTGCCCAGCCTTGATACAAGGGGAGGAGCTTAAGCCTACCACAACTTGATAGGTCATGTTTTGTTGATATCCATGGGAGGTCTGCCACTTTCTGAGCAGAAACACAGGAAAGTGGACAGAGGAGAGGAGGGTGTCTTGGAATATTTGTTTACACTGTATGAAGATCTGTCACTGTGAGCAATAGCTGGGTGGGAGAGAATAGGCAGAACTTCCAGGCAAAGGGAACTGAGAGGGAGGAATTTATATGCGGGGCTTTCAGCAGCAGACTCAGCACATTGGACACACTGGACTGAGGAAAGGCAAAAGTCACATGGCAGAATGGAGATTAATAGAAGCAAGTTAATTTGGGTTATTAGAGCAAGTTGGAGACAAGCCTAAGCTAAAGGTCAAGCTTACATAATGTCTCTGTGTTGTTAATTGGGGGTTGGAGATCCAAAGATAGTCTGACAAGAAAGTTTACTGTAGGAGGGAGGAGAAATCATGGTTAGGATGTAAAATAAATAAATTTAATAATAATAATAAGAAGAATAAGAATCCTCTCCTCACCCATATCATACAGCAGCCTCTAGTTTGGCTCAGAGATGTTTGTCCTGCTAGCAACTTCAATAAATTTCACTACTTATAATCTGATTTGGGCCTGTAGTCTTTTCCCAAGGGTTTCGAACTCCATAACATTACCTTCTACCATGGAATAACCAGCAGGCTGTGCTCTGCACTCACTGGGATAGCAAGCATTTGGAGTACAGAATAGAAGGAAATCAGGGGCTCCCAGAGCATCTCAGCAGAAGCAGAGAAAGCGCTGTGTGTAGACAGGCGCCCTCAGAGCATCTTAGGATGCTTCACTGCAGTGGCAGCCCCCACTCAGTTCTCCTCAGCAGCATTTCCAGGATAGTGCTGTTCCGCAGTGGCGCTGGGTGTGATCGGAATTGGCTGCCACATCTGCCCCCTCCCACGAGCAGGGTTGTCTTGGCTGCCATGGATGGAGAGGCAGCTGTGTCCTACTCAGGGCTCAGTGTGCGACCCTCCTGGACCTGGGGTTTACGGTCAGAACTGGACCTTCAGGAGAGAGAAATGGGGCTGTGTTTGATGTCTAGGGAACAGGGGCGACTGTGTTCCCTGCTGTGAGCCTCCAGACAGACTCTACAATAGTGTCAGTGCCAGGACTGTGTTCAGGTGTGTTATCTCAGCACTTGGGGGCCGAGGTAGCTGGGTCACTGTCTTATTCAATGTCCTATCATTGGGAAAAGACACCACGACCATGGCTATTCTTATAAAGGAAAGTGTTTAATTGGTGCTTGCTTACAGAGGTGTGGTCCATTTCGTCACGGAGGGAAGCATGGCAGCATGCAGGTAGACATGGTACTGGAGACGAAGCTCAGAGTTTTACATCTGGATCAGCAGGGAGTGTGAGTGAGCCATTCAGCCTGACTTGAGTTTTCTGAAACCTCAAAACCCACTCCCTAGTTACACACCCCCTCCAACAAGGTCATACCTATTCAGCAGGACCACGCTTCCTAACAACGCCACTCCCTATGGGATTGTGGGACCACTTTCATTCAAACCATTGCAGTTGCCACTAGTTCCTGGCTAGTCTCTGCTGCATGATGAGTTCCTAGCAAACCTGGCCTAGGAAGTAAAACCCTATCATGTTTTAAAGGATTTTCTTTCTGGTGTAAATATTTATTATAAAATCATATTTAAAGAAAGCTTTGATTTATTCCTATTTTTTATGAAAATTGTTTTAAAGTGTGTCATTGTGCCATGAAGTCTGTGGCTGCTATCCTGCCTCTGCCACTGAATTGCAGGATTGCAAGCCTGTATCCCAGTGCCCACTGTGGGCATTACTTCAGCAACGCATTGCTGACGATCTTCCAGACACACAAAGGAACTTGCTTTCATAACCCTTTGCTTATCTGGTGACGGAAACGACAGTGATATTAAAATCTGGAGCTCAGACCACCAGCGCCATCCAGGTACTACAGAATGTTTGACCGCTGGAGATCCAAATGAGGAGAGTCTCACTACCCTTGAAAAGGTACTTTGCACACAATCGTATGTGGCAAATTTAAAAGCCCCGGTGCCTTTTTCTGTGTTTATAACAGTTAACGTCACACCTTTTGCCCAAGTGGTAACCTCTCACATTCTCCCACATGCGAGTGGGGTCAGAGCAAACAGGTCAACCCTATGGCCAGTTTGTCTTCACAGCGCATCACACGTTTGCAATTAAACACCTGGCTCCTGAGCAATGTCCAAGACAGGCTTGTGCAGAGCTCTGGGACATGGGCTCATTCGTGGCTCTCAGAGGAGTGCTTCCTTCTCCTGCCTCTCAGCCCTAGACCTAGACATCCTTAGACAACAGGGACTGAGTTTGCCTTCCTCATTGTCCCTCCAGTGTGCCTGCACACGTCAGCATGATAGACACTGAGTTAAGGAGCACTGCCCGCCATCACAATGCCTTCTGCTTCTAGCAGGGACTGCACTGTGGAAGGCATGAGCTGTGCTCCCTCCAAGCTTTGGTGCTCCCTCATTACCTCAGTGACATCGGGAGAAGCCTGTGTGGTGACTGCTGGGTTTATGCTTCAGCACAGCCCTCTGATGTGTGCACAGCCACTAATAGCTGCTTCCAGTCTTCCGGTGCTAATCTCAATAAATAGGCTGTTTGTAAGGTCTGCTCCTTAAGTTAAATGCTCCCCATGAGCTCCTTCACATTACATTTTCCAGGGGCACAGACACCCCGAGTCCCTACTCTACCACTTTACTACCGTATGGGTATGCCAGGCTTGGGAATTTTCCATTCTTGGGCAGCAATACATCAGTCTCCTGCCACAAGAGAGAGTGTAAATTTTAAGTGCTCCTAGCCAGAATGTGGAAACAAACAGTAAACTTTCCTGTTCTATATCAACCTGGGGGGAACACTCTAGAAATGGAAGCAACCATTTAGGAACAAGGACATGAGTAAGAAGCCTTCGTGCTATGTTACAAGATTTTAACATGAGAACCTGAGTTTCCATCTCCTTTCCCGTGACTGTTCCCTCACTGGACCTGCCCTCCTGTTCATGCTTCTCACCTTTGCGGACAGTACGGAACTTGACAATGTCATCTTATTAATCGGGTTTCTGGCAGCACGCACAAGTGCTTGTCCTTGTGTGGGGGTAGCAAAGTTGGTGTTGTCATGACTCAGGAATTTCCTAGTAGGCGACTTGGTTCTCGAGCCTGTGCCCACATGGCCCAACTGTTAGACAAGAGCTGGCAGGTAAGCAGGGTCTATGCAAATGGTGAGGGTTTCGACTGCCCTTTCTCCAATCAAGCAGTCAGTCACAGCTTATCGCTGGTGTGAGGCAGAGCCCAGATTCCTATTCTCTTCATCCTATAGCTTACTGAGTGATACAGCAAAGAGCTTAGCTTTCCCTGTAGCTACAGAGTCACCAGAGGACTGTGGACCACCTAAGGAGATGTGCATGCCTCTCAGTAGCTCAGGCCCTGGGGAAGGGTTTCCTGGGCATGACTTCACAAGTCTATGTGTGCTAAGTAGGCGCATCACTTCCTGTTCCACAGGTTCAGGAATGAGCTCAGGTCCCACACTCTGCATTTCCCAGGTTGTGCAGTTCCTAAATCAGGGGTCATCTAGAACATGGGCTCTTTTTGTTTTCCATTTTCCGTATTCTGTAAGGTGAAGGCATTCCCTCAAGATCATAATAAAACTCCCTCAGTTCCTCCCAACTCCAAAGACAAGTCAGTCTTAGCAGGAACTCACGTGTCCTCCCAGACACCAGTTTGTCACACGGGGTTTCTAAGCACACCCTCCTCTCGAGCAGTTTGTGACACAGTCGTGAATCTTTCCTGGTTCTTGGACTGATGTGTTGAGGCAGGTTAGCAGCATCCCTGGGTCCAGCATCCCACTAGGGCACACTCCCTCCTACCTCTGAGCACCCCTGGTTACTCCTGTCATCATCATTTGATCTCTAAGGTGAGGCTGTGTCCTGATGAGAAACAAACACCAAGGTGCTGCATCAGCAAAGATCCATATTGTTATTGGGAGTGGAAGAAAGAGACCGCTGTTTTGATTTCCTGATTTGAAGGTGAGCAGTATGGCCTGTTTCTTCAAGGTTCTAGGGATCGCTAATTCTGTGCTCAGTCTCCCGAGTGCTGGGGTGACAAGCAAGCACCATGTCAGCTTAGCTATACTTCCTGATAGCTGCTGTTTGCCAAATGTGCTGGTTGACTGAAGAGTGTGAACCTTTCTGGGGGAATGAGGACAGAAGGGAGTTGGGATTTCAGGATGTGCCTCCTCTCACCCCAGGTGTCTCTGAAACCCTGTGTGCAGAGACCACACTTCCTCAGGGCCTCACATAGACATTTGGAAATTTTCTGTACATCTTAGTCACTCTGCTCTATTCCTTTAGATACTTTGTAGAGAACAGAATAAGGACAGTAAATAGGAAATCACTGTTGGCACTGGGACAATGACGGTGGCCTTACCTATTTCAGTGGCTGCCCTAAAATCTCCAGAGCAGCACAGAGCTGTGCAGACAGAAGCCTCAGGTCCTGAGCACTGGGAAGAGGGAGGCACTGGCGTTGCCTCTCTAGAGGAGTACAGACGGGCAGCATGGCAGGGCAGGGTTTTCAATGCACGTGAGACACGGCTGCCTCTCCCGATCTGTCCTCTTTCTGTCACTTCTGACATTAGAACTGTTCACATTCGCCATCTCAGTGCTGCATCTCAGACTGAAAAATCATTTTCCCAAAGCCAAGAGCCTGAAATGTGACCTAAAGCGATACACCAAGGAGTATGAACGGCATCCGACAGCAAGGTCAGCGTGGAGATCACAGAGACAGAGGACTGCATGCTGGCTACTCAGCCTTGCTGGGCTGCACCAATGGAGTCTGTGATTTTAACAGATTAGTTCATTTGGGGGGTATAAAGGCCAAAAACGTCAACCTCCAACAGTGATATGGATTCTCACATTCAGCTTCTGGGCCCAAGGGGGTGACTTGAGGACAGATGTCTTGAACTTTCTGCCACGTTCACAGCACAGTCAGGACCTGACCACAGTCAACTTTCTCACTAGAACATAAGGTGTTTCAGACCTCAGGTGTGGAAACTTTAGATCCCGTGCTTCTCCCTAAAGCCTTTTATACTCATCTTCCCAGTGGTATGCAGTGGGTCTTGTTGGCCATCATTAGTTTTGTGTCATGGAGATGAGCCCAGGGCTCTGCAGTGCTCCGGGGTTGGGCAGGAATGTACACTGGAGTCACACACATACACCACTGCGTGTCTGTCTGCTGGGCTGTTCCGTGTGCTGGTGCTGATAGTCAGCAGAGGACTGAGCTGCTCTGATCCAAACATTTCTACAGCACTGAATGGTGTTTATTGGTGGTATTTTGTGTTTTTTACCTGTCTCTGAATTCAAGTGATCTTCAGGAGCAAAATCAGAGGCTTTACTCCAATTGGAATTTACCTGAGACCCCAAGACAGCCGGTGCAACTGTGGAGCTGGTTCATCTGTGCAGCCTTGCTCGGGATGCAGTATACACAGGTACAAAATGGAACTGTGGATGACAGGTTACAGGGGACAACCAATGAAGGGACACCGAGGTTAAAGAACAGAACTGTAGACGACAGGATACAGGAAACAGACAATGCACCAAGATTACAGCAAAGACTTAAACGAAGGCTGGAGAGTCTCAGTCCATAAAGTGCTCACCAGGCCAGCACGAGGACCTGAGCCTAGTCCAATAACCCAGCACTCATAATGATAACAATAAAAAGTAATGCGGGGCTATGAGAGCTTGCAACCCAGCACTAAGAAGGCAGCTACAGGTTGACCCCGGGGCTCACTGGCCGGCCAGCCAGGCCAACTGTGCAAATTTACAGACCGATTATAGACTCTTTCTCTGAAAAAATAAGATAGACCACTCTGGAAGAGTTCACTGAAGATTTATGTCTAACATCTACAGTCCTGAATATGTAAGCATCCAAGACAACATACACAGATACACACACACACACACACACACACACACACACACACCAAGTCCTGGGAGGACTGAGATTTATCTATTACTGAAGACAGCAACTGTGGGGGGGGGAATAAGTGGGTGTCTGTGTTCACTGTCTCCAGGGTATGTCAGACCTAAAGAGAACTACACTTTGGATATCTCCATGATGACAAGGCTTTTTCTTCAGAGACATGAATTACTGGTCTAGATCTATTTCTCTTAAATAGAAGAAAAAAGATAAGGAAGTGCTACATAATGTTGTCTTGTGCCAAAAAAAATCTATAGAAACCATCTAAATAATTTATCAAGGGGGTCTCTGGTCCAGCTGGGCCAATGGATGGTGGTGACCCCAGTGCAGCATGGTCATCTCCAATGGCTGAGGCCTCTTTCTGTAGGAAACACTCCTTTCAAGCCAGCACTGGTATGGCCTAGAGGAAGCCTCTGACGAGTTAGTCCCTAGCACATCGGCGTCACCCACTCAGTCTCGGGAAAATATGGCGTTAAGAAGGCCAGGTAAGTCACCACATGTTCCTGACTTGGAAAAGACCTGTGTAGAAGTGGTCCCCATTGCATCCGGGTCAGCCACATAGGAGTGAGACTGGAACTCACTGGTAGGGTAAGGCAGTGCTGGTGGACAGGTGTCTGAAGTCTGGTGCCCTGAGCACCACAGAGAATGCTGTGCCCCTGACCAGGTCTCAGTCTCTTGTTGACAGGATCCCACTTACTCTGCTGTGGTAACAGAAACTTGTGTGATGATTACTGTGTCCTGCCACCCTGATTGCCTTCTAAAAATGGTCGTTGACATAGGTTAAGCCAGGACATCATATTTCTTCAAATATGTTGCAAGTTAGACCTTCCCCTTTAGGGTTCTCTGTAGAGGTTTGAAGAATCACAAGTTAGTATCTACTGAAATCATCTCCCTTCACAAGGAATGTATTGTTCTGCACTGTTTATCTTGGAAAGCTGGACTCTCAGAAAGTCTTGTCGCATAGACTCTCATTGGAAATGCTCAAGAATAGCCAGGGAGATGAGGACTCACTCCACGGATGAAGCATGAGCTGTGACTGTGCTAGGGCCTGGGACAGAACCCCCAGAAAGCACACGAACCCCGGGTAGGGCTGGCCACCTCCACGTGCAGTGAGAGTTCTGTTCAGGTGAGGGGACGTGGGGACAGGAGAAACCCTGGCTTCTGACAGCACGGCTACCTAAGCAGACACAGCAGCACAGAAGAGACTGCTTGACCAAAAGCCCAGGAAAGGAGAGCATTCCTGGTGGTCTGCTCACCTCTGCAGGTGTGCTGAAGCACCTGCGTGTCCTCGCTCACACATGAACATGCATTTTCAAAATACACACAGATCATTTGCACACACAGATCATACATAAAAGATTTAGAAAAGAAAACCCACAAATGTCTCAGAATAAAAGAAAGCTGTCAAGTACCTCAGCAAATTTGTTTTCTCCGACTTCTTAGCCTGAGTAGGCCTGACTTGAGATCCTGCTGCCTTGTAGATATCAACAGGCCTGGCTATTTGGAGCTTTCTAAAGGAATGGCTGATCCTTGTCTTACCTTGCATGAGTCAAAACCTCACCTTGAATGATGAAGATCTTCACACTGCAATGCTCTGTCTCAGTTAGAAACTGGTGAGTCGGTCAGCCTCTCCAGCTGAGGGCCTGTGCATTCAGGGACCGGCACACTTCCTGACACCGGTGAGTCGGTCAGCCTCTCCAGCTGTGGGCCTGTGGAGTTGGGAATCTATACACTTGCAAAATATAATGAAGGAGCAGGAGTAAGCTGTTTGGTTCCAATTCTTCTGAAATAATCAGGAAAGGGGTGGCTGGTCCCAGCTAGATTGAAGACCCTGTCACTGTGGCTTTGATAGGCGTAGTACACCATCTCCACACATAGTTGGAGACTTGGGCTTCAGTTTTTCCAGGTTACATGAACACACTGATCATTCTGGGGTCTCAAGGGGATCCCACATCAATGCAGCATTGCCCTCAGCATTGGGGAATTTATATAATACCCCAGCAAAACACAAGAAAGCCAAGGTTGTGAAATACTCAGATGAGGGAGAAAGATGAGAGTCATCCACAAGGGAGCCAGGGGGAGCTTCATGTGTGTGCTAGGAGAGTGGGACTGAGAGCCCCGGGGAAATGTGAAGACTTGTCTTCTCTTAGCAGGTGAAAGAGGAGGAAATCACAGCACATGTGACTGCCCCAGGGCAGAGCAGAGGGCCTGAGTATCGTCACGTGAGGAGTGAGGAAGAGCCATTTTTATACAGGAAGAAATGGAGTTGGACCATGTAAGCGGATGTGACCTTCCCGAGGGCAGGCCTCCTCTTCTCCACATCTTAGAAGGACTGGCCGAGTCTTTCTCTCAGCAGAGTCAAGCCGTCCGTCTCTTTTGTCTCTAAGCGCACAGGACTGCCTGTGTCCCAAATGACTTTAGAGACATTTCTAAACTATATGTTATTAAAAGTAATTCTTCAGAGTTCCAGTTCCTTTTGAGGCTGGGGTGAAAGTCAGCCATCATACGACAGATGCAGACATGCTCTCGAGACCATGGGCCTATAAGCTGTATATATGAAGAATCGAAATGAGCCAGGAGAGTTCATTTTGATGGCTGCATTTTTCCCTTCATGGAGCAGCACTTGACTTTGTGCACACCCAGAGAGCTCCTCCATCATATTTTCAAATGTTTGCACACGCCGTGCACACTTACGATGATCTTCAAGGAAATGCAGTTCTTTCCCTAGAGAGTACTTCTGAATAATTTCTTGTTTCAAGGCCTGAAGCTCACAGGGCAGTTGCTTTTCTTGGGATGTGACAGATGCGGCTGCAATCAGGTGGCTATTTCTCCATTTGGAAAGATCACAGACACCTGAACTCACATCTCGGGAAGTGCTGACGGGTGAGGCCGACTCATGTGCCTTCATCCTTTTCTGCTCAACTCTATAAATCCTTACTGGTCAGCAGTTGTTCCTGGGGACACAAACGGGAGATCACACAGAAAGTGAGCCCCTGTTCACATGAGGCAGCATGTACTATATTCTTCAGAAGGTAGGGACAGGGCACTGTGGGGCTCAGAGGAAGAGGGGTCTCAACCTGAGGTGATTTGGTGACTTGTAAAGAGGGACCAATGGGGCTCTCATGGGGGAGGGGTCAGCACTGGACAGGTGCACTGCGCTCCTGGGATTTGTGGTTGGCATCAGAAAAGGATGCAGATATCTGTTAACATGACCCATCAGAGCCAAGGCCTCCATAGTCAGATGTGGGCAGGAAGAACAGTGGCGCTTCTGAGGAAACGGAGCCCTCTTCAGGTTATTTTGGGCAGAACAATGATGTGACCAAAGCCGAATCCAGAGGTCAGAAGGCAGGAGTTGCAAGGCTGGTTGAGGTGGGGAGGTCAGGTAGGGTTTGAAGCTGCTAACTTCCAACGATGGTGAGAGGGTGACAGCTGTGCGGGGGAATGTGGGGTTCAGAGATGCTGGGGATGAGGACCTGAGGGTGACGAGTCTGTGACAGGGCAGGCTTGGAGCTGGGCTCCAGGGGACGGCAGTGATCCTCCCATAAGCATCAGTAGCGTGTCTAGAGAAGGACTGACTTTGGAAGGGTTCACTCCTAGCATGTGGAATGTCAGATCTGTGGGGCATTGCTGGCAGCCGGAAGGAGAGAGGAAGCCAAATGAAGGCAGGTATGGGACAGGGGGGTTTCTGCATGGAGCTGGCCCAGGAAAACTGGGAAGTGGGGAGAGCTTACTACAAGAGAAGCAATTCCCTGGCAACTGAGGAGGAGCTCTTGAGGGGAGTAGGAACAGTGGGGGGTGAAAGAACGATGAGGCTGCAGGGGAACTGGTTATGGGGTTCACAGAGGCCACACAGTAGGGACAGCGGGAAAAGGAATTCAGGGTGGAACCAGAGCCAGGCTCTAGCAGGAAGAGGATTCAGATCTCCTGCTGGAGGGGAGCTCATTGAGGATGCTGGTTTAATGAGTTTTAGGCCATGGTGGGCAGAGACTGCCACATTTAAAAACGACAGGAATCTGGATGTACTGCACACTCCTGCGACATTGGAGGATTGCACCAAGCTCTTCTAGACAGGAAGACTTTGTCTCAAAAAAGTAAAAACAGTTAATCTGATGGTTATTCCCGTGGCATAGTCTATGACAACTGGCACACTGAGGCATGGATCTAGGGGAGAGGAGAGTGAAGAAGGAGCCCGTAGCAGAGCTGGGTTAGCAGAGAACGGACATGCATGAGACTGTAAGATGGTTTGATCATGGTTTCGAGACGTTTGGTTTTTTGCTTTTTGTTTTTTTTCTCTGATTTGACTTTAGTTATCCAAATGATTGATATTTTATAATATAGCCTACTTGTGAGTGTACACAGACTAACAGTGTAGTTTAATGAACTGCTAAGCAAGCATCTCTCTGCTGAGAAGGAAACAGGAACCTGCCGGAAGCCTGGTCCACATTTCCCACTTCCCTCCTCTAAGACTGATCCTCATCTTGCTCCCACCATCCCCTCCTTCCTCTCTCTCTTTAGTGTTTACCTCCTAAGTGTGCCTCCCTCCATGCTGTACTTCAGCACTGCTTGGGCTCACCATGAAATGCAGAGTTAGGTCTGTAACTCTTACATCTGGATCCTCAACTTCACCTCTCTGAGAGGTTCAGCCCACTCTGGCATGCAGGTGTCTAATGTGATTCTGCACCTGGTGAGCCAGTGGGGGAGGGGAGCTAAGACAAAGGGTAAGATAACGTGACAGCAAGGACAGTACCACGTCAGAAGGCAGAAGGGCTCCTCTTCACACAGGAAGACATCAATCACACAGGTCTCAGAGGCAAGATCGAAGACAGAGAGCTGGAGACCCTGGGAGACTATTGCACTAATTTTCTAAGTAGTCATGGAAACGCTTGGTGAAGCTGGAGTCAGAGTCTGCTGTGGGCAGGAGGGAAGCAGAGGGGTTAGAGGCCAGAGAACAAAGCTTGTGAGGTTAATGTTTAGACATCAGGGGGAACTAAGCATGGATGGATAGAGGGATCCCGTACTCAGGGAGGGACCAGCTAGGAAGAAACTGAGGGAAGCTTAGCTTATTTTGAGCTCCATGAATCAGGAGGACAAAGCAGATTGTCCCTCTTCTCCACCTAGCAGACCTGAGTGTTTCCATGGTGTGACTAGGGGAATCATGGTGGAGCCAGTTGCTGAAGCTCCTTGGGCCTACCTACCTGAGTATATCAGGTGTGGCTGGCTGGCTCATTGGGAATTGTTGGCTTGTTTTGTCTTCTCAGACCCATCCAACTCGAACAGCCTTGTTGAGTGTTGACATACACACATATTTTTGCTACCAAAAAATGCTTCCTGAATCAGTGGCAGTTTCCCCAAATATATTAAGTGTGTATGTGAAGTTCAGATCTAGAAGGTACAAGAGCAAGATACTCAATGACTCAGAACTGTTTTAAAACTCAAAGTGTCCTAACTGATTGCTATAATAGCCTTCCTTTAAGGTGCATATTCTGATTAATATCAGTTGCTCTTAAAAGATATGGTGATATCATTGCTGGTTTTCTAAGACAAACCCTCCAGAAGAGACCTCAAGAGCCAGAGGTTGAAGAAATTCCATAATGAACACTGCATATGAGTGTCATCTCTCTTCATTCCTGATGTCATGCTTACTCTGAATTCCTCAGCAGAGCTGGTGATGGGAAAGCAATATCCTGCTTTCTTTTAAAAATTTTGTGCCCTGGACATTGTCCCACAGAGACTAGTGGACTCTGGTTTTAGCATTTTTCCCTCTCTTGTTCCTCACATTGATTGATCTAAACCTAATTCTTTGCTTGATATCCTTTCCTACTCTTTTCTACTGTTGACTTCTTCTGACAGGTTAGATCATTGTACAAGAAATGTATTTAGAGAAATGGAGCCAGACAGAAAGGGAGGGAAGACATATAGGGAGGAGGGAGAGGAGGAGGAGGAGAAGGAGGAGGAGGAAGAGGAGAGAAGAAGAAGAAGAAGAAGAAGAAGAAGAAGAAGAAGAAGAAAGAAGAAGAAGAGAAGACGAAGAAGAGAGGAGGATGAGGATAACTTAGGAGTGGGACAAAGAGGACAAGGTCTAAGAGGACGACAATGGTGACTATGATGACTAGGAATTGGAAAAGGATGGTCCATAAGTCTAGAGGAGGGAAGAAGAGTTGTGCAGAGATGAGCGATGGGAGGAGAGGAAGAGAGAGGGAAAATGAGAGATGGAGGAAGAAGGGTCTAGAAGAGGAGAAGTGAGAGAAGAGGAAAGGACAGGAAAAGGGGGAGAGAAGAGGAGAGAAAGATGAGAGGGGGAGGAGACTTGGGGGCAGAGCTGCTGACTCTGAGTCTGCTTTTTCTCTGTAGTGATGAGCAGCGGGCCGCGTTCCCGCTGCTCTGCTCCCGGCCACCTGGCTAGTTTAAGCCCTAAAATAACAACACACAAACTGCATTCTTTTAACACGCCTGGCCCATTAGTTTCAGCCTCTTACTCAAATCTGACTAACACCCATATCGAATAATCTGTGTAACACCACAAGTGGTGTCTTACCGGGAAAGATTCAGCATGTCTGACCTGATGGCTGGTTTCATCACATCTGTCTCCCTGAGGAGAGGCACGGCAGTCTGCCCCAGAAAAGAGAGGCGTGGCAACTGTCTGAGCCATCTACCTCACTTCCTTTTTCTTGTTCTGTCTACTCCACCCACCTAAGGGCTGGCCAAGGCAGTTTCTTTATTAAAACAAAAGACCCTCCCACATCATTTCCCCTTTTTCTGTTTAAACAAAAAAGAAGGCTTTAACTTTAACAGCAGAATTACATATAACAAAACAGTTATCAAGTAAGAATTAGTTACAATATATCTACTTTATCTTTTATCATAACTAAGGAAAACTATAACTATCTATCCATTCTTCAACTCCATCAAAGACTCCAGAAGTTTATAATATTACTTAGGTGAATAAGAAGTAAGCTACTTCCAAAACTCTAGAAATCACAGAGACATCTCGCTGCCTGGACAGTCACCCAAAGTTCCTCTGTACCATTGGGGCATCCATCTTCGGCCTTCAGGCCCATAGTTTCCAGCAGACATTTCTATGATGCAGGAAATTTCAAAGGCAGTTCAGTCAGTATCTGCTGTGTCCTGCAGAATGTCTTGCAGACTCTTTCATGAGTCAGGAACCCCAAAGAATCATCTCACCATTAGGCAAGTTCAGCAGTCCTCTCTCTGTGGGTTCTTTGTGTCCAGTTTCTGCAACAGTCCAGGCAAGAGCAGTTTCTTGCCCAAATGGCTATCAAACTCCATAAGGAACCTCTTCGATGCCCATCTTCCTCTTGAAGTAGATTGGTGCTGCCAGGAGCAGACATGTCTCATTGTCATGAAAAATTCTAAGTTATTAAAACATTTAAATTGCCATATTCTGTAGTCTTTGAAAGATATGAAGAATGCCTATTTAACTGAAATATATCTATATCTAGAAAATCTAACTAACATGACTACAAGCTTGACTATTACGGATGATTATTTATTAACAACCTATATTTCCTAATTATACATTACATTTTAAAAGAACTACACAATCACAATACCCTAATCAAGATCAGAAATACATATAACAAGATTGACCTTAAATAAATATCAGTAACCAAGATTCACAACAATCCAACTTATTCATATCTATATCATATCCCCCTTTAAATGTAAAAGAACATTCATAAGCAATATTTGGGAATATGGGCGCAGTTTTTTCTCTCCAAACTGCTTCCTGCTGAATGGGGATGCTGTTAACCAGATCTTTCATGGTGTAACCTGTGTGCCAGGTTCATCTCAGTCATCAGTTGGGTGAAGTAATTTTTTGAAGGTATTCACAGCAACCTTTCAGGAGGGCATGGTCTATCATACCATATTGGGATAGAAGCAATCCAACGGGTCTCATTTTCTGTAAAAATAAAAGAAGAATCTCTTTTCCAAAGTATCATATCCTTAGATCCAAATTCTGAAGTCAAGGTTTTTTCAAAATATCTATGTTGGATTAGTTCAGCAGCATTTATAAACAAATATCTTTTAGCAGCTGTTGCTTCTTCCTCAGCATTCAAACAATTCAAAGAGAGCATAATAGTATACAATATCAAGATTCTCTGTGTATTTTCCATCTTATGCAGCTTTACTTAACCTCTATTTTGTTTATTTTTACTTTTACTTTTTTAGACAGGTTCTCTGTATATCTTTGACCTGGAATAACTCTGTAGACCAGGCTGTCCTTGAACTCTCAGAAATCTACTTGCTTCTGTCCCCTCCCCCCCCCCAGTGCTGGGATTAAAGGTGTGCTCTACAACACCTTGAATTCACAGAGATCTGTATGTCTCTGCCTCCCAGGCATTGGGATTAAAGGTGTGTGCTACCACACCTTGAAGTCACAGAGGTCAATCTACCTCTGCCTCCCAAGTGTTGGGATTAAAGGTGTGTACCACCACAACAAACTACATCCTTTTTTTTCTTTTTCTTTTTTACTTTTAAGAACTTTAACTAGCCTGCATATATTTTTTAACACATTGTAAACTATTTAGACATTTTCTTCGACTTTGAATCTTTCTTTTACTGTATATATCTCTCTTTTTCTAATCACATGAGTCTTTAATTTACCAAATAATATCAGTAGGACTAAAGCCGTGGCTTTGGCAGCTGGATACAGCCCATTCCTTAGTTTTCCAGCCTCACAGCAGAGGTACCAGCCAGAGCTATGGTCACTGCCACAACTCTACAGTGTTTCAAGGTTCCCGCCAGCAAGCAAGCTGTAACAGTGTTAAACAACACTCAAAAGCTCTGTAGTCAGGACCGCCTGCTTGAAAGAGTCAGAGTTTGCCCTGGCAGGACGGTCCAGAAAGCCAGCATTTTAAACCAGTGCAGCTTTTTTTCTGCTATGGCTGAAAACCGAAAAGCATGCCTTCAACTTTTCATCAACACCATTTATGTGTTTCGTGGCAGGACCTCTTAAAAGAGCTGGACAGTTTTGCAGCTAAAGCTGAGTCAGGAAGCCTCTCTTAGATGAGAGCACTTGCTTGCCCCTAGCAAGCAGAGCCAGACCCGAAAACACGCTTTACTCTATTCTTTCCCAAGCTTTATCAGGCTTTCTGTGGATCCAGTTATCCACGTTGGGCGCCATTCTGTAGTGATTAGCTGTGGGCCGGCTTCCCGCCACCCGGCTCCCAGCCACCGGCTAGCTTTATCCGAAATAATTACACGGAAACTGTATTCTTTTAAATACTGCCTGGCCCATTAGTTTCAGCCTCTTACTCACATCTTGACTAATCCATATCGAATAATCTGTGTAACACCACGAGTGGTGTCTTACCGGGAAAGATTCAGCATGTCTGACCTGATGGCTGGTTTCATCGCATCTGTCTCCCTGAGGAGAGGCACGGCAGTCTGCCCCAGAGAGGAGAGGCGCGGCTACTGTCTGAGCCATCTACCTCACTTCTTTTTTCCTGTTCTGTCTACTCCACCCACCTAAGGGCTGGCCAAGGCAGTGTCTTTATTAAAACAAAAGAACCTCCCACATCATTTCTCATTCCAGAATTGTGATTTTCACACTGACACCTTGGATGGGAAGAAATATCATTCTGCCCAGCGAGGGGCTCCCTCCCCATAAACAGGACACACCTCCCTTCTGTGTACAAGAAATCAAAGCCATGTTTGCAGGCAGGATGTAGAGCTGATAATCGCCATCCTTTCTGGCCCACTTGCAAGTTCAGCCTCAGCACTCACCTTCCTAGAAGTCCGTAGTGACCATGAGTCTAGGAAGCAGTGGGCAGTGGAAATGGGTTTGCTCAGATTTGATACCTGGTTATTTGCTGCCTTTGGGGGTGCTGACTCTTCCTGTTCCCTTTTTCTGATATCTGGGTACAAGGATAGTAGGTACCTTCAGACTGTTGAGAGGATAAAGGGTTAGGACTCGGTATAGTTCAGGGGCAGACTGTGAGCTTAGCACACTTGAGGCCAGGACTCTATCCCCGGTAACTTGGGGAAGGAAGTAACCAACAAAGTATGGAGTCCATCAGCTTATTCGATGCTTATTAAATGTTACTTTGTTCTTCATCAATGTCATATAAGATAGGTAAATTTATAGCAACTCATAAAGAAAAGCATTTCATTTAATTGGGGCTTGCTTAAGTTTGAGAGGTTTAGTCCATTGCTGTCAATGCGGGGAGCATGCTGGCATGCTGGCACACAGGCAGACACTGTGCTGGGGAAAGAGCTGAGAGTTCTACAGTTGGATCCACAGGCAGCAGGAAAAGGGAGACATTGGGCTTGGCATAGGCTTCTGAGACCTCAAAGCCCAGTGCTAGTGACATACTTCCTCCAAAAAGGAACATCTTATATTCCTTCTCAATCCCAGAAGACCAAGCAGTCAAATCTATGGGGGCCATTCTCATTGAAACCGCAACATTGAGCTATCTGAATAAGAAGGGAAACTTAAGCATACTTGATCTGGAATTTTGCCTAGAAAGTAGATCTCACCTGCCTAGGAGGTGGTTTCTTCTCCCAGGCTGTGTCCATGACAACATACTCAGTATGATCAGATCTCAAAGCGTCAGATCAGCCTCAGATCAGTGAGATTCTGGCACTTTACTCCACATCAGCCTGGACTTTTCCATTCAGTTTGGATTCAGAGGAAACGCAGCAACACAGTGAGTGTACCAGAACCCTATCCCATAAAATGTGTAAGAGCCAGGGATGCAGCTGCAGAGACCCAAGAAAGGCTAAGATCCTGGGACGGAGGCAGAGCTCCGGCGTGTGTGTATACATGCTACTCTATATACAAGTGTGGTGTATGTATCTGTCTGTGTATATGTTCAACCTGTGTCGTGTATGTTCACTGGTATGTATGGATGGCATGCTAGGCTCATTCACAGAGCCCAGAGGAAGGCGCTGGTGTGTCCTCTATTAATGAAGCTTATTTCAGGGTAGAACAGTACATTAGGAGTTCATAGAGACTGGAAGTTGATTCTGTTAGATGGTATATTTGCTACCAGGTTAAAATGATATTTTCTGGCCAGGAACCAGGATGGTTGTGAGGGCCCGGTGCACCCGCTGCTGGTCTACCTTGTCTGCCTCACGGTGCCTAGAGGACAGGTTGTAATGCCAACACTCACAACCAACTGTAGAGGGAGGAGGGCCTCAAAGGTCCCAGACACAAGCCTACATGCCTGACTCTGCTCCAAGGGCTTCTGCGAGAGACAAAGGCTTGTTAAAGAAGGAAGGCACAGAGCTTGAACCTAACTGATGACGTGAAGAGTGAAGTCTCTGACTCAGGTGAGCTTGCTTTTCGATTGACTGTAAACCCAGATGAGGCTTACCACCACCGTGCAGTTTCAGGTAAAAACGGAAGTTCCTGGTGCATACAGCACAGTGTTTCCCTCGGTGAGACGCTTGCCTATAGCCTGGTACCCAACTCCATGAAAACTGGGGAAAGAAGTCAGAGCTCTCAAGAGAATATCCTACTGATGGCACTGGCTGGGCTCCCACCGGAACCTGAGAGGGTGCTGTTTGGGCTTAAACTCTTCACGCCTTGTTCCTTTGGGTTTTTATGGTCACTGAGTATTGAAGCTCCAGATCACATGCGGGATGAGGACTTCCGGAACAAAGTGGACGCCTCACAAGTTCTGCGGGACAAGAGGAGATGACTGCAGCTCTGTGGATGGTGTCACTGTCTAATGTAGAACAGCACAGGGGAGCCCTCCTCCCCACCTCATACTCATGCCAGCGCCTCCAGATCGTCCAGACCCGCAACCCTGTTGTCCTCCTGACTGCACTATGGCCACCAAACAACACACCACGAAAGTCTGTCTGGCCTAGAGAGAGTAGTCTGCTTGCCTGAACATGCTTCTTTAAGTCTGGAATTGCTCTGAGGCTGTAATGACCTCATCATTGAGGGTGGTGCTGCTTCTGTCCGCCAACAAAATTGGGGTGCTGTGAAGGGATAACAGGGCAAACTCACTGTCAGCGGCAGACCTGCAAAGGCTCTCACCATGAGCTGTGACTGGGTGCATTCTCTTCACTGCTTCTGCTAATGCTGGCCCTTCCTAGACGGGAAGCTCCCCAGAACACGTCGTCATTCCCCAGGAAGTTCACAGAAACTCATATTTTATTTAATTTAACTGTATTTAAAGCAGATTTGTAATTTCTAAAAAAATGTGTTATTTAATTCTACAATAAAAGTTAACTTCCGTATCATGCTCTTGAGTCTTTTCTCTGATCAGGCGTCACATAAACACGGTAAGTGAGGATGTGACTGTCAGCAAATGGAGCTGGCGAGGTGCTGGAGGGCAGCCTTGTCCTTCTTATTTTCTTTTCCCTCCTTTCTGATTTTCACTTTCCCTTTTCTGTCCTTTTTGGGTATTTTGTTTATTGTTTCTTTCTTTGTTTGTTTTCATGTGACTGGATCTCAGTGTGAAGCAATGTGTGGTACAGAAGTCACTATGTAGTCCAGGCTGCGCTAGAACTTACAAAGATCCACCTGCTTCTGCCTCCTGAGGGCTGGGATTGAAGACTTTTGATTCATGTGGCTGTAAACTTTAAAACTTATTCTCTGACATTGTTCTCTGTGTCTGTAATGTATCTCAATCATATTTACTTCTCGCTGACTTCTTGCATCCTCCTCCAGCTCCTTCCAGAAGTCCTGTTCCCAAAGCCTCTTCCCCACATTCATGTTTTGAAAATCTATGTTTATTTACTCTGTGTGTGAGAGAGACAGAGACACAGAGACAGACAGAGAGAACGCTAGAGGCTCTGCTGAGTTCGGGATAACTTGCAGGAACTCGGCTTCCACCATGTGGGGTCCCAGGATTAAACTCTGTCAGGCTCGGTGGCAAGGGTCTTGTCCCCTGTCCCATTATCTCTTTTTGAACAAGCCGCTCGCTGAGTCTAATCAGGGTTTCTGGCATGTGCATGTTTGTGGGGTCCTCTTGGATCCTGGGCAACTCCCCAGTTTGTACACCCTAAGGAAAAATGACTCCTCCCCCCGTGGAATAGTTGATTATCAATAGCTGCTCAGCTAGGGGTGGACTGGAGCGCTAGTCCCGTGCCTGCTGGGACACGGAAGGCTCCACCTGGAGAAGCTTTAGTGGAGGTAACCACAGCTGCTGGGCTCTCCTCGGTGCAATGGCCTTGTCCTGTCCCGAAGGGAGGTTCCCAGCCTCTGTGGCATTTTACACCATGCCCCCTGAGCAGTGAGGCAGAGGTGTGTGTGTGTGTCTGTGTGTCTGTGTGTCTGTGTGTCTGTGTGTCTGTGTGATGTCTCATTTGGGACCAAACATTTAACACTTATTCCCAACCCTTTGATGAGTAACGAGGCTGCCTATGCATTAACCACTCCCCATGCAAGAGAAGATTCTCTGACCAGCGTGGAAAGCAGCACGAATCCATGGACATAGACATTTAGAAGTCAGTTTGACAATGTGTCTACTTAGAAAAATGATGGTAGCATGTTTCCTCATGGGCCTTTATGACTTAGTATCTGGGCTTAGGACCAGATTTAAAGCACCAGGCATGAATTCTATCCTGTGAAGTGACCGAAAACTCAACCAGAAAATGGCTGGTTACTGTCATAGCAACAGTGCCATGACTGCACCTGGGGACACATCATCCCCAGCAGGTCCGCATTAGTATGTAGACGCCACTGCTGCTCAGTACACTGATGACTGTTTCCTCCCAGCACCAGGCATAGCCCCACCCTGCACAAAGAAAGCTAGGCGCAGGGAGAAAGTTTGCCAGTCAGTTTTAGCTGATTTCGCTATGTGCCGAGACCAAACTGTGATATCTTCAACAACAGGGTCTAACCATCTAATCCTGGGGTATAACCTGGAGAAAAACAGGAGTAATAGCCTGTAAAGTCGTGGAAGCCTTGGGGCTCCCTGACTAAAGATACATATGTGTATCTCACACCAGGGACTGGTAGTTTTCTGTGATAACCCATGACTTGTGGAAGCAGCTTTGCGAGGACACCGTATGTACAGGTGTTCTCTCAAACGTGTCTTCCTGTTCTCTTTCTTACAACTCGAGAGCTTAGGCACTGAAGCCTTTCCTAAGTCCCAGATTACAACCAACTTAACGGTTCAGTTACCTAGATTCCCACCCTGCTAAGTTCACCTGATGTCTCTTCCAGGACCACACCTAGGACAGGGTAGGAAGCTGCAGCCAATACTGAACTTTTCTTTATGAACTGAGTTAGTGTTTCACGGTTGCCTGGAAATTTGTGAACCTAACATGACAGGAGTGGATACCTTGGGTCAAGAATGATTCCTACCTGGATCCTCAAGTGCAGCCAGGGCTGGCAAGCCTTGAGCTAGCCATTCCTGCCTGAGAACAGTGAGCTCTCCCTCCTCCACAGATCAACACTCAGCAAATGGACGGTACAGGGGAGCCATCCTGGTGCTCAAACCGGCACTGCAGTGCATGGTGCTCTTACCACTGCCCTGTGGATGTCTCTGGCAGGAAGTCCACCTGTAGTTAGGTGTCCTCTTTGCACATGTGCCCATCCCATCCCCACCCCTGCTCCAGAAACCTTACTTTCCACATCTCCAGTTCTAGCCTTCCCTGTTGTGTGTTCTGTCCTCTCCCTTGCTGCTTGCTGGTCTAGCCTAAGGGAAGACAGAGGTTATATCTTTTCACATCACAGCTGGCCCTGGAGACACAGACACATCCCCAACCCACCCAACAGGTGGCCAGGCCAACGCAGAGTTTTAAGAGAGGTAGTTCTAGCCAGGCGGTGGTGGCACATGCCTTTAATCCCAGCACTCAGGAGGCAGAGGCAGTCGGATCTCTGTGAGTTCGAGACCAGCCCGGTCTACAAGAGCTAGCTCCAGGACAAGTTCTAAAGCTGCAGAGAAACCCTGTCTTGAAAATCCAAAAAAAAAAAAAGAGAGAGAGAGAGGTGGCTCTATTGGTACAGGACTGGGCTGAGCGTCCCAGGTCACCACTTATACAAGCTCCTAGATCCTGGTTGACAGACCAGGGAAAAGAAAGCACTCTGCTTTCCAGTGCTCTCCAGAGCAGGTCTCACTTCAAAGACAGCGCAGAAGGCTCAAGGGAAGGCTCAGCGCTGAAGAGACTAGGATCAGGGTTTGGTGCCTCACAGGCTCTGTGCTCTAGTTCTAGGGGATCTAACTCCCTCTGGTGACCTCCACTGTTTCTACACACAGGCCAAACACACACATAGAACATTGTCTTTTTAAAAAGCAAGAAAAATAGAAACCTATAAACACAGGACTCTGGAAACTTGTACCTGTCCATGGGTCTCGCTAGGTGTGCCCAGCCTTGTAGCAGGCCCCTCATTCTGCATTCCCCAGCACAGCGGGGCGGGAGGGGCTGGGGGGCTGGCGGAGCAACTTCAGGAAGGAGGCCTGAAGACTGTGGAGGTCTGATGGAAGTGTGATGTGGCTGGCTACCCCAGGGCTGCTCTCAGCCTTCAGTTGTTCTAAGCTCGTGCTAGACAAATCCACTACTCGTTTGGTGGGTACTTCAGACCCTGGGGTAGCAGGCAGAGGGCCCAAGGAAGAAAGTGGGGCCCAGGAGGCCACTTCTTCTTGCTGTTCTTCATTCTCCTGGAGCACAGCCCCTCTCAGGCCTCACTCTGGAAACTTTGTTCATGCACATGTGTTCTTGAATGAAGTAAATGCAGAATTTAAACAGTGTCAGAGGCTCTGAGGCCATCATGGGATAAGGACATTCAGCAAGGAGGGAGGAACAAATGAACAAATGTCCTGGGCTTCATGATGGTTTAGGGCTAGAAGGTGGCTAATGTCTTCTCCCTCATTTTCACTGAAGCCCAGGAAAAGCTTGCTCACATCTGCAGTCCTGGTACATGAGAAGAGAGGAAGTATGTTACCATGACTTTCAGCCTAGTTAGGTTACATAGTTAGACCCTGTATCAAAGGCAACTCTAGAGAGTGACTCACCTCCTGAGATTCTGAGTTCCTGTTGCTTCTCCATCAACAGATGCAAAGAACGTCTCAGGTGATGTCCTTAACTCAACACAGGAGACCATGGTAGTCCTCTTCTGCCCCTGCTGCTCCTGACATTCTTCCTGTTGGCATAGCGGCATTAGCAGTTGTGGGGTGTACTGGCATTTCTTAACTAGACACTTAGAGATCCTAACTCAGGTTTTCAGGCTCCTGAGGCTAAGCACTTTACCGACTGAGCCTTCTCCTCTGCTTCCTCTTGCCTTCGGAGCCTCCCCAAAGTCCTACCTTTCTTGCCATCTTCCCTCTTAGCTCTCCTATAGACCCCGGGACTGGCAGTCTAGGCCCTCCTCAGGGTGGCCCTTATGCCCCTTTCATCAGCCTCTGAGAACGTCACCTGACCTGAGTCATGCAATTCCCCTCCATGCCGGGAGAGCCTTCTGCACATGTGCCCTGGCCACCTTCCGCCTGGGCCCTCTCCATCTGCCTGGACAACAGCACAGCTCCTGCGTTGTCTTGTTAGAGTCCGTCTTTGGTGTCAGAGCCTCAATTTACCTCCTGGGGCTGTGGCAGGCAAGAGGGATGGGTGCAGCTCCACCTTAGCCTTTGTAGCTGGGAGAACAGCGCCCTATGTCTGTTTCCTCCTTTATGGAATGGCAGTAGCTAGAGAAGACCCTCTTGGGGCTAATGTGGGAGATGGAGCCACTGCATAGGACCCTGCTGGAGTTCATGCATGTGATTCCCCACTTGAGAGGTGGAGGCAGAAGGATCAGGAGTTCAAAGGCATCCTTCATAACAGCAAGTTAAAGGCCAGCCTGGACTGCATGAGATCCTCTCTCCAAAAGACAAGTTACTGTATAGGATGAGTTTAGAATTGAGTTTTCCACGTAGATCCCACCATCCACGTGTGCAGTGCTCACAATGTTTTCCACATAGATCCCACCATCCACGTGTGCAGTGCTCACGATGTTTTCCACATAGATCCTACCGTCCACGTGTGCAGTGCTCACTGTGGTGAAGATGGGTTTTCTGACTCCCTACTCACTCTAAGGAGAGTTCTCTCTAGCCTGGCCCTCAACAGATGGGGAGACGATGCTTCAGATCTTTAGAATGTACACAAAGTTTATCCCAGGCTTCTCTGGCCCTGCCTTCCACTGTGACTCCCAGTCCTGCCTGAGTGGCAGCTCCTCTGTGGCCAAAGCACACATGGATCTGTGCACTGGCATTGTCATGTGACTCGTGGCTCTGAAGGACCACACAGAGAACAAGAAAGGTCTGTCCTGAGGGCTCTTGTGAGGAAATTATCTCTGGCTGTTCCCTAGGGAGGATTTGTGGCCTCTGTCTCTGCTGGAGATGCACTTTTGACCACTGTGAAGCCTGCTGGTGGTGTGGCCAAGACAGTCACCCCAGCTTGCATGTGGTGAAGGTGCAGGAAGGGAGCCAGGGAGAGCAAGCAGAAGGTCGACCCTTTACTGCCTTCCTTATCAGTCCCCAAGTGAAAAAACAGCTTCCTTAATTTTGTCTCATTTTGTCTATCTTCCCCCACTGCCCAGATATGTGTTGATCTGCCCGTGACTCCAGCACTCAAGAGCCTGAGAATGGTGCCATGTGGGTCTGAGCTCTTCAGAGCTCAGTCATGTTGCTGTCTGACTGTCCAAGGCATCAATGACTCTAACAAGTCTGTTAGCCAGAAGGTCCGTCCACCTCAGTGAACCCCTTGAGCTCCAAACCCACGACATTTTACAGAGTACATAGGAGCACCATGGAAAGGAGTTTTATGAAATATGACACCAATTTAAAAAGAAAACAAAACCTTGAAAACTTCATATATTTAAAGCTGTGTTCCACACTCCCAAATCTCCCATGCAGGATCATGGAAAGAACACTTCTTAAAGGACTATATGTGCATTATTTATCTGTAGAGGCCGGTCCCATGTCCCTACTGCCTGTGGTCCTTGGAATCATATGTCACACATTACCTACTCACTGATACTAGAATTCCTAGATAGATTCACCCAGGCATCCCTAAAAACTTAGTGGTCCCAACATGAATTATATCTATTTCACCTTATCACTGACACAGGAGCCAGTGAGAATCACTCAGAAGTCACAGCACTAATCAGGGACTTGAGAGCAAAAGGAGCCTGTGCAGTTGGGCTGCAAATACCCGACCTTGTGCCTGAGGCATGGTATAACTCACCACACTGCATTTCCTAAGCGCCTTTCTTTATGGTTTCCCATAAAGTCCATCAGGTCAAGTTGGTTCATGCTGCTTTGAAATATCATGAGAAAGCAAGCAGTATGGCTCAAGAGAAAGCACACAGTATAGCTCATGAGAAAGCACACGGTATGCCTCATGAAAAAGCACACAGTATGTCCCATGAGAAAGCATGCAGTATGCCTTATGAAAAAGCACACAGTATGTCCCATGAGAAAGCATGCAGTATGCCTTATGAAAAAGCACACAGTATGTCTCATGAGAAAGCATGCAGTATGGCTCATGAGAAAGCATGCAGTGTGCCTCATGAGAAAGCATGCAGTATGCCTCACCGTGTTGTTTTCCTTAAAAATAGTAATATAATATGGATAGGAAAACACACATGTAGGAAAATATGAGTCTTTAAAAACCAACTGTAAGGATTTTAAATAATGGGCTCATGAGGACTCTGACCCAGTCAATGTATTGACCCTTTGGTGGGGTCATAATGTGGTGGCACTATGGGAAGTGCCAGAAACTGGTGAGTGGGACCTTGTTAAAGGCAGTGTGTTGCAAGGGGTGTGCTTTGAAGCTTGGATCTTATTCCTGTCCCTTCCAGTCTCTCTGCGATAGTCTCCTTCCCCGATTCCTCACCACTGGTCCAAAGGGTGAGGACATTGATGCTCTGATACATTGGCCCCTGTGCGCCACAACAAACGTTCTTCCTTTGAGTTACTCCCTCAAGTATGTTGTCACAGCGATGAAAACTGACTAGCATGGCATCCTTCACAGACAGATTTGCCATGGGCCACGAAAGACTCTGGTTAGGTGAAGGATAAAAGCGATCCAGGCTTTCTGTGAAACAGACATTTCTCTGACAGTATTTCACCCAGAACTACTCAAGATGAATATATTCTTATGTGAAGAAGTTTTTGTTGGCCAGGCATGGTGGTGCACACTTTAAGCCCAGCACTTGGAGGCAGAGGCTGTCAAATCTCTGAGATGGAAGCCAGCCTGATCAACAGAGTGAGTTCTAGGACAGCCAGGAGTACACCGAGAGACCCTGTCTCCCAAAAAACAACAAAAAAAGACTTTTGTTGAGCTGGGAAAGTAGCTTAGTGGTAGAGGACTTGCCTGGGGTGTATGTGGCCTTGGGTTCAATATCTAGCACTTCTAAAAGTATTTAAGGATGCAGTTAACTGGGTTGAGATAATTAAGTGGATGCAGTTAAGACGGGGCAGTATCTTTGTTGTTGTTGTTTTAGGTCACTAAATATGAACTGTGTAAACACCTTTGTGAACCATGAAAAGTGACCTACTGTCGACATGCATGGTAGGGGAGACACAACATGAGAAAAAATGTTTAAGATCCTCTCTTCAGTGTGCAGATTTCATAACCATTTTTGGACTCTCCTGATATATAAAAACATCAAATTGACAGTTCTAAAATACAAAGGGAGGCAAGGTGCGTTGGCCCATTTCCCACGGTAAAACAACGTCACCAACAAATCCACACAAATTCCCTTTTTCTGGACATGGACTTTACCTGGCCTTCACTAATGTCTTCTTTCTCCAACTCTTCAGTTTTTTGCCTGGTTCTGCACCCAAGGTTGGTACAGAATGCTAGAGGGTCAAGATTCTATACTGGCCGTTTGCAAGCGGAAGTAAGTCCGTTATAACTGCCATACCGGCTGCGCCCACAGAAGAAGAGAGACTGGAGCTGGGCAGGTGGCTCTCACCTGTGGTCTTAGTACTTCTGAGGCTGATGCAGAAGGATCTCCCATGCATTTGATTTCCCTAACTAATTGGTTCTTGGTGACAGGAAAGGCCTGCCTTCATACAAAATGGAGTTCAGAGCCACAAGTCCATCCTCCAATGTTGCTAGGAGTTCTGCACCGAGAGATCTGAGCCAGCTAATTGAGGTGTGTTCTGTGGCTGGAGATAAGTATCGGGTATATAATTTGCCTGCAATAATTGTGCACGAATTCAACACCTTGATGCCTTTTCCTGTGTCTGAACCCGTAAAGCCCACATCTTTCGTCCTGAGTGTTGAGGGCTCACTTTTTTGTCTTTTTCAGTCCCGACAGATTCACAGCGAAGAGGCCAATACCACGCCCAGTTTGTCTGTAGAACTCATCACACAAACATTCTCACTCACTCACAGGGCGCAAGCCAGGCTTGGGTGGTGCTGTGGTGCAGGGAGCTCACAGCTCACACTAGTGGGTTTTCCTCTGCTACATCTCAGCCCTGGTCCCTGGCAGGCTTTCACAGCAGGAACTTGCCCCTCAAGTGTCCCTGCGACTTAGTATGGTAGATACTTAAAAATTAGCAAGGGCACCCCATTCCACAGCCTTCTGCTCCTAGTTCTGATTGTTTCGTAGAAAATATTTGGTCCCAAGAACATAACGATCAGCCTGTCGTTGCCATCTCCATTTTCACAATTGGTTAGTCCATCCCTGTAATATTGGGGGACAGTGAAACAACCTTTATCTCAGTAACACCTGCATATCCAAGAATAGGTATTGAGTTTGGAACCACAGGTCATTCATTGTGGGCACTGGGGATGGAGCAATGAGTCAGAAAATCTCCCTTTCAAGAAATTAAATTTTAGGAGAATCCTAAAGTGGAGAATTACAACAGAACCAACATGGGCTGGTGAGATGGGTCAGAGAGGATAGAGGCACTTGCCACGGGGCTTCATGACCTGAGTTCTGTCCCCAGAACCCATATAGTAGGAAAGAAGCTGTCTCACAAATTGTCCTCTGACAATCACCGTCCCTTGCAGTATGTTTCCCACTCACAGCGCGCGCGAGCGCGCGCGCGCACACACACACACACACACACACACACACACACACACACACACACGATAATAATAAGTTTAAAAGCAAGCAGGACCCGCTAACGGAGAGCCTGGTTAGTTTTGTTTGAAAAGGTGCTGTCATCTGAGCCGTGAATGTTAAGCTAGACAGCAATTCCCCATGATATGTTAAATTGCTATTATTTCGATGGAGGAGCCATTGGCAGGAAATTGCTGCTTCATAATTTTTAAAACATACTGGTTCGGTCGGCAGTTCTATTACCTCACTCACTAGGTTCCCTTTTCTTCCTGGTTCATTCCTTTATCAAGAGGGCTGCTGCAGAGCTCGTCCTCATTGGTTGAAGATTCCAGCCCCACCCACCCGTTCTCCAGACTGAGTCTGAAATCTTTGGAGTGTAATTGAAGGAGTGGCGAGAGTGGGCGTGTCATCGGAGGTGACGTTTCCGGAAGCTCCGACTGTTATCCTTCACGAAAGGTGGGAAGGGTCCCGGGAATGCTGCGGGACGGGGGATCCTGGCGCGGTGGGACCCCGCGGGGAGAAGCCATGAGTGTGGTGCCCATGTCCCTGGCCCTGGGCCGCCGCGCGCGAGCTCCGGGATGGCCCTGTCCCCAGGGTTGGCTCCTGACCAGCCAGGCCCGGTCTCAACACTCCTTACATTTTCTCCGAAACCTGACTGAGTGCCTTGTGGAAGGGCTCTGCCGGCTGTAACAGCTGGATCCCTCTCCGGGGCGCGCCCTTCTGCCCCTCCTCCTTCCCTTTGCCTCCTCCAGAGCTCCTCCTGGTCCTTCCCCGCTTCTTTTCGGACACTGCCTTTCCCTTGCATGATTGCTGAACCCCATGTTGGCCCAAGCCACTCGATGATTTCCAGAGGAAGGTACCTTCTCTATCCACAGGTGCCTCCCCCAAGAGGTACCGAGATGCCCAGCATCCCATTCCAGTGAGCTCTGCTGGGCTGTGCCCAGTTCCAGCAGTTAGGGACTTGGACGGGTTTTATGCTGTTAGGAATGTGCCTCCACATTCCTAACAGTCCCCAACTTTTGCTAGGAGGGAAGGAGGTTTAGTGGGGAAACTTCATGGAAGAAATGTCACCCAAGGGTTGAAGAAAGCTAAAGTATAATTGGCTTAGAGAAAAGTCTCTGAGAACAGGTGAGTAGAACTCAGAAAAACAACGACTGAGTAAATGAGACCGTAATCTGCGGTTCCGAGGCAGATGGGAATCCTGACCGAGGAATAAGGTACAAAGACGGGGAAACAAGACTGTTGGGACACAAGATGAGTGTATTCTAGAATAGGCTGGCTGGCCTGGGCTGTGATCCGATGCACAAAACAACTCTGATTCCTCTCTGGATTATGTGTAATGATGGTGTCATGGAGCCCAGAGCCCGAGTCCAACAGAAGCAACATCTAGAGATCATGTAGACTCACTGGAGTCTGGATTCCAACGAGTAGGAAGTCCTAGAGTGTCCCACCCCATCTGAGGTAATTGTCCCTTTGCTGTTGAAGTCCTACTTGCCTTGTGGAGACAAGTGTACACTGTTTCAGAGTGCTAACTGCCTTTCCCTGAAAATGGTAAATGTGATGGAGTGAATCAAATAGTGGTTTAGCGAGCAGAGTTGTGAGCATTTGCCCCCAGAAAACACACACACACACACACACACAGACCTTGTATTCAAAGCTGAGGAATTATATCATGGTAAATATCTGGTATTCTCCAGCAAAATGAGATGGAATAATAAATTACCAGAGCAGTCTTCAGGAAGGTTCACTGAACACACTCTGCCAGGTATTGGGTAAATGGAAGTAGGCATCTGGATAGAGAAACAACAGAGCAAGTAGCAGATGCTTCCTTACATCTACAGGGCTCTAGGCAGGCCTTCCGCTGATGAAGAGTGATTAAGGGGCACTAGACCACACAGTGGCCTATTAATGCTGTATTCCTTGTAGCATCAAATTGTGGCACAAGGGTGTTGATATTTTTTTTCAACCTGTCAGTCCTCAAATCAGGATTTGGGTGTTCTTGTGGGTAGGAAGATTAATGTATTGATCAGAGCCACTGCATGTAGTGTTTTATTTTCTCTAATTTTTGTTTCTCTGTTGTGTGCTTTGTTTTGTTTTGAGACAGGGTCTTTCTATGGAGCCTTGATTATCCTGGAACTCTCTGTGTAGGCTAGAATAGCCTTGAACTCAGAGATCTGTTCCTCAGCTGCTGAGATTAAAGGTGTGCTCAACCACGCCCAGCTCTTTCTTTAATATTTTGGGAGATTTGTGGTACAGTCATCTTGTGCTAGATCACTGGGAAGACCCTGGCTTTGATGTTATCTGTTTTCTCTCTTTTGTCCCAGAAAAGACATTATTGGTCCAATGTCTGACCATGGGGATGTGAGCCTCCCACCCCAAGACCGGGTGAGGATTCTATCCCAACTTGGGAGTGCAGTGGAATTAAATGAAGACATTCCACCCCGACGCTACTATCGCTCCGGTGTTGAGATTATCCGCATGGCATCCATTTACTCTGAAGAAGGCAACATTGAACATGCCTTTATCCTCTACAACAAGTACATCACGTAAGATACCCACAGTTCTTTCCGTTTCTGTGACTGACATCCCTTGTATTCTGCCCTTGTGCTCACCTATGGCCCTCACAGTTGCTAACAGCAGGGAACTTGATAATGTCAACCATTAACCTGGTGAGGTGTCCTTGCTATTCAAGGACACAGGGCCAAAAGCGGTATTGACTCAGGAATGTCCTGGGTAAGGAGACTTAGTCCTCATTCCCACCTGTCCCAGCTATCCACAGGTAAGCAGGATGTATCTGCATTGGTGAGTATTTTGGCTGCACTCTCTCTGCTCAGGCAGACAGTCACAGGACCATTGCTGGTGTGTGGCAAGAGCCCAGATTCCTGTACTCATCCTGTAGCTTCTTATCTGTCAGTGTAGTCTCTTAGCACAGATGACTATGGACCACTTGCCGTCTGACTTACAACAGTAAGACATTTCCTGAGCTGTTTGTTCATCGTAGTTGGATAGGCAGCATTAATATAAGGTTTCAAGGCTGTCACCAGGGAATGACTCCTAAAGCCCCAGTGACAAGGGCACCGTGTGGTTGAGGAAGGGGATGATGGGAAAGTCTGACTTATCATTTCTAGTCTAAACTTCAGTACAATAGGACCTAAAGAGTTTGCTGTGACTCAGAGGACCTCGGGCTCAGGAAGGGTTTCCGTGGCATCTTTAATGGATCTTCACAGGGTGGGGGTGCTAAGACACATCACACTCCAGGTCCGTTCTGCAATGGAGTGCACTCGGGGTTAAGAATGAGCTTGGGTTCCCGTTTGCAGTGGCACCTCCTATTTCAGGGCTCATTCTAGAACACATGTTCTTTTGTTCTCCGTCTAGGCTTACAGAAGGCAGTAAGTCTCCCTCTCCACTCCTCTCTACATGAGACACCTACTGACCACTTCCACGTGTGTCCTCCCAGTCGGACAGACGCACATCAGTCATCAGTGGGTGTCTTGTCAGTCTTCTCTAGCGACATTCTGACCCTGTAGGGAATGTCTCGGGTCCGTGATTGAGCTGAGTGTTGAAGGTTGGCAGCGTCCTTGCGGGAAGCACCCCACTAGGTGCCAGCAACACCCCTCCCCTCATTCTGGCAAACCCCATTGTCTAGATTTTTCCTCGTTGTTTCTGTTTTTTCTTTGTTGGCAAGAAGAGATGGCTAGCTGGATTTGGCCCACTGGTTTTACTTTGCCAAATCCTGGTGTAGACAGGTTGACTTTTGTTTTTGGCTTGGGGTTTTGGAGGGCTGGTTTAGGGGGGTTGTTTGGGATTTTTGGTTTGTTTTTATTTGATTGTTTTAATTATTTTGAGTCTCCCTACATATCCCTGACTGTCCCGGAACTACGTAGACCAGGCTGGCCTTAAATGCAAGGATAAGGATACTTCTGCCCCTGAGTGCTGGGGTTAAAGGTGTGCACTGCCATGCCTGGCTTAGACAGCTCTTTGTAGGAAGTTGGGTAAGACACAAAGTAGAATAATGAGGAAAGTCGCCGAATGCAGATGAGAAGCGTGAATGTGCTTCTCTGTATTTCAAGATGGGAAGTTCTAGAGCATGGGTTTGTTGTTTTCCGTAAAGAAAAGATCTTGTGGAAAAGGAGAGGCTATGTCAAGAGAGACTAACTGCAGGACCAAGCTCCTAAGAGACGGAAGCAGATGTGTTGATGCTGCTAAAGTCCACGGAGGACTGTGGATGCACTCAGTGTACAGAGTTGTCCTGCATGTGGGAGACCCTGGGTTTGGCCCCCAGCACCAGTAACAACACCACCAACACTAATGGATCCTTAAGAAATTGGTTTTGTCTTTTTTTGATGTGACCCAGTGTTACTCTGAATGACAAATATTAGTGTTAGTGCTGAGACTGACGTGGAGTGGGGTGTCTGCCCCTGGACACCGTGAGCTAGGCCTGGGGCAGAGTCACAGATGAGGGTTTGCACTCACTTGCTCGACTGTTGGATTTGGGACTTCACTGGGTTGACGAGGTCTGAAGCAATAGATGCAGCTGCCTGCATTGTTCTGGCACCTGCTTTCCGGACCCTGATCCCGAGTCTGTGAACTGACTTGGGAGGTGGGGGGTCGGCTGCAGAGAAGTCCTAGCCCCGCGACTCTGAGCCTGGTGTTCACTTGGTGTGTTCCTGCTCGTTTACATGGAGTGGCTCACTCTACCAGTTACTACAGCTGCGGAGTGGGGGTGGGGATGGGTGGGGGGCAGGGAGGTGGGGGAGGGTTGCTGACGTCTACCTCACCACCCTTTCGCCTCCCCCACTCGAAAGAATCTTGTTCTGCATCTTTCATGGACGCTTTAGTTCAGGGTTTAAAAGGCATGTCTGTCCTTCCTCCCAGATCAGTGCAGGCATCTTAGTGATCTCGGGCATATCTTCCCCCTCTCCCCCCCCCCCCCCGTAGAAGTTTTCCTGTTGAAGGAATGCGTTGCCTTTTGCAGACCCCAGTATAGAAGAAAGATCTTGAGCATGCGGGATCAGTACATACTTTCATGATGAGCACAGACAATAAGCCAGGCTGTGGATTCTTTCGCAGCTTTTTATGGGCATCAGAGGCTGCACAGAAAAGACTTAGACCATGCAAGCAGTTCCAGTCTGCCATACCGTGTGAGCGCCCTCTGACACAAATTCTCCTTCCTCTTATGAACCATCACCTGTACCAAAGGCATTTACTGGCACTGGGATTTATAGACCCAAGAAGGGGGCTCCCGTGTTTGGGTTCACTCCAGCAATTAACTTTGGAAACTGGAAAATATGGTCCTTAAAGCAGCCTTCTATTGAATGTCTGCTTTTTGAATGAGTTTTTTCTGTACAAAAATACTTGTTAATGATAATTTCCCCTAATATTAGGAGGGAAGAATTCAAGTTAAAACAAAATATTAAATGGCAAGCTGGTAACATTTCTCAGTGGGTAAAGCATTTGCCATGAAGGTCAATGTTGTTCAATCCCTGGAACCCACATAAAGAAAGGTAGAGGAAAGAACTAACTCCACATGTTGTCCTCTGACTTCCACATATGTACTGCAACACACGCATGACCACACACACACACACAATAATAATAATAATAATAATAATAATAATAATAATAATAATAATGTATCATCTGGCATATATACCACCACCTATGGACTTGTTCTTTCCGGATGCATTTACACACATGCAAGCATGCGTGATCCTTGCTCCTTTGTCCTTAAAGCATGAATGTGACCGCAGTTTGTACTCTGTTCTGAGATGGTTCTCTTAGGGAGACTGTATTTCTACATGGGGCCACGTGGGGACTTCCCAATCCTACCGGAACAGTCTCCTGGATCTCAAGGCCAGCTCTCTCCAGTCCTTCCTTGGACACCATCCGTTCCCTGAGCTACTCCATCTTTAACCACGTTCTCCAGTCACTGCCTGTCCTCCTTTCCTGTTGATAATGATCTTCCTGGCATTGATTCCTTTTTCTTAAATGTGTTTATGTTATGTGTGGGGGTTTTGTCTGCTTGTATGCCTGGTGCCAGAGGAGGCCAAAAGAGAGTGTCAGATCTCATGGGACTGGAGTTACAGATTGCTGTGAACCTCCATGTGGTTGCTGGGAATCAATCTCAGGTCCTCTGGAAGATCCACCAGTGCTCTTAACCTTTGATCCATCTCTCCAGCCCTGATAGCACTGATTCTTTGACATACTTCTTTCTCATGTCCATCTGCATTGTAATGGGTGCTCCATGAGGAGGGAAACCTTGGATGGATCATTTATGACATATCCCAGCCTTCAGAGGCCAGCTGGGCACCTTCTAGAAATGCCCAGTAAACAATAAATTTTTGAATAAATGAGTGATTGGCAACTGTTTCACATCTGGATATGTAATGATTTATTCAATTATACTGCCTTGATGGACATTGTTGTCTCCATATTGAATCTTCTTGTATGCATATCTTGGTGTAAACATCTATGTCTTATGTTGATCTCCTCCATAGATTCCTGGAGGCCAAACTGGGAATCTCATGGATATGTACACCTTAAGTTCTGAATAATTATCTCTGTCTTTTCCTTCCAATAAGAAAGAAGGTTAGATCTGTTTACAATCTCGCTAGCACGTGAGAACACATACTTTCCTACACCTGCACTGATGCTGGGCACAATCCACCTTGAAGCCTTTGCCAATCTGATGCTAAAGCCGCTACCTCACCTTCACTTAGAATTCCCTTCATCCGAGGTGAAGCTGAGCACCATTCTCCTATGTGTTCACTGCCTGTCCCTTACCATTTCTGCCTCCTCTTCTGTTGCTCTGTGAGGTGGTTTTTGTCTGTTTGCTGACTCACCTTTGCTGTGATGGATTTGCCTTCTCTAGTCTGCAACCAGATATAACCCCAGACACAAGCATCCAGCCAGCCACCACTGTGTTGTGTTGGCACCTAGGAAGTTTCCAGCCCTGGTGTTAGATCTCCTTGATAATTCTCATCCCCATCTTCTGTTCCGATGTCTGCTGCTGACTATAACTATATCCACACACGGCATATATTGGCTATGTGCACAGTCCTTTAGTTTATATTTATGATTAGTAGTGGTCATATGGGGGTCGATGGATAGGTTGCCACATGCACGTACAGAGGTCAGAGGACAACTTTCTTTTTTTGTTTTTGTTGTTGCTTTTTTTTTTCAAGACAGGGTTTCTCTTTAGCTTTGGAGCCTGTCCTGGAACTCACTCTGTAGACCAGGCTGGTCTCGAACTCACAGAAATTCTCCTGCCTCTGCCTCCCAATGCTAGGATTAAAGGCATGAGCCACCACCGCCTGGCATCAGAGGACAACTTTCAAGACCTCCTTCTGGATGGTCCAGCTTGGCTTGACAGGCTTGCACAGCATGTAATTAGATAGTTTATGACTTTGTGTTGGTCTGCCTTCATAGTTACCCCTAGTTGCATCTGCCAGCAGACCACAGGCTGCATATGCTGGAAGCATTTCCATACTTGGTTTGGTGCAAAATATTCTCTGAAGGAAACACTTATGGTGGCCAAGGTCATAAGAGCAGTAATGGCCATGGTTTTGTCTTCACCTCCTGCCCCTGGTGCCGATGTCCTCTTTCTGCTTAGCATCTCTGTTGCTGTGATCAACCACTCTGATCAAAGGCCCCTTGGGGAGGAAAGGATTTGTGTAGTTTATGGGAAGTCAAGGCAGGAATTTGAAGAGGAAACCAACCGAGGACTACTGCTTAAACTGGCTCGCTCCCTGGCTTGTGTTTATCTGCCTTTTTCCTGCTGCCCAGGCCCACCTGCCTGGGGCACCACTTACAGTGGACTGGGCCCCCCATCATCAGTTAGCAGTCAGCACAATGTCCCGCAGACATGCGCACAGGCCAATCTGATGGAGGCAATTCCTCAGCTGAGTTTCCCTTTTCCCGGGTGTGTGAGGTAGACAACCAAGATTAGCCAGCACAGAGTGATGTTTTATGTCAGAGGCTCCTTCTGTCATATCACAAGGAAAAGACCTTTTTCTGTAGAGTTCCAATTTGGAGCATATCACAGACTTTTATTTCTGTTTGGTTTGGGGGTTTGGGGACCTTTTGTTCTGTTTTAAGACATTCTCACTAAGTTGTTCAGTCTGGTTTAAAATTCACAGTGGCTCCTGGGGGCTGGAATTGCAAGTGTCAATGGATGCTACATTCTTCTTTCAAATTTTACCTATATTTTTTGTTGGGGTGGGAGTACCTGCAAGGTGGCCTTCATGGAGGCTGGCAAGCTATTTGGATGAATCAGTTCTCTTCCTCCACCATGTGGGTACTAAGGGTTAAACTCTGGTCCCCAGCCTGGGCTGCAAGTGCCTTTACCTAGGGAGCCATCTCACCTAAGGCTCTCCTTTGTGCTGTAGGAATCTGGTATCTATTGTTACTCCCTGTTTGGGGAGAAGAGATCAGGACTTCTATGCCAAGACTAAGCTGGTAGGGGCCAAGGCCCTGTATGCTGTGCCTGATCTCTCCAGCACCCCTAGAAACCCTTCTTGTAGTGGCTGCATTGTCTCAGGGTCTCATGTGGCATTTCCTGTGTACCCTAACCATTCTGCTCTGTTTCTTTAGGCTTTTCATTGAAAAACTTCCAAAACACCGAGACTACAAATCAGCTATCATTCCTGAGAAGAAAGATGCAGTCAAGGTGGGTCCCAGTTTTCACTGGGCTGCCTCTCCAGAGCAGGAAGGGGGTCGAGGAGGCAGGGTGGAGGAGGGCTTCAGATCATTGTGGGAGGACACTGCAGTCACTCTTGATGTCCTCTTTCTCTCTTCCTTGGCTGACGTTAGAAGGCTGTGATTCTCAGGTTTGGTTTTGTATTTCAGAAATTAAAGAATGTTGCTTTCCCCAAAGCAGAAGAACTTAAGGCCGAACTCTTGAAAAGATACACCAAAGAATATGAGCAGTATAAAGAACAAAAGGTCAGTGTGACAGCGAAGAGACGGGAGGGCGGTGTGTGCTTTTCAGACAGTCCCAGGGCTGTGCTACGCCATCCCAAATGAGTCTGTGATTTTTAATGGGCTAGTTTGTTGGGGGATGGGGGGGAGGGGCACAAAGACCAGTGACTCAAAAGAGTCACCGAGGGCGATATGAAGACTTATAGCAGATTCAGTCTATGTGCCCAAGAGGATGACTTGAGGACAGACACCTGTGACCTTTCTGTTGCATCTACAGCAAGAGACCTGACCACAGTGAACATTCTCACTAGAGCATAGGTGTTTCAGATCTCAAGTGTGGGAAGTTTATCCCAAAAGCTTTCTCTAGTCATTGGTTTTTTTTCCCAGTGATGTGCAGCGGGTCTTGTTTAGAATGGTTTCAGCTGTGGAGAAACACTTGGCCCTACAGTGCTCCCTTGTAGAGCAGGAGTACACACTGGAGAGGTACCTACCTACATGCTGCGTTGTTCTGCACGCTGGCACTGACAGTCAGCAGAGGGATTAATAGTGCTGAGCCATACATTTCTAATGCATTAAAGGGGTTTATTGCTTGATATTCATTAGTTTAAATGTCATTTTATTTAAATGATAATCACTAGAAATCCCACAAGTTGTTCTCTGACCTTCACACGTGAGCCTTGACACATGTCCTTTCTCTGGTAAACATATAAGTAAATGTAATTTTAAAAATTAAAAACAAAGCAAACAGCATGAATACTTGCACACTGGTACTCAGCTCCCTCTGGTATCCACTCCAGGATCCCCTGCACAGGGAATGGTCCCATCCGCAATTAAGATGGGTCAAGGTCATCCCCTACAGACATGTTCAGAGCCTTGTTTTCGAGGTGAGTCTAGAGTCTGTCAGGTGGGCAATGAACACTAACTTTCACACCAAGGTACCTTGAAGATAGAAACACTAGCTGTCCTTGAAAACAGGTAATGGTGGCTTGATAGAGCAGGGTAGAGACTGTAACCCATGACGTTAGAGGTACCTAGCAAAGCATGAGTTCTGGACTGGGAAATCAGACCAGAGAAAAACTGTACTTTGGACGTCTCTGTGCGGAGTAGGCTTCCCTTCTGAGAGCTGAAGTGTTAACCAAGACCCTTTCTTCCCCCACAGAAAAAGGAAGAGGAGGAACTTGCCCGGAATATCGCCATCCAGCAAGAGTTGGAAAAAGAAAGACAGAGAGTTGCCCAGCAGAAGCAGAAGCAGTTAGAGCAGGAGCAGTTCCATGCCTTTGAGGAAATGATCCAGAAGCAGGAGCTGGAAAAAGAGCGGCTAAAAATTGTCCAAGAGTTCCGGAAGGTGGACCCTGGCCCAAGTGGGCCTCTGCTACCTGATCTGGAAAAGCCTTGTGTAGATGTGGCCCCCACCTCACCCACGCAGACTTCAGACTGTAACAGAACCGTGAGACCAGCTAAGCCACCCGTGGTGGACAGGTCCCTGAAGCCTGGAGCACTAAGCGTTATAGAAAATGGTGAGCCTTCCCCCCCCCCACTGCTGATGCCTCCCTCCGTCTCTCTCACTTCCATGACTTTGGTTTTGTTTTTTGAGACAGACCTTCTTGTGTAACCATTCTAGCTGTCCTGGAACTAGCTCTTATAGATGAGGCTGGCCTCCAACTCACAGAGATCTGCCTGCCTCTGACTCCCTGAGTACTGGGATTAAAGGCGTGCGCCACCACTGCCCCGCTCCCTGTCTGTTTTGTAGAAATGGCCTTTAACTTAGGTTAATCTGAGTCAGTTTTCTAAAAACTTCCAGGAAGACAGACACTAACCTTCAAGGGTTCTGCAGAAATGTGACGTGTTCAGTAAACTAGAGATCGCGCTTCCTGGAAGCCGTTCTAAAAAGGTTGCTTCCACAGGCAACTCTACCACTGGATCTCCCTGCGCTGGGGAGCTCCTAAGCTGTGGGGGGCACGGCCAGTGAGAGTTGCTGCACACTGCAGGGGGCTACTTGGTTCATTCAGAAAACCTTGTGACCCTTCTTCCCGGAAAGGAACTGTGCTGTGCTCTGAGGCTTCAGGCCTCCTCCCTGTTTCTAAAGTCCTCTCTCCCTGTACCGCTCCTTCCTGCCTGGCCTGTGCTCTGGGAAACACGTTCTGATGGCTTACCCACAGCTTTGTCAGCTTCCATCTAGCCCTAGCGTCTGCCTTCTGCTTTCCTTGCGGCTTCTCCAGCTTCTGTCCGGTCAGTCATATTGATTCAACCCATAAACTCCCAGAGATCTTCTTATCCTCAATGTTTTGAAATCATTTCTGATAGTGCCATCATTTGTCAATGACTAGATTCTGGCTTCCTGCAGGCGAGGCCTTGAGTCTTTCTCATTTTGTGTCTCCTGCTGGTGGAGCCGCACCTCTGAGAATAGACGGAGCGATCGCTGGACGGAAAGGGAGACTGCCAGCCTTAACCCATCACCCACAGACGCAGCTGTCACACTGCTGTGGCTCTGTCTGCAGGTCTGCGCTGTCCCCTCTGGCCGGTCAGGTCTAGCAGACCCAACTGCTGATGTGGCACGTCTGTTTTACTGTGTTCTTAATATGATAACATACACACAGCTTCTCTGTGGAGTTCACAAAAGGATCCACTCTTGGCACCCTGGATAAGTTTTACAAGCTGCTTTTTCTCAGGGAGCTTGGCATTTCAACTTTCTTCTAGCGGTGTTCCACAGCACACCACAAGGTCAGACGACATCCTTGAGGGTCAGTCCTCCGCTTCCACCTTGTTTGACACAGGGCCTCTTTCTTGTCCTCCGTGAGCTTCTGATGATCCATCTGTTCCTGTAGGAGCCCCGGGCCTGTAGATGTGGCTTCTGGAGATTTGAGCTCTGTTCCCCATGCCTGTGCAGCGGTCTGTACCCATGGAGCCAGCAGCTCCTCAGCCCCTTTTTGCTGTTTTCTTTCCTGAGCCGCCCTGTGTAGACTGACTAGCACTAAACTTGGGATTCCCCTGCCACAATATTCCGAGTGCCGAGATGGCAATAGAGTGACGGCTTATCTTTTGCCCTCATATCTTTCTTTTCAACAAACCTTTAAAAAGTAGAAGGTGATCCTTTCCTTGAAGGATTAAAACCTCCTCTTCCTAAAGGAGCGGGATCATAAAACAAGAATCCCAAGTTTCCATCAAAATCAGAACTGGATGAGGCAGTCAGCCTTCTCCAGCTGTGAGACCGTGCTGCCGTGAATCCACACTTCCAAAATACAGCGGAGAGGCAGGAGTGAGTCGGTACCGTTCAGAATGGGAGAAAGAGCAGGAGAGGGTAACTGGTGCCAGCTACGTCCAGAATCATGTCATTATGGCTCTGCTGGGCTCAGTCACCAGCTGTACTCAGAGCTGGGGTCTCAGGAGGCAGCAGTCCGAGGCTGAGGTACTTACTAGTTGCCCACAGCTTCAGAATCCCAAGACACTGCCCCGTTCCTACCGCACTGCCCTGAAGGGGGAATCTCTGTGGAGCTCTGTCCTTGAGTCTGTAATGTCCTTTAAAGTACGAGTGGTGTCTCCCATGGCTGCACAGCTCTTCTTAGGGGAACTGGGCTGCGTGGCTGAGCGTTCCCACAACAGGCTTTCTGCAGATGGACGCTCTAGAATACTGGTAGTTTGGGCTCAGTCCCTGTGTGAAAAGGACAGACCAGGGAAGCCCCGTGTGAGTCTCAGTCTGAGGCGAGAGACCTGAAGTCCCAGCACAAGTCCACAAGCCAGAGTCCAAAGCCTAGCAGACCTGGAGTCTTAAGGACAGAGGAAGAGCAGGCACGTCCCAGGAGAGACACAGAGGAAATCTTTTCTCTGTTCCCTGCAGCTCCCGGCTGGCTGCATGTTGTCCACCGGTGTTGAGAGTGGACCTTGCCCACAGAGCCCAGGCACCCACATGCATGGGGTGCCCACATACATGGTCACATCCACAAATAATGCTCCTCCAGTCAGGCTGAGACTAAAGTATGTGGTCACAGCTCACAGCCAGCTGTGGCCAGATGTTGGAGAAGAGACTTATGTCTTTCTGTGGTGCCCTTGAGGGGAGAGGGGCTCATGGAAGGAATCTCAATGATGTGGCATTTCTCATCCACGCTGTCAGCTCTGACTTCTGCTCAAGGACCTCTGGCCTCAGACTTTCCCCCCTTGTCCATTTCAGTTCCCACCATTGAAGGCCTACGCCACATTGTGGTGCCCCGCAATCTGTGCCCGGAATTTCTCCAGCTTGCCAGTGCCAATACTGCCAAAGGCATTGAAACTTGTGGAGTCCTCTGTGGAAAATTGGTAAGGAAGTGTAGCTCGCCTGAACTGGGGCTGTTTCCTCTGCGGCCTCCTGTGATGCTCAGACTTGATATCTGGGGTCTGACTCTGCACCAATCCCTCCACAAAGCCTACACACACATACACACACACACACACACACACACACACACACACTGTAATGCCAGTCAGCAGTGCTGCCTGGTGCCTCATGCCTGTAATCCTACCCCTGGGGAATCTGAGACAGGAGGTTTTTCATGAGTTTGAGGTCAACTTGAACTACACAGTGAGTCCTGACCAGTATTGACTATGGAATAAGACTTTGTCTCAAGAAAGAAGAAAAGGGAAGGAAGGAAGGCAGGCAGGCAGGCAGGCAGGCTTATTTTCTCCTCTTCTGAGCTCCCCGAGTGCTGGGCCTAGGAATGGAAATCATCTAAGGTCTTCATATGTGTCCGTAAGGTGTGAAGTCCTTTGCAGAGATGGAAGGGACCCTGAGATAGAGACCACTGAGCAATGTGTCCACTAGGAGATGTAGGAACTGTGAGGAAGGCGAGGCCACTGAGGGAGAGCTTGAACCCATCCCTCACTTCCAAACAAGCCCGTGAGCGATGGGAAGCCACCCTCACCAAGGCCTTAATGAGGAGGCTGGAGCAGGGGAGCTGCTTTAGGCAGCAGAGCAGTGGGGCTCTCTCTAGAGCACCCCAGGAACCCTGAACTGTTGGCTGCTACAGAAAAGCCCCTAGGACTATGCCATTGGCCCAACCTGGGCTACAGGGAGATCTGGGGTTTGTCTCAGTGTCTGTGGCTTTATTGAGTCCCCAGGCAAAGCTCGTGAGCACACTCTGCTGTGAAGCCCTGGGGTGAGGGATTCAGGGAGGAGGAGTGAGTGGGAGCTCAGGGAGGAGGAGTGAGTGGGAGCTCAGGGAGAAAGGGCTTCGCTTTCCTCTGCTAAGAGGGAGTGGGTTGAGAGACCCAGGGAATTGTGACCTGTTGTTTTCTCCTTTGCAGATGAGAAATGAATTTACAATCACACATGTTCTCATCCCCAGACAAAATGGTGGGCCCGATTATTGTCACACAGAGAATGAAGAAGAAATTTTCTTTATGCAGGATGATCTTGGACTCCTCACGCTTGGCTGGATCCATGTAAGAAAATTGGACTTCCCTGAGGGCGGGGCTCCTCTTCTGTTAGAGGCCCACAGCCTGCTTCACTCCCTGAGCAGAGTCAAACTAGACAAACAATCTGTCTCTCCGCACACATGGCTCCCAGTGCTCCAGTCAATTGCCTCAAGTACTGGTGAAGGGAAGCTGGCCTAGAGACCTTGTACCTAAAAGCTGTGTAAGTGAAACTGTTTTAAATAGCCAAGGGAGTGCATTCTGGTGGCTGCACTCTCTTCATGACGCAGCACTTGCCGTAGTATACACAGTTTACAAGTGTTTGCACACTCCATGCACACTTCTGATGACGTTCAAGGAAACACAGTTCCCTTCCTAAACAGAACGTCTGGATGATTCTCTCGTTTTTTTTAAGGCCTCCAGCTCACTGAACAAGCTGCTTCCTAGGCATATGAGAGGTGTAAGCCACAGTCGGATGGTTTATTTCTAGGTTCGGGGGTCATACACACTTGTCCTCTGCACTAAGGCAGTGCTGACATGTGGGGCAGTCTCCGGCCCTTCCATCCTTTTCTGTTCACTTACGTAAATACTCACTGGTTTGCCTAACGCAAGGATCCCAGCTGACAGATAGAAACTCTCCCTGTTGTGCCTGGGGACACAGTTGAGGGTTACACAGAAAAGGAGCACCTGTTCCCATGAGGCAGAATGCATTGTATTCCTCAGAAGGTGCGCACAGGGCACTGTGGGTTTCAGAGCAAGGGGGGGGGGGGTCATGACTTACGATGACTTACAATGAAAGGCCAAGGGAGAGTTTCAGGGGGGAGGGGTCAGCATTGACAGGTGCACTGTGCTCCTGCATCAGTGAGCGATCCTGTCAGCTGGAATTTGTGGGTTTTCGTCAGAAAAAGATGTAAGGGCAAAACAGGGGAGTGATCTGGGAGGCTTTCGTATTGATCTGGCCCAGGCAGCCTTGAAAGTGGAGAAAGCAGACAGTAAGATAAGCTATTTGTTGGCAGCCAGGACGCCAGGCTACTGAGGGAGCAGAAGATGCAGGGGTGGTTAAAGGAGGCCAAGGAATGTGTAAAGAAAACACAGAAGCCACTGAGCAGGGGCATCAGAAGGAGGAATTCAGGATGCTCACTGCCTTGGGCTCTAGCAGCACCCTGCCAGGAACCTGCTTCACCCTTCCCCCTTCCTGTCTCCAATAGTGACGCCCCCCCACCACTCGCTCCCATCATCCTGTCCTACCTTTCTTTAGAGTTCACCTCCTAAGTCCGACTCCTGAGTACTTCAGCTCCGCTTGGGTCTAACCTTGAACTGCAGTTGGAAGATCCGGCTTCCTCTGCTTAATCCCCTTCAAGATATATCCACACTCTTGCGTGCTGCTGTCTGGGGTGTGTGTGTTTACGTCTGGTGAGCAGTGGAGGAGGGGGGAAAGGCAGGCGGGGCAGTCAGGACAGTAATGTATCAGAAGCGCAAAGGGATTTGTATTTGCACAGGGAGAAAGCACACAGGCCTCAGAGTCGGGGTTGAGGTCAGAGAGCTGAAGACGCACAGAGAGGGTTGAGCTTCTGTGTGAAGAAGTCATGGACACCCTTGTCAGGCAGCCTTTGTCTTGGTGAGGGTGGAGTGAGGATCTGCTGACCGAGTGGGGGAGGCAGAGGAGGTTAGAAGCTGAAGGAGGCCGGTGGCTAAGAGCTCCTGCTGCTCTTCTAGAGCATCTGAGTTTGGTTTCCAGAACTCCTCCGAGCAGGTCACAGTCTCCCCTGACTCCAGCACCAAGGGATCTGATGCCAACTTCTGGCCTACCCAGGACACCTGCACACATGTGGCCTGTAGCCACACAGACATGTGTGCACGTGAACATAAGTAAAACAATTTTTAAGTAAATCTTTTTTAAAAAAAAAAAATGAAAAAGAAACTAAAGGAGAGGGCAGACTCCAGGTAGTTACTGCTTAGACCCCAGGTAGAACTAGGCATGGATGGGTGAAGGCTCCCAGTCTAGTCAGGGCCCAGCTAGGAACACATGGAGAGAAGTTTGGCTTATTTTACCTCTGTGACATTTCTGCACCATTTCTTCATAATTTGGGATTGAAAACAACAAGAAAGGACTTTCCAGATTGTTCAGTATGTAAAAGGCTTTTGCTGTCCACTCTTAGCTGAGTTCAGTTTCTTTGGCCCACTTGGGGGAAGGAGAAAACTGACTTCCACAAGTTGCCCTCTGACCTGCACACACGCACACACACACGCACGCACATACACACACACACAACATGGGCAGGCAGACATGCATTCTCGGGGTTACACACACATATATAAGTGTAAGTTTTAAAAAATGAAAACAGCAGGCTATGGATCTTCTCAGATCTTTAAATCACAAGAGGAAAATACACAGGTCAGTTTCGCTCCTCAGAGCTCCATCTATTTCCCGTCCCCTGACTTGGCCTCAGACAGCCCTGTGCTCAACTTCTTCCTCTTGTTTCTCAGAGCTTTTAAAAGCCGATTGTATGCCTTGAAGACAAGGCATAAAACTGACAACTCATACAAACCTGTATATGATGTATAATGTGTTTTGAGGTGTGTGTACATTAGCCATTTTCAAGGATACAGCACACGGTCTTGAACTTCACAGGCCACACGCTGTATTCAAAATCTCTACCTTTCAAGGACAGGTAGAGTTTTCACACGCTGGTGTTAGACTCCACTTGTTTACAGTGCCGGGAGGGAACTCACTGTGCGGGTCTTTGTGTTCCTCATGGCTGCAGAGAAGGGGTTGGGTCCCACTGTTGGGAGCGCCTAGGACCTGCCTTCCTAAGTGGGCCGGGCGTGGCAGCTGGGCTACTGGAAATTCTCTGACGTGTTCCATCTTTTCAGACTCACCCAACCCAGACGGCCTTCCTGTCCAGTGTGGATCTGCATACTCACTGCTCCTATCAAATGATGTTGCCAGAGTCTATAGCAATTGTCTGCTCCCCCAAGTTCCAGGAGTGAGTAGCAAGGATGCCGTTCTGGGTCTTAGAAGGAACAGAAGTTCTCTCTTATTGAAACCAACCGTGTGTGTGTGTGTGTGTGTGTGTGTGTGTGTGTTTACGTGTTTATCTGAGTTTAGGAGGGTGCCTGTGCATAAGTGTTCACATATGTGTGGAGACCAGAGGTTGATGTGGGCTATCTTTCTCTGTTGCTATTCTACCTCATTGTTTTTAACACAAGGTCTCTGGCTGACCTGGAGATCACTGGTTAGTCTGGAGAGCACCCCTCTCTGTCTCCTAGCTTGGGATTTCAGATGTATACCATCACATCAGGCTCTTTGTAGATGTTGGGGATACATTCTCGGCTTCTCCTGTTTCTGTGTCAAGCATTTTACCAACTGAGCCAGCCTCCCAGCCCCTAGACCTTTTAAAAACCAAAATTCATAAGCGGCATTCCCTGGCTGCTCTACAAGGCTTCCTCCGAGCCCCACGTTCTGATAAACACAACCTGCTCGTTCTAAGATGTGTTAGTGATGTTGGTTTCCTAAGAAAAACTGAAATCTGAACTATTTGACCTAAAGGGGTAGGATATCAGAGCCTGAGGTTAAAGGTTAAAAAATTCCCACATTGCACCCTGTGTCATCTCCCAGTGTTGATTCTTTTCATTCCAAATGTCCCCTTTACTCTGAATTCTCCAGCAGAGCGAATAATGGAGACAGTGATGAACTAGCCTTTTTATTTTTCACTGTTTTCAAGTTTCACTTTTTTTTTGCACTTAGTGTTATCCACAGGGCTCTGTGCCTCTGCTCCTGCCGTTTCCCCCTCTGTTCCGCAGACTGAAGAATCTCAGTTGACCTAAGAATCTTCATTTCCGTTTTGAGTCCTACTTAAATTTGTTGTTGATTTGCTCAAAGGAATTTCTCACTTTGTTTTAATTTCCAACTAGAAAATTCCTCTTTGGAGGCTGGAAAGATGGCTCAGCAGGTCAGAGCACTTGTTGTTGTGCAGAGGACCTGGGTTCAATCCCCAGCGCCCACATGGTGTTCACAACCACCTGTAACTCTAAGGCTCTTCTGACCTCACAAACACTCATAAAATAGAGTAATTAAGTCTAAAAAATTTCCTATTTGATTCCTATTTGTAATCAGCGGATAATTTATTCTTTGACTGTGACCCATTCCCCAGAGAACAGAGCTGTTAGCCAGTACACAGTGAAAGCTGTCTCAAAATTCCTCTGCCCTGCTGAGTCAGTGTGAGAGCCTGGGATGTGTGAACACGAAACGGGGCACAACGGGCACAGGCGAAGACTAGGGAGTGTTGGGAGTGGGGGGAAGCCTCTGGAGCAATGCCTCGACTCTGAGCCTGCCCTTTCTTATTCCAGAACTGGATTCTTTAAGTTAACTGATTATGGCCTCCAAGAGATTTCCACCTGCCGGCAGAAAGGCTTTCACCCTCATGGCAGAGACCCCCCTCTGTTCTGCGTAAGTATCTATCATATCCATGTAGAAGTCAGCAAGCACGTCAAACCTGGGAGGTGCCTGGTCCTTCTAAGCCACCGGAGCTCAGCGCCGGCACTCACCTCCCCAGAGTTCCAGTCAGCCATGGAACTGTGGGCTTTGGAGATGGGTTTGGATCTCAGCCCTGTCACTCTGTTACTTCCTGTCTGTGAGGCTCTGACCCTCCCTGATATGTGGGATAATAATAATACTTTATTAATAATAGTGCTTTAAAGGGTCGTGGAGAGGATGAAATAAGTGGGAGGAGGGTGTAGCCAGACAGAATGTGCTCAGCATGTGTGAGGCGCTGGAAAAGAAGTAATAACAGAAAATGCCTAACGCATTGTCTGCTTACTAAATGTTACTTTGTTCCGTGTCAGTCACTAAGTTTCAGTCAGCAGTCTGAATGCAAAGGGAAAAGCCGTGCAAGCTAGGAAAACTAAACATATCTCATTCTGGAATTTTGCCCAAAACTAGGGTTCTCACTGCCCTAGGAAGTGGTTTCTTCCCCCAGCTTCTGTCCATACTCAGATCTCAGTACTTCAAATCAGCTCAGATCCATGAGATTCTGGTGCTTGCTTCACACCAGCCTGGAGTTTTCCCTTTTGGGGGGCGGGGAGGGGGAGTAGTGGCGGGGGTGGGAGGTATCCAAAGAAAAGCAAGCAACATAGAGGAAGGAACCAGAGTCCTGTGCCATAAAGCGTGAAAGAGCAGGGAATGTGCCAAAGAGAACCACAGAAGGCTAGGATTATGGGGTCCACGAGCTGATTTTGCATGGTAGAACAGTCATAACATATATACCACATACACAGAGAGACACACATGTATGTATTTGTGTGTGTTGGTGTACTTCATACTTTTCCAAGCCCAAAAATTTAAGCTTCATAGAATAATAGCTTCTAAAAATGTATATGTATTATTATTTATCACTTTTATGTTTATTTTTTAATTGAACTTTATTTTCTTTCTTTTTAAATTTATTTATTATGTATACAGCATCTGCCTGCATGTATCCGTGTAGGCCAGAAGAGGGCACCAGATCTCATCATAGATGGTTGTGAGCCTCCATGTGGTTGCTGGGAATTGAACTCAGGACCTCTGGAAGAACAGTCGTGCTCTTAACTTCTGAGCCATCTCTCAGCACCTGAACTTTATTTTCAGTCTTGTGGATCAAACTCAAATAATAGGTTTCAGTTGAAAGTAAGGAAGAAAATAAATATTAAAAAATAAATAAATAGAACCAGCAATGCTGGCACATACCTTTAATCCTAATCTCTGAGAAGCAGAGACAAGGGAATCTCTGTAGGTTTAAGGCCAGCCTGATCTACACAATGTGTTCTAGGCAAGCCAGGGCCACATAGACTCTTTCTCAAAAATATATGTGTGTGTGTGTGTGTGTGTGTGTGTATATACATATATATATATATATCTCGAGATATAATAATGTTTAGATGTGAGAATGTTAAAGTTTGTACCATTAAATAGGCCTGGGACACCAGTGCCCATGTCTAGTTATAAAGATTCTTCCTGGAGTTGGTCATGGTACCACACACCTGTAATGCCAGCACTCGGGAGGCGCCCATGGGAGGATCTCCCAGTTTGAGGTCAGCCTGAGCTGCATAGCCAGACCCTGTCGACTCCAATCAATCAATAAAGAAGCAAGCCTTTTTTATGCCAGAGTGAGAACCTGCCCCCCCCCACTTGTGGTGGTAGGTGAATTTTATTATCTGAATAATATAATTCCCCCCAAACACTGCAACAAACCTACTAATTCTTCTGAGTAAAGGAAAATTTAACAAGTGACTCTAGAAAATGTATGGGAAGATGCTGATTCAGACTGTGAGTGGAGGGATGATTCCCAGGTTCATTACTGTAATGGCCACTGACATCATGGTCTGGCTTCCAGACTAGGAATCACTGACCTTGAGCCGGCATTTGATTTATTTATTTACTTATTTTTCGGAATTTCACAAGAGTGCTGCATCTACATCATGCCAACTCCTTTCCCCCTCCAATTTCTTCTCCCTCCCAAATTCATGATTTCTTCTTTAATAATTACACACACACTCACACACACACACACACACACACACACACACGACAATGTATGTAGGAGCTCATCCCTTAAGGAAACTGAGTCTCCCTCTCAGCAAAAAGTAATCTGTAGCTTTCATCTAGTGGTGGGGCTGTGTGAAATTTCCCCCATCCATGTTGGCAGGGCAAACTGATGTCAAATATTTTGTCTTGTTTATATAACCATATTGTTATTTCCTGGAATTATTTTCCCTGTCAAGTCTTGGGGTCACTGTCTAACAGCAGGCATCCTGGGCCTCCGGCCCACACACTCTGCTCCCCTCTTGTGAGATTTCCCCTCAGCCTTGGGTTTCCTGGTTGCATTACAGATTTGTCACTTTCTGGCTTGTATCTGGATCAGTTGTAGCTCTTAATAGTCTCCATCTGTTGCAAAAGGAAGCTTTAGTGCTGAAAGGTGAGAGCTACATGTAGCTGTCCGTGGTTAGAATACACTCAGAAACCGTTGGTTCATTGGTTCACGGAAATGGCGGTAGCAGGTTCTTCTCTCGGGTCTGTGACTTATCCAGCCCTGGCTAGGTTCACAGTCTGAAGTACGAATTCCCTCCCACTGAGAAGGCCTAATGACACCTCCAGGACAAAATGCCACCGGTGCACCACTGTGGCTGTCTTGCCTCTGGTCATTATTGTGAGTCGCAGGCTTTACAGCTGGGTAGGACATCCAGTTGCCCCTCTTCCTGCGCAGCTTGCATAGTGCCTTTGAGTACTGTGAGAGCCAGTCATGCGGGGCTGGGGAGTCAGTGAGGGGGGGGGGCGCTTTCCAGGTCAGCTCCCAATGACTCCTCCAAGTACTGTGTCCAAAAGAGTGCTGTCTTCAGCAATAGTGACTTCCCTTTGAGTTCTGGGTCAGCAAGGTCAATGACAATAGCTCATGTATTCCTCCAGTGAACAACAGTCTATATTGGGGGGATGGGGCCTCGGTAGCCTAGTGCTCACCCTGTAGACCAGGCAGCCTTAAACTCAGAGATTCACTTGCCTCCTGCCTCCCAAGTGCTTGAATGAAGCGTGTATGTCACATATCTAGCATATTGTATGTATTTTTTAAATAATTTATAAAATAATCGGTTCCCCTGGGTTTTCAGGCAACCTTAGTGTAACATATTCCTTCCTCCCTCTCTCCCTGTATTATCCTTCCTCCCCCTCCCCAGATAAATCCCCCCATTATTTTCTTTTTTTTTTTTTTTTTGGTTTTTCGAGACAGGGTTTCTCTGCACCTTTTTTTTTTTTTTTTTTTTTTTTTTTTTTTTTTTTTTTTTTTTTTTAGAGCCTGTCCTGGAACTAGCTCTTGTAGACCAGGCTGGCCTCAAACTCACAGAGATCCGCCTGCCTCTGCCTCCCGAGTGCTGGGATTAAAGGCGTGCGCCACCACCGCCCGGCCCCCCATTATTTTCTTAAACCCCTTTGTAGCCCTTGCCTCCTCCCGCTCTCCTCTCTAGAGCTTCTTGTCCACCCTCCCTGCCATGATCCCTTTCCACTTTCCTGGCTTCTTGTGACACGTTAGGGTATATGCTCACATGTTCGGAGCTAGGATTCATGAATAAGAGAGAGTTTTGGCATTTGTCTTTCTGGATCTGGGTTACTGCTTGAGCAGGCGTTTTAAGGCTGGGGATGGAGCTCAGGTGGTGGAGCGCTTCCTTCACAAGCCTCAGACCTGGGTCCAATCCGCAGTACTAATGAACCGAGCAGAGGATTTACGCCTGTAATATCAACTCTGAGGCAGCAACAGGAGGATCAAGGGCATCCTGGGCTACCTAGGGAGTTTGAAGCCATTCATCCAACCCAGGCTCAAATAAAACAGAAATGTTTGCATTTTTTAATGACTATAAAGGACTTTCCACACATTTATTGTTCCTCATTTTCCTCTTTCAGGACTGCAGTCACGTCACTGTCAAGGACAGGATTGTGACCATCACGGACCTTCGGTAAATCTCAGTCACCATCCGGGGAGATGGCTCCTTGGGTAAAGGCACTTGCCTCCAAGGCCAGCAGCCCAGGTTCATTTCCTTGGACTTCCCACATGATGGAAGGAGAGCAACTTCCCCCAAGTTGTCCTTTGACCTCAACTTGTGCACTGTGGTATGTGCGCATGCACACACACACACACACACACACACTAAATAAATAGATGTAATTTACAAAGTCTTACCCTCCTCCTGAGCTACATGCCCTGATCATTTTACTATCCTCACCCCCATGAAAAAAAAAAACTTTTAAGACAGAATAGGAAAGGATCAACACCAATGGGTGACTGTTGGTCTTTTTTTAATTTATTTGAAAATAAGTCATTTTATTTTTTTAAAGCAAATCTGAAAATGAGCAAATCACACCAAACAACTAACTCAAAAATTAGGATGCAAGAGAAAGTACCTCTATGCCCTCTTTAAATCCGAGCACTGGCCTTTTTTGTCCCTGTTGTGACTTACCTTCCAACTTATTCATCTCTACCTTTGGACTAAATAAGGGCATCTCTGCAAAACTGTGAAAGCCATTTTGGAAGGATTTGGCTTTTTCTTGTTTGTGGCATTACTGAGGGAGCTTATCACTTTGGTGGGAAGTACATGAGGAGCTCACAACCACCCATAAGTTGATTTTGTTTTTAAAAAAGAAGTCTGTTATTTAATTTAAAAGGTTATGTTATTTTCTTCTGTAATAAAACAGCTCACTGTGTTGTGCTCTGGAGTGATCTGTCTGATCATGGGCGTCATGTAAACATTTTAAATGGAATGTCTGTCTGATTGTGGCCAAATGGGATGGTGTGTCCCCCAGTGAACTGTGTTGCCGTTCATTTGCAATCAGTTAGTGTGGCCTGCCTGCCCAGTCTCCCTCCACGGGCAGGAAGTCGTCTCTTGTTCTGGTGTTGACTAAAGTGGGTCTTCCCACTTTTTCCTTAAGCCTCAGCCAAGGCACTGAGCCTTACAGAGTCCCAGCCAACGGTGCAGTTGTTCAGCACTCACCCTGCTAAGTCCACCGTGCTGACTTTGTCTTCTTCGGAAATGTCCAGGATGGTGTGTGAGACCGTAGGTGACACCTCACTTTTCTTCATGAACTGAGCTGGTGCTTAAAGGTCCTAGAAATCTGTGACACCAACATGAGAGAAGAGTAAATATGTTGGATAGTAAGATTAATTTTTTAACGTGTATATGTGTGTGTGGTGTGTGTGCACCAAATGCATACAGGTGCCTGCAAAGCCAAAACAGGCCTTTGGCTTCTCTAGAACTGGAGTTACAGGCAGTCGTGAGCAGCCATGAAGGGTACTGGGAAGAGAACCCAGGCCCTCTGCAGAAGCAGAAAGTGCTTTTAACTGCTGAGCCATCTCTGTAGCCCTCAAATGAAACTCTCAACCATACCACAATGCTGCCTTCCCGAAATATACGGGAACATGTGCATTTAGAAAAGGATGGATTCATATCAAGGGGTAAAATTATGAGATAGGTGTCTTTACTTTTCCCTCTAGCCTTTTTAAATGTTTCCCAACTAGAAAGAGTGTATTCTGCTTCTAACTGGACAAAAAAGAATGATACCTCATGTTTTCCAGAAACCAGAACTCCACTGCCCCTTAATGTGGGAACCCAGCCCAGACCTGCTCCCTGAACAGCCCTCAGTGAGGGGACCTTGGTAACACTCTCGGGCCAAGCAGCAGGCGATGTCATATATGGAAACCTTCCATGAGGCTGACCTCACTGCTGGAACCTATTCAACATAAACTTTGCCTTCAAGAGCAAGCAGAGACCTTTGGACAGAGCCTGGTGGATGGAGAGCTAGCCTAAGGAGTAAGTCGCTGGTGTTATGCCTGAAGTCCTGACCGTGCTTCTGGGCTCAGTAGACTGATCAGTCCCCTGAGGAGGACCGCTTTTCATGTCCCCTCCTGAGAGCAGCTGCTGCAAGGGCCTACCATTGTTTCTAACTTCCGAGCTTGGCAAGAACACAGGCTGTTGCTTAAATGGAACATTACAATGGTAACCGGTGGGTGACGGAAGTGGAACCTTCTCCTACACAGAAGGAAGCGAGGCCATTCTTAGCTACTCCTCTGCCCGTTCCCTGCTGTGAGCTTTGCCGCCCCCAGCAGTCCTATTCACCTCATTTTGCCTTAAAAAAAAGTTAATGATTCTGGGTGCGGTGACACATGCCTGGAATCCCAGCACAGTGGAGGCTGAGGCAGGAGGCTTGGCCTGAACCACACAGGGAAACCTTTGTAAAAATGTTAATGGCGTGGAGCCAAAGCAAAGTCTCCTCCCACCGTGCCGTCGGTGCTAAGCATTGGCCCTGCTACCACCTTGAACAGCCTTAGTTCCTGTTGCACACTAGATCTCCGTGTCCAGAGCACCTATGACCAGTCAGGTGCTTCTACCCCGTTCCTGAGACTTGGGAGCTTAGAATTATCTTGAATTGATTCATGCTAAATCCAGGATATGGTCACACAAGTATCTTCATTCCCAATGGCATCATGGCTTTGGAAGCACACCATCTATAATAACTGTGGCACTTGAAGCTTTAGCTGGCCCACAAAGAGACCACAGAAAAAAGTTAAAATTCTTTCCATTGCGTTGACAGAAAATGCAACTAATGATCAGACATAGCTGGATCCAGTGTCCACTGTGACCACGATGGTTCAGGGTTTGACTAAGTTATTCTATTAAAGTAATGTAGACAGCTGTAATTTAATAGCCTATATATTATCCTGATAAATCTAGCTGAAAATGAACTTCTGGGTTTCAACACAACTCCTAATTGAGTTGTTGGGTCATAGCTTTGGCCACAACTCGTCTTGGGACCAAACACTGTGGCCAGAAGGATGGAAAGTTCTGATTGGTCAGGCCTGCACTGAAAGCCTATAATCCCGTCTGAGCTGCATGGTCTGAGATCAGGGAGCAGTCTTTCTCAAAGAAGGTCATGGTAGCCTTAGAAACAGAAATGGATGCTGAACAAGAGGAGGCAGCAGATATCTACAATAGATGCCAAGGATGAGAATCTAAGTCTGCCAATGGCAGTGGTCCCAATAGTGTGAACTAAGTAGATTAAATGGCAACACTAAGCACTGTGGGATTTGGGGTGTAGCTGCTGGACCGGGGAGTACTGACTCACTCCCCAAAACATGAGTCATATGTCCAGACCCTGACAGTGCCTGCTGTGTGAGGAGCGCTGTTTAAAATAGGAAAAAAATGTTGTGCCCTCTGATCTCCAGAAGCAGATGGATTAAGGAGCCACACTCCTATGATAGGACAAGACCAGTTTCCTCATGATTGGCAGTGACCAGGAGACCCTAAAGAGAGAAACATATATATGTATAATACCTGTAATTATTCCACTTTCCATTTATTCAGCAAATATTTAACATACACCTGCTAAACCCCAGGTTCCACAGGATTTGATAGAGGCAGGCTCTGGAGAGCTTCCAGGGGAGATTTCACACAGACTTGCGCTATGTCAATCATTGTGAAGAATTTGGTTAAATATGGAGGGAAAGGGATGGAGAAATCAAGCACACAGACAAGTGGATTCATTAATTTTTTTTAAGCATAATAAACCAGAGCTGGAGAGATGGCTCAGGGCTTGAGACCGCTGGCTACTCCTGCAGAGGGCCCTGGTTTGGTTCCCAGCACCAATGTGGAAGCTTATAACCAGCAACTGCCGATTCTGGGGACCCAACACCCTCTCCTAGCCTCTGCAGACACCAAGCACATAGGTGGTACACAGGCATGCATACAAGCAAACACTCATACATCAATTTAAGTGGAAGCCACAAACACCTTTCTACAATGGCTGAGGTATGTCATAAACATCTGTATAATGAACTCAGCTCCCGGTGGTAGACAGGGTCTGTCTTCCACTATTATGACATCTCACCAGAGCACATAGAGAAGAATAATTCTGCTGGCACCTGGACGGGCCCTGTAGGTTCCATCCAAAACACCTGGATTCTGTGACTGGCTTAATGTAGAGGTAAACTCTGTCATGCCTGGGAGCTCTGATGTACCACTTGGAATTTTCTTTTTGGGGTGGCGTAGTAGTGGGGGTCACCATGTTGATGATAGTGGTGGTGATTTCTTACAGGGGTCTCAGTGTCCCAGGTTGGCCTCATTAACTGTGCATTAACCTGTCCGTCTGCCTCCACCTCCTTGGTGCTGGGTTTACCACCATGCCCCATATTTACTGTATGTTCTGTCTTTAGATTTACTTGTGTGTATGTGTGTGTATGCGCACCACATGTGAGGCAGCGGGATGTGGGCTTGCGTATGCACACGCATGGCTCTGGGAAGGCACGTGTGCAGTAGTCTGGAGGAAGGGGTGGGTGGGTGGGCTTCAGAGAAAGAATGAGAAAGCCAGAGCACCAAGGTCATGATGCTCAAGGTTTGGACAGTATCTGGGGAAAACACTGAGAGAAAAGGAAAAAGAAGTTAGATGTTCCTCAGACAGAAGTGGCCAGACTCTGCGGGGCAGCCTGGTGGACATTCTGCAGGCAGCTGCTTCGCTGGAGGATTTTTAAGTCAATGCAAAATGCACCACAAACTTACTTTTGGGCAAGTCTCCCTTTATTTCTCACGGTTTCTTCATTTGACTTGTTTTATTATTATTACTGGGGTTTGTTTGTTTTCTGGTTTTTGCTCTTTTTTTTTTTGAGACAGGGTTTCTCTGTGTAACAGCCCTAGCTGTCTTGGAACTAGCTCTGTAGGCCAGGCTGGCCTCGACCTCACAAAGATACATCTGCCTCTACCTCCCAAGTGCTGGGTAATCCAAGTGTAAGAAAAGTAGGAGTCTGGACAGGAGATATGACTCAATATTCTTACAGAGGCCCAAAATTCACTTCCCAGTACCCAAATCACAAATCACAACCCTGTAAGTCCAGCTCCAGAGGATCTGGTGTCCATTTCCGGTCTCCTCGGGTGCCTGTGCTTATGTAGAGGCACGTGTGTGCATGTGTGTGTGTGTGTATGTGCATGCACAGGCACATGCGTGTGTGCGTGCGCACAGGCACGTGTGTGTGTGTGTGTGTTTAAAATGTTTAACTAAAATTAAACAAAATCAGAACTCTTTAGATATGTTTTCAAAAATGTGTGGTTTGAATGAAAATATTCGCCCATGGTCTTGGGCATTTGAATACTTGGTCCCAGTTGGTGGCACCGTTTGGGAAAGTCATGGACCCTGTAGAGGGTGGAGCCTTGTTGGAGGAAGTATATCATCTGAGGCAGCTTTAGGTGTTCTTAGTCTTTTCCAGCTTCCTGTTTGCTCTCTGCTTGGTGCCTGTGGTTGAGGGTGAGAGCTCTCCTGCAGTGACAAGCCAAATAACCCCTTCATTCTCTGTTACTTTAGTCATGGTATTCAGTTACAGCAACAGAAAAGTAAGATGAGAATGACTCGAAATTATTTGCATTATGTTGTGAGAATCTCATCCTTGCAGTATCACAAGTAACCACTCCAAAAGTTCTTGGCAAATACCAGGCTCTCTCAACACCAGGAGAGAAATTGCACTCAGTTTCAAAGGCAAGATTTGGTGCTAGACTAACCCAAGACAGGTGGATTCATGGTTTCCCTAGAGACTTCATCTCCCTTGGCCTCAAAGTCTTCAACTCTTGTTTTTTTTTTTAAGTCAGTAATTCCAAGATTAAAAATGATTACACAGGGGTCAGCAAGATGGCTCAGTGAGCGAAGGAGCTTTGTGCAGTAAGCCCGTGACCTGAGTTCAACTGAACCCATGGAAAGAGAGAATGAACCCGAAGTTGTCCTGTAATCTCCATCCGTGCATTATGGCACACAAACCTGTTCATGTGCATCATACACACACATTCATATGCACACAATAATAGATTTAAATACATGATTGCATAGAGGGCTACGTACAATATATAGCATGTAGACACCAATCAACGGCAGCTCCAATAACAAGAACAAAGCATTGCCGGGCGGTGGTGGCACACGCCTTTAATTCCAGAACTCGGGAGGCAGAGGCAGAGGCAGGTGGATCTCTGTGAGTTTGAGGCCAACCTGGTCTGCAGAGTGAGTTCCAGGACAGGTTCCAAACCTACAGAAAAACCCTGTCTCAAAAAACAAAGACAGGAAAGTATTAATAGTAAGACATGTGTCAGCCACTTGTTCAAAATCACTCCTGGAGACTCTGGTATTCTAGAACATTTTGGTCTTGCCTCACTAGGTGGCCTGAGAGTCCTAACAGCTCAGATTTTGTTCAGTCCTTATAGGTTCCCTGTTCTTCCTAAGGAAACCACAGTATTGACCGAAAACTCAAGGGAGGGTCCTGCTTTCACATAAAGCCATCTTTCTGGTGTGACAGGCCTGGGTTTCGTAGGAAGAGTTTGATGAGGTTTTGTTTTCTTTGACTGTTGTTTGTTTTTTTGTAGCCCAGGTTAGTCTTGACTTTATGATCCTCCTGGGTACTGGAATTAATAGTTTTACTTACTTCTAGGCTGAGGATAGGGTACCCCAAGTGGCTTGCCAGAGGATGAATGTGGGTGTAGGAATGACAAAGTCATCTGTTAATTAGGGGGGGAACAGGATAATGGAGACCCAGGTCCCGAGGCAGCTCCCAGCCCAGCCCAAGTCCTAGAACTCTTGGAAAGTAGTCTGTTCCCAGCTCTTCTGGGTTCCCACCTCATGGGATGAAAGGAGAAGCAAACGTCTTTTCACGTAGCTGATAAGCAGGTTTCAAGTTTTTCCCATTGGATGTCTGGTTGTTAGACTTTTCCCTTCAGTACTGACATCCAAGTGGTGGCTCGGATCCAGTGTTCACGTGGGGAATTCCTAGAAGTGCTGGCGGAGCACATAGTCGTTTGGTAGAGAAATCAGTCTAGTTCAAAGGCTTCCATCTGCCCACCCACCCCCTTCCCGGGGTCCCACAGCCTTTTATCGACGGAGTCCTAGGTGGACTGGTTGTCCCCTGGACTGGAGGCTGGCAAGAAGGCTCCAACCCTACCACCCGTCCTGTGCCCCTCTGACAAAGCTGGTAGCCCGGTTGGCGTCCACACGCTCTTCTCTCCACACAGGTGAGCCCAGGGCACGTCAGTGCAGCTGGGCCTGAGCAGCATCCGGGAACAAAGTCTCCCAAACTGTCCTCTTGGAATGCTCCTTACTCCCCTTCCCACAGAAACAGGAGAGAGTCTCTTTGTTCACACCCTGCCCATCTTTCTTCACAGCCTGGGGGACAGCAGGAAGCTGCTCCTGGTACAGTCGGGAGCGCTAAGTCGGGGGAGGGGGAGTAACCTCAGAGCGGGATGAGGAGGCGTTCTGTTCAGGGCTGTCTGGAGCCTGCTATTTACAGCTGGGGGCGGGGTGGCACTGACGATTTGACATCTGACATTATGCTATCTAAGTAAGAGTTAATCCTGTGGTTTAAACACTCTGTATCCTTTCTTTTTCTCTCTTCCCCTTGTTCTATCCATTACTGAAAAGTTGTTATAAAAAAAAAAAACCTCTGAGTATGAAGCAGGCTGTAGTGACGCATGTGCCTCTTTATAATCCCAGTACTCAGAAGGCCACCTGAGGCTACATAGTGAGGCCTTAACTTTCTTTGACGTGTGTGTGTGTGTGTGTGTGTGTGTGTGTGTGCGTGTGTGTTCATATTTATTTAATTAAGATATAATTACATCATTTCCCTTGCCTATCTCCAATCCTTCCTGTGTACCCCTTTGACTCTTTTTTATAAAATGTCTCTATTTTTATAACTGCTTCCTACCTTAAAAGTGTTATGCCTAGGCTGGTCTAGAACTCATGGAACTGCGCCCAGGTACCTAGAGATAGAGAAACTTCTATATGGACTGGCTTTCCTAAAGGACAGAGTGGAAAGAAAGAAAAGAGGGAGGGAATCAGGGGGTGTGGCAGTTTGGGGGCAGGAGAGAGAGGTTTTGGATGCTGAGCTTGAAGAGCCCACAGTCACCTGGATGCAGCTCTCCAGCTCACAACTGAACATTTTGTGTTCATATGTTAAGTGAGGTGAAGTGGGAACTGCCACAGAGCTGGTGGCGGGCGCCGTGGGACATGGAACGGTGCCCAGGGAGAGAATGCGTTATGTAAGAAAATCCACAAGCACAGGACTCTGGAGACTTGTGCCTGTCCGTGGGTCTTGCTAGGTGTGCTCAGTCTTGAGGCTGGCCCTTCATTCTGCATTTCCTAGTACTGGGGGACTGGGGGAGCAACTCCAGGAAGGAGGACTGGAGAGTTTGGTGTTACAGAGGAAGTTTAAGGCAACTGGAGATTCCAGGGCAGCAAAACGGTGGGGCACATGGGATTTTTTGCCAAGTGCAGATGGAATTTCCCCTCAGCCTTCATTGTCCTGGGCTTGCACCCGACAAAGCACAATGGCACTCATTCTGTGGCTAAGGCATGGATGTCCCAAGCAGACCCTGGGGCAGTGGGCAGAAGGCCTGAGGAAGGAGGCGGGACAGAGGAGGCCACTGCCATTCTTGGTATGGTTCTCTCTCCAGGAGCACAGCCCTATCAGGCCTCACTCTGGGCAGCTTATAAGGCCTGGTGTGATTTTTGTTTATGCAAGTATAGCCTAAAAGGAACAAATCCATGGCCCAGAGACTGTTACCAGTCGAATCCTTTTGCATACATTTTTCAAATGATAATCCACTCTATCCACCCTCCATCCACGCCCCCAAGGCTGGTTTATTGAAAAAAAAACACCTTATATGGTAATACTGTTACCACACCGTCAGCTGGCCTTTTTAGGGACTCTGTTTAAAGAAGATCCGCCTCAGGGGTTTTATATTGCTCTGGTGTTTCTGCCAAAGACTCCACGGCCCTCAGTCCCTAGGAGAAGGACTTCTCACACCCTCGGTGAGTACTGCCCGACTTCTGTAGCCTCTTCCTTTCTGGGGCTGCCAGGCCTCCTGTGTATCTGTGCAACTCCAGATTTGTTTGGTTTCTGTGGTCCAGGTCACACGCCAAGGCCCTTGGTGGCAGGGGTGCCTGGAACACATTGCTGCCTGATGGGAAAAGGCATCCTGAGGACAGGACAGTTTGGAGACCCCCAGGATATGACTCCTGTCCTGCTCTCCTTGCCATGGGTCACCGTGTCACTGCAGGAAAGCAGCTTCTGCTTGGGTATGCGAGTCCTAGCCAACGGTGGCCCTGGTACTCATGAGCTACCTGTATTAGAACAAGAAGGTACCGCCTTCAGGTGGCCTTGGCTGGTCTCTCTGTCCTCTGATTTGAGTTTGGCTAAGATGAATGGAGAATTTTCACAGTATCAGAAGGCTATAAGTTCACTGTGGGACGAGGACCATGAGACGCGAGGGAAGAAGGAATGTCTCATGGCTCCATGATGTTTGGGGGTGAGAAGGCAGCTAACTCGTTCTCCTCTGAGAAGTCACTGAGGTCCAGGGCAATTAGGCAACTTTTCCAAAAGATGCACCCTCGCCGGTCGTGGTGGCTTATGCTTGTCTTCTAAGTACTTGGGAGCCTTGGACTGCCCAAAGCTCAAGGCCAGCCTGGGGTACATAGTAAGTTACAGGCCAACCTGGGCCTCCATGTGAGACTCTGTGTGAGACAAAACAAACCATCTCACACCATCTGTGAAGTAACATGCCAAGGCCACAATCTCTGCATCACACACACACACACACACACACACACACACACACACACACAAACATAGCCTCTACCACCTTTGTGAGCTGTATCCAAGTAGAGCAAGCTCGGGTCAGGAGGCTGGTGCCCAGTTACTGAGTGGCCTTCATTTCCTCACCCATAACATGGGCACCCAGAACATCCCCCAGAGTGAGGAGTAAATGTGTACATTATAGCCACCCAGCCTAGTCTACCTAGCGTGGCACTCTCAAGTTTAAAGAATTACTATGGAGAGTGTAGTGGTGCAAGCCTATATTCCTCGTGCTTGGGAGGCCAAAGGATTGGAAGTTCAAGGTCTTCTTTGTCTGTAGAATAAGTTTAAGGGTAGCCTGGGCTTTATTAAACACTGTTTTAGAATAAAATGAGATTAAAAATAGAATTGCAATGGAGTATTAAGTGTATTAAAGGGGGGAAGCCCAGGAGAAACTCCTGGTTAGGCTGTAAGCAGGGACAGCTTCCTGGGGGAAGGATACCTGAATTGAACCCCAGAGAAGGGCCGTCCTGGAAAAAGGAGGAGAAGGAAGAGGAGGAAGAGGAGGAGGAGGAAGAGAAGAAGGAGGAGCAGGAGGAGGAAGAGGAAGAGGAGAAGAAGGAGGAGAAGGAGGAGGAGAAGGAGAAGGAGAAGGAGAAGGAGAAGAAGAAGAAGAAGAAGAAGAAGAAGAAGAAGAAGAAGAAGAAGAAGAAGAAGAAGAAGAAGAAGAAGAAGAAGAAAAAGAAGAAAGAAAGAAAGAAAGAAAGAAAGAAAGAAAGAAAGAAAGAAAGAAAGAAGGAAGCAGGAGCATTGTAGTCTTTGGGACAGCGAGGGACTCAGCTCCACTCCATTTAGATTTCAAGGCAAGAAGCAGGCCCAGTCACCTTAGAGAGGGGTGGGTAGGTCAGTCCTTTGGTTTCTAGATGCTAAATTAAAGAATTGAGCAGTGGGGTTGCATGGAAGGAGTTAAGCCTAAAGGATAACAGCAAGAAATTTACCCTGTGGAAGGACTGCCCCAGAGGATGAGAGGACTGGGCACAGGACAGAAGTGCCACCACCATGTGCGGTGGTGTGGCGGAAGAATCAAAAAGGGCTGCAATTAATTAGGAGGGAAGAGCGAGCATGAGCAGTGCTGGCTCCAGGTTCTGATGTGGGTGGCATGCCTCTCTGAGTGTAGCTCCAACTGTAAGCCCGGGTTGTCAGTCAGCCTGGCAGAACTGGATTGAGATACCTTGGGCTGCATACACCTCATACAGCTGGCTCGGCAGGAGAAGGGTCTGGCCAAGAGCTGAACTCGGATGCTGGATGGGAGGGTGGGTGAAGACCAGAAGAGTAGGTAACATGCAGATTTTTGGGGATCCAATAAAATGGATACGTGTAGTTGCATGCTTGGAATCCCAACACTGGGGAGTGAGGAAGGAGAATCAAGAGGTCAGGTCAGCTACAGAGCGGGTTGTTTATTTAGGCTTTCAGAACAGAAGGTCTATCATAACCACCTTCAACTCTGCAGCTATAATAAAAGTAATGACTCAATGTGGGCATGAGAGGGTGTGCAGAGGCCAGTTAGCATTCCACAGCCTGTGATTTCAGCCCTCAGAAGTGAAGGCAGGAGGAGCAGGAATTCAAGGCTGTCCTCAGCTACATAGTGATCTCAGGACCAGCCTGACTCAAGAATAAAATAAATACATTCATAAAAACTGAATCTTACACAATTTTCACAGGTCATTAACTATTAGTCCTCTACCATTTTTAAAAGAAAAATATGCTTTTTTTTTTTTTTTTGAGACAAGTTTTCTCTGTGTCCTGAAACTTGCTCTGTAGACCAGGCTGGCCTCAAAGTCATAAAGATTTGCCTAATTCTGCCTCATGAGTGCTGGGAGCCACCACACCAGCTAAATATGCTTCTTTTTCTTTTTAACTTTGTGTGTGTGTTATGCATGTGTGTGTTGGTGTGCATGCATGTGCCTTGCTCACATGTGTGTCTGTGGTGGCTATCAGTTGACCTTGGGCATCCTTCTCTGTTTCTCTCACTGAGAGAAACATATATCTTTTGCGGCAGACTCTCACTGGCCCTGGAGTTTCCTGACTCCACTGGCTTGCCTATTGGCCAGTAAGCTCTGCTCTGGTGGCTTTCCTATCTCCCTCTGCCCAGAACTGGGATTGCAGAGGAGCTAGCAGTGACCCCTGGCTTTTCTGTGGGGCAGGGATCTGAACCCAGGTCCTCACACATGCACAGAAAGTGCTTTGCCCACCAAGCCGCCTACCGAGCCAATCTTCAGCCATTTATAAAGTGTAAAAAAACAAACACTATTAACATTCACTCTATAAGAAAGTATATCAGAGTTTGCCTATCTTAGGTTAGTCTGTGCAACCTTTTCATATCCTTGTGCTTGTCTGACCCATCTTTTTTTCCCAAAGTATTTTTTAGGGTTTTTTTTTAGATTTTATTTTATTTTATTTTATGCATGTGAATGTTGCCTGCATGTATGTATGTGCACCATGTGTATGCCTGGTGTCTTCAAAGGTCAGAAGAAGGCATTAGACCCTCTGGAACTGGAGTTGTAGATGATTGTGAGCCAGTGTGTGGGGACTGAGAACTGAACCCAGGTCCTCTGTAAGAACAGCAAGTGCTCTTTACCACTGGACCTTCTCTCTGGCCCCTAATCCTTTTCTCATGAGATAGATGTTCTCATTTCTCTTTTATAGTGGAAGAAACTGGGTACCGGGGAGGGAAACGGGGAAGGGCTGTGGGGAGATGGTCCCAGGGAGAATAAGGGGCACTTAAGGAGAGATGAGACACCAGGGCCAAACCTGTCCCTTCATCTAGTTTTCTGCCTTGCAGAAAGGGTAAAACTCAAAAGCTGTGTGTCTGACTGTGATTCTCTCAATGAAGTCCGGATAGGGTATATACTAAAATAACCACAACATTTGTTCAGCTTCCCATGAATGCAAAAGCTGTGTGTCTGACTGTGTGATTCTCTCAATGAAGTCCGGATAGGGTATATACTAAAATAACCACAACATTTGTTCAGCTTCCCATGGAATGCAAACAGTTGTGACCCCAGCAAACCACAGCTACAGTGACTCTAGGTCAGTCCCAGGTAACTAGAAGGGTCAAGAATTTCTGCCTAGAGACATGGCAGGAGGTGGCCCACACCCCTTCCGGTCTTTAGCTCTCTCACCGGCCTTTAGTGCCCTATCTCATCTCTGGCTCTACCATAGAAAAACAGTTCTGGGGTTGGAGAGATGGCTCAGTGACCGAAAACACTTGCTGTTCTCGCAGAGGATCCAGGTTCAGTTACCAGTACCCACATGGTAACTCACAACCATCTGTCACTACAGTTCCAGGGGATCAGGTGTTTTTTTCTGACCTCAGCAGGCATTGTCCACATGTGGCACACACACACACACACACACACACACACACACACACACACGTAGGCAAAACACTCACACACACAAAAATAAATAAATCTGAAGAAAATTTTTAAAAAGAAAAGTGATTCTAAGGCCCTGAAATACTGTGGCGAGCATTGCCGACAAGTTGCTCAGGGGACGCTTTGTGGTCGTACAACCTGGGAAACAAAGTGCAAGCCTGTGGTTCTCAGGGGTCTTAGTGGGGGTGGGGTCGGGCACAGGAAAACCAGAGAGGAGATGAAAGAGCCATTGCAAAGCTAAACGGGAGTCAGCTGGGGAATGTAGCTCAGTTGGCAGTTTGCCTAAACATGTACAAAGTCCCGAGTTCAAGCCCCAGCATTGCATAAGTATAAGTAATGAGGACCTTTAATCCTGGACTAGGTGGCAGGAGAATCAGAAATCAAGGTCATCCTTGATTAGGCTGGGAGTTCAAGGTCAGCCTGGGGTATGTAAGATCCTGTCTAAAGAAGGAGGGAGTTGGGAGAGGCACCAAAGAGAAACTAGACTTGAAGCAAAACACCTATAAACTCGGTATTTGGGAAACTAAGACAGGAGGGTTGCTGTGAGTTAAAAGAAGTTACCTGAAGTAACTATAGACAAAGAACTCTGACTCAAAAAAAAAAAAAAACAACAAAACAACAAAAAAACCAAAACAAACAAAAAAAAACCTAAAACAAAATTAAAAAGGGAAAAAAAGCTATGGACATTTGAAGTGTGAATAAACCACACCAAGAGACAGTGCTGGAGGGACCTTAAAAGAGACAGCCACAGAAGTGTGGCTTCCTTCTTCCTGGCCTCTCCTGGCTCTTTGGGCTGGCTTCCCCTGGGGAGAATAGTCACTAAGTCAGTGCAGCCAAGTGCTTGAGGATCCCGGGAGCAGAGCAGACAGGTCTGGAAAGGGGCCCACTATGTCAACATTTATTATTGAGCACCTCCTGTGTACCAGGGTAAACCTGGTCCTGGTACAGAAAGAGCTCAGAGGACGCCCAGGGAGAAGAAACAGAGGCCCCTTTGTGTGCTCCTGAAAAGCAGGCAAAAGGAAAATGCCATACAAGGAGAAGTTATGACCATCTCTCAGCCATGGCAAGGACAGCACAACACAAGTTCAGGCTCCACACCTGTCCTGCATCAGTGCCTGGCCAGTCTGCTCACCTTGTTCTGACTGAGGTCTCTGAGTTCTTTAAAGTTTTCTGAGTCTTAATCTACAAATGAATAGAATGGAATTTAAAAATAGATTGCCTCGGGGATATTTTGAGGTTTAACCAGATAATGCTATAAATTGTAAAGTTGAGGTAAATTTTTAAAAATATTTATTTTTATTTTATGCATGTGGGTGTTTTGCCTACATGCATGTCTCTTGCACCATTTGCATACATTCCTCCAGGAGCTCAGAGAGGGGATTAGATCCCCTGGAACTAAAGTTATGGGTGACTGTAGATGCAGAGACCTGAACCTGAGTCCTTTGTAAGATCAGCAAGTGCTCTTAACCACTGAGCCACCTCTCCAGTCCCTTCCTTCCCAGACAGCTTCTCTCTTTCTCTTACCTCTTTTTTGAAAGAAATTGTAGACAGACAGACAGACAGACAGACAGACAGGTCTTTAAGAGAGAGAGAGAGAAAAGGAAGGAAGGAAGGAAGGAAGGAAGGAAGGAAGGAAGGAGTGGGAGGTTGGGTGGGTTGTCTCCTGACCTGCACACACATGCACATACATGGACACAGTTCTACACACATACACACATATACAAACATACTAAAAATATATGTGCTAGGTGGAAGGTGGTTTTATTTCATTTATCAGGGAAATGGGAGTCTTTCGTTGGGAGGGTTTTACTTCCCTTATTTGCCAGTTGTCTTCTCACTTTCTTTTTTCTTTTGGGCTGTCTACTTATCGGTTTGTAAGAGTTCTTTCTTCTTGTAATCACCAGTCCTGTCTCGGATTTAGTGTAAAACTTCTCAACTTGTTTAACAGCTGTTAAGTGCTCTCACGATTCTCTCCACTGAATGAAAGTTTTGTAGCTATTTCATCTTTTAAAATCACATGTAATAAACTGGGCACTGGGGCACACACCTTTGGTCCCAGCACTCAGAGGCAGAGGCAGACAGATCTCTGAGTTTGAGACCACCTTGGCCTACATAGTGAGTTCCAGGCCAGTCAAGGCTGTATAGGAAGACCCCAGGGATGGAGCGATGGCTCAGTGGTTGAGAAGACTTTGCTGCTTTTGCAGAGGACTCAAGTTCAGTTCCCAGCACCCATGTGACAGCTCAGAACCACTCTGAACTCCAGTTGTCAGGGATCTGAAACCTTCTTCTGGCCTCCACAGACACACACGTGGGTGCATACAGTGAGAACCTGTCTCAAAAACTAAAATTAAATAAAAATAAAATGTATTAATTGGTTGATTGCCATAACACAGTACCACAGACAAGGGCCTCTAAGGACAGAAATTTGTTTTCTAACAAATTTCTAGCATCCTGGATGCTAGAAGTCTGAGGGTCAAGATGCCGCCAGGGTTGCTTTCTCCTCAGGACCTCCCCTGGCTTATAGACGGCTGCCTTCTGGTCATGTCTTCACGTGTCCACTCTCGCCCTATATCAGTATTCTGATTTTCTTTTCTTACACAGTTAATAAATACAACCATATTGGAGACCAATCATACTGGATTTATAAGTGCATTCTAAACTCAGTTGACCTCTGTAAAGAACTGTCTCTAAAGCCAGTCACATTTTCAGGTGTGAGGACACTGATATACATTCCATACATGTGTTTATGGCAACAGAATTCTGTGCTTATCAACTGAAGCAATGCATGAGATGCGGCTTCCAGAAACAAGGATGCCAAGCCTGTGTCTGACCCTTCTAGAACGAAACCCCAGAGCCACGAAGACTGTCTCCCCCTATTACCTGACAAGTGGCTAACTGTTCTCTTCTCTTCCAACCCCAAGGTGCTCCAGCCCCCAGCTCACACAGCCACACCCACCATGTGTGAAGAAGAGACCACCGCCCTTGTGTGTGACAATGGCTCTGGCCTGTGCAAAGCAGGCTTTGCAGGAGATGATGCCCCCAGGGCTGTCTTCCCCTCCATTGTGGGCCGTCCTCGCCATCAGGTGTGTTCCCTCTGGATCCAAGATTGTGAGCCACTAGCAGTGAGCCATATAGGACCTGCATTGAAAGAACTATATTGAGCGTTCTTTCTCTCTGTCTCTATCGCTTTCTCTCTGCAGAGAGTATAACACGAGATAAGGGAATACATATATCTGTGGGCTTTGTTCTCCTTCAGAAAACCACATCTCTTCTGTGAGAGAAAAAGGATCAGCCCATGAGAAATCCCAACCTCCTCTTCCTGGCTATGCCTACCTTCATTTCCTGCTTCCTTTCCTCATCTGTCTCCTTTCCGGGGACCATTACAATGACTGAATCCTGTGCGTGGACCCCTGAGCCAATGCACTTTTCTCTCCTTTTCTTTTGTATCACAGGGTGTAATGGTGGGAATGGGCCAGAAAGACAGCTATGTGGGGGACGAGGCTCAGAGCAAACGTGGGATCCTAACCCTCAAGTACCCCATTGAACACGGCATCATCACCAACTGGGATGACATGGAGAAGGTATCTGAAGCCCCCAATGTGGTTGTTCTAATGGTGATATCTCATCTTGACTCTCCTCTCCTACGGTCTCTGTGTGCCCTGTCAATCTTCCTTGGGAATGCTTTCCATAGCCTTCCTCCTTCCCGCTCCCCAGATAATCTCCAGCCTCAGCCCCCAACCTCTCTCCCTGGACCATGGCAATGGTGTCCCACTGTTTCCCTTGTCCTTGGCACCCATACAGTTCTCTATATTCCCAACTCTTTGTAGCGCCCTTTGAGGGTCCAGTCATACCCAACTTCCAGCCTCCGCCTCTCCTGCATTACTCTGTCTGGCCAGATGTGGGCCCATGTTTAAAATGCTGAATATCTCAGCTGGGGCTGCAAGATAGCTTAGCTGTTAAGAGTACAGTCTGCTCTTGCAAAGGATCTGAGTTGGGCGCCAAGAATCTACATCAGGCGCCTCACAACCACCTATAATTCCAGCACCAGGGAATCCAATGTCATCTTCTGGCCTCTGAGGACGCCTATACTTGTGTGCATGACACACACAGACACAGACATATACACATAAATACACATAATTTTAAAAATCCCTCTTTTAAGAAAAGAAAATTATTCTCTTTTAAAAAAAGATTCACATTTAAAAATAAAATAAAAACAACCAGATGTAGTGGCACAAGCCTTTAATCCCAGCTCTGGGAATGTAGAGGCAGGCAAATCTGAGAGTTTGAGGCCAGCCTGATCTACATCAAAAGTTCCAGGTAAGCCAGGGCTACACAGAGAAACTGTGTCTCAAAAATATTTAATCATTTAATTAAAATCAAATTTCAATGTGATAATGATGATGATGATGATGATAATGGATAAGAAATAATAGCCAGGTGGTGGCACACACCTTTAATCCCAGCAGTCAGGAGGCAGAGGCAGGCAAAAATATCTGTGAGTTTGAGGCCAGCCTGGGGTACAGAGCAAGTTCCAGGACAGCCAGGGTTATTACACAGAGAAACCCTGATCAAAAACCCAAGAACAAAAAGGAAAGGAAATAATAAATTACAAATAACAGAAATACAAGAGTCACAAAGGAAAGATGTCAAAATGTTAACTAATAACAACAGATGGAATGTAAGATATTCTCCAGATTTTTTGATGTCATCATTCCTAAACTCAACAGTGCTTTGAAAAACTAAAATGAAGCACAGTACTTGGCCCCCTCCTAACGATACCCATTGGCATGTCTGGGTGGAGCTAAGTCAGCTTTTCCTAGGCAGGGCAGGGATTCTTGTCTAGGATAGGTATGCATATGCGGTCATATATGTGCACACAGACGCATGCATGCGTGCACACACACACATATACACACACAGAAATATGGTAATGTCTGGAAATATAACCAAATTTTGTGCTAGCATAATAGGTGCTCTCCAGTAAGACTAGGAGTGCCACTAAACCTCCCACGGCACACAGGTCTGTCCCACAAAACACTGACTGAGCCAATCTAAGATGACTGCGTGCTGACGTGCAGAGCCCCTGCTCCACGCACCAGCCTGGTCATCAGCGAACAGTGAGAACTGGGCCCACGCACAGGCCAGGATCACAGCAGGAGACGAGGCTGACAATATGAATGCTTGTTGGGGTGTGAGCAAGATGACGGCAGCCAGCAAGAGACGAGTACTAGTTACCACACGAGCTCCTCTGCTCTCCAGAGTCCCCTGCTGGGATTCCAGTGGGTAGGCAGTGGCCTTGGAACCCAGCAGGACTTGGTGTGCTGGAAGAGCATCCAATGAAGAAGGTGTGTTTATGGTGGGCCACACCACAGCTGAGAGAAATGTCCTGGCTTTTCTCTCCTCCCACCGGCTAGCCTCCTGCCGGTGTATTCAACAGCAAAACACAACCAAGAAGCCTGAAAACAAGAAGCACTGAGTGCATCCCGCCTCCTAGAACACACAAAGCAACAGGAAAAAGGGAGGAGGGAAGAAGAAGGGTTAAATGGTAGACATGAGCACATACATTGGCTCTAGGTCTGGCATGCTTGGGGAGAGGGGATCGGAGATTCCCCGGGGATGACCAGCCTCTCGGGATCCACCCTGTCCTGTGTAGCATTCAGTTGCCCTTTTCCAGTATGCACAGGCCAGCCGGGTCTTTTCCAGCCCCCCGAGGAGTCTCTGGGCTTCTCTGGCTTTTGTCCCCACTAGATCTGGCACCATTCCTTCTACAATGAGCTGCGAGTAGCACCGGAAGAGCACCCGACCCTGCTCACAGAGGCCCCCCTAAACCCCAAGGCCAACAGGGAGAAAATGACCCAGGTAAGAGCACTGTGCACAGGGAAGCAGCCTGGCCAGGTACTTCTTCCCCACCACCAATGCAGCACCAATGCAGCAAAATGTCTTTACAGATCTGCTGTATGCATGGGCCACCAGGGCATATCCCAGGGGAAATGGACCACTGAGCTGGCATAGTTCTTGCTCTTGAGAAAATTTCGGAGCATTCTGTAGGCCAGGAGATGCTGTGATGTTTATGAGACAGTCCTTTTCTCCTTGATGTCCTTCCAGATCATGTTTGAAACCTTCAATGTCCCTGCCATGTATGTCGCCATTCAAGCTGTGCTCTCCCTCTACGCATCTGGCCGCACCACCGGTGAGGAGCACTGAACCTTTCCTTCCCTGGCTCCAGGTTTTCTTCACAGTCCTGAAGATGATCTGTGGTGGTCATACTTTGGGTTTTTAATGACAGTCTGTAGCAAGTTTATAGCAACCCAAAGGAAAAGAATAAATAGCAAGAGACAAATGATAGACCCACAGATAGCAGAACATCATCAGATTGGCTCCTCAAAACAGGCGGTAGAAACCCCACTGAGGCACTCACCTGGGCAGGGCAGTGTCCTCTCCACGTAAAAGAACAAGTAACAGCGGGTAACATGATGAAACTGGGGGCTTAGAAACATCCAACAGAGACTGATTGGCAGTCAGCTGCAGTCCCTGCCTGACAGAGTTTCTTTCCATGGCTGAACTCCTGGCTTCCCTTTCCCATGCCAGGCACTTTTTATAAACCATGGGATAAGCAGTAGTAACCTTTGCTGGAAATGGCTTGGCTTCTAGCTGTTTGCAAGGACACGACATTGTACTCTTCTGTTCTCTTTCCTCCCCACCACAGAGTGTGGGAGGGCAGCCCATCCACTGATAGGGCCTTGCAAACATGCTTGGATCTGAAATGGAGGCGGGGACAACTCCATTTCCAGAGCCAGCTTCCCAGTGAGCTCAAACAGCACGTGACGGTTTACCAGTATAACGGGCACTACAGCAGGGGAAGTCGGGTCAAGTGGGACTCCTACAGAGGTTCCTGCTTAGAACAAAAGGAACATCCAACGTCCAGGGAAACAACAAATGAGAAGGCCCCTGAAGCATGCTGGGTGTGAGCCTGCTTGTGTAGTTGGAAAGAATTTACATAACCAAGCTATAATTAATACGTGAACTGACTTATGAACAAGGGCTGTTTCCTTATTATAGTCACTTATCCCCACACCCTCATTGCAACGACCTTGTGCATACAAATGTGGCCTCGATATAGAAGGATGCCCAGGAAGCAGAGAATCTGTGATCCTCAACAGGGACTTGGGCACTATCACAATGCTTTCTAAAATGCATTCTTTTAAATGTTCGCAGCTTACCTGCGCATTCAGCCTTCCAGGGCTTTTCACAAAGCCCATATCAAACAACAGGCACACCTGGCTGGAGAGGTGGCTCGGCAGTTAGGAGCACACACTGCTTTTGTAGAGGACCTGACTTCAGGCCCAGCATTTGCATTAGGAAGCTCTAACTCCAAGGGACCTGACACTCTCACAAAGAATGTGTAGTCTGAAGTAACAGATAACAGAACGCGTGGTTCAGACTTAGGGTAAATTGGTAAGTGTCTATTATCATGTATGCAGTTCAAGGAATCCACGAAATGGAGACATAGCACTTGCCTTCTACAACCCAATCTTCTCATTGGGAGAAGGGGACACACACACACACATACGGACTGGGAATTCTCATGGTGGGTGAGTTTTCTCAACTACTAAAGGAAAATATGATAATGGAAGGTCATTCAGTAACGGACTCCAGAAACAGGTTGGTGAAAGAGGAAGGTGAGGTTTGTCTTTCCTGTCCACAGGCATCGTTCTGGATTCAGGGGACGGTGTGACCCACAATGTCCCCATCTATGAGGGCTACGCCCTGCCCCATGCTATCATGCGTCTTGACCTGGCTGGACGGGACCTCACGGACTACCTCATGAAGATTCTCACAGAAAGAGGCTATTCCTTTGTGACCACAGGTACCCGCCCCTTTTCTCATTCATGCTTGAGCTCAAATCCAGTCTCATCTAGTCCCAGAAGTTCTGGGGAATGATGGGAATTCTGTGGCTCTGACCTCAGGCTGTCTTGGGGTGGACTGGGAGCCCTGTAGTGTTTAGACAGCCTCATTGGAGGATGAAGGTTCCCATGGAGATGCTCTGGGGAAGAAGACAAGGCAGAGAGCTAGCCTCCTTCTGCTGTGCTCTGCCAACCCATCATTGTAGCCTTCTCGGCTTTGCTGTCCCCCAGCACCCATTGCCAATGCTCCTGTCACCTCAGGCCCTGTGGCTTTAACAAGGTTTAACTCTACTGGTGAGCTGGTGATAAATTTTTCTCCTTGGAGGTGTCTGTAGTTTCTATAAGAACAAATGATATAAAAAAAAAAAAACCTGAGGGCTAGAGAGATGGCTCAGCGGTTGCACTTCCAGAGGTCCTGAGTTCAATTCCCAATAACCACATGATGACTTAACAACCATCTCTAGCGAGATCTGGTGCCCTCTTCTGGCCTGTAGGCAGACATACAGGCAGAATATTCCATACATAAACAAAACAAAACAAAACTATCTGAGAGGAGAGGGGGTCATAAACTCTACCTTGGTAAGAGAGATTTTGATAATAATTATTTTAGATTCTGCCAAGTCTCCAGGGGTAAGTTCAATTCTACCCCATAATGTGCCCTGTAAGACCCCAGGAGCAACGGTGGAATTGTTGAGACAGTGACAGAGCAAGAAGAAGACCCCTTGGGTTCCTGCTTGAGAATCGAGCCTTTTTGAGGGATGGGACATGTAACCCAGCATAGAGAAGAGCCCGGACTCTCTTTTCGGCAGTTCTGTCCTCTTCCTAAGGCTGGGTTCAAAGTATTCTAAGAGTTTCCTGGAGAGCACCTGCTACAACGGCTCGTGCAGAGCCCAGTAACCACTTTGCCATTTGTACACCCTCCAGCTGAGAGAGAAATTGTGCGAGACATCAAGGAGAAGCTGTGCTATGTGGCCTTGGATTTTGAGAATGAGATGGCCACGGCGGCCTCGTCTTCCTCCCTGGAGAAGAGCTACGAGTTGCCTGACGGGCAGGTCATCACTATTGGCAACGAGCGCTTCCGCTGCCCAGAGACCCTCTTCCAGCCTTCCTTCATTGGTGAGGTGCTGCCCATGGCCCCTGCAGGATAGAGTATAAAACGCTGGAAGTGTACAGGATAGAGGGTGCAGAGTGAGGGTGCAGAGTAGAGGGTGCGGAGTAGAGGGGCATAATGATTCGGATGAAAAGAATCTTCCTCTTGGAGAAGTTTAGACTAAAAGCGGACCTAAATTTGAATTCTTCCTATCTCTTCCGCCTGCCTAGTGGCTGTACCCTGTGTTCTGTTTGTCGTCTTCCTGTTGTATGTGGCTGGTGCCTGTCTGGTGCCAGTGCCTAGCAGAAAGCTTTGCTCTGTATTCAGTGAATAGCACAGAACACATAGTATGGGAAAGGAATAAAGAATTCTTTACAGAAATCCTTAACAGAGTCTTATAAGGGAGAGAAGACATTTTACTGACCCCAAATAAACAGAATAACACTCAGCCATATACATATGTTATCAATTTATATATCCTCATGCTGCTTTCAAGGGTTGTGGGAAATTTATTTTCTTTTTTAAAAAAAAATTTATTTATTTATTTATTTATTTATTTATTTATTTATTATGTATACAATATTCTGTCTGTGTGTATGACTGCAGGCCAGAAGAGGGCACCAGACCTCATTACAGATGGTCGTGAGCCACCATGTGGTTGCTGGGAATTGAACTCAGGACCTTTGGAAGAGCAGGCAATGCTCTTAACCTCTGAGCCATCTCTCCAGCCCCCAAGTTTTTTTTAAGGTTGCTTTCGACCTGTTGACTGCTTTCAGCAAATGGTTACCACAACACACACACACACACACACACACACACACACACACACACACACTTCTGCATCCAGCACATGCAGTCATACATGGCTTAAGATTAAAGCTATGCAGTTAGCTTAGATTGTAAAACGAGATTATATAGGAAGTTCAAAGTACAGTAAGGTAGGTTACATTGTTTTCTTAAAGGCAATTTAAATAGGTTGAGTATACTTCAGGGCAGCAGACTGAATACATAGTTTTAAATGACTTCAATGCATATGAGTAACGTGATTGCAAGGTCTGGCCAAAACTCACTTTCTAAAGGTAAGAGATATTTTCAGGAAAAGCAGTTCCAACAATACAGGGGGAAGGAGCCAAGGCAAAGGTTTTTAAGACAGGGTGCAGGGTACAGGGTACAGGGTGCAGGGTGCAGGGTGCAGGGTGCAGGGTGGAGGGTGGAGGAGACAGAGTGGGAGAATGCAGGGCAGAGGACGGGATGATATGAGGAAAGGGAAACACAGGAACTTTGTTACTTTTACCTGCCCTAAGTTTTCCCAAGAAGAGACAGTATTGTATAAACAAGCAAATAAATACATATTTTGAATAGAAGACTGAAGAAACCAAGATAGAGGAAGAAACAGGATGGAGTTGGAGCGAAGGCTTAGAGATTAAGAGCATTTACCATTCTTCCAGAGGACCTAAGGTTCAGTTCCCAGCATCCACATGCTGGCTCACAGCTGATTGTAACTCCAAGTCCCTGGGATCCAGTTCCCTCTTCTGGCCTTCATGGGCACTTGCATGAACATGGTGCACATAAATTCATGTAGGCACACACATATACAATTGAATATTTTTAAAAGGAAAAGCAAGACAGGTGAGATAGTATGATAGTAATGAAGCAATGACGAGGGCAAAGGTCGATCCAGACCACTTCTGCATCACTTAGCATTTAGGTGCAGAGGCCTGCGTCTCGACAGTGGTGCAGAGAGTGAACCTGGGACCGGAGCTGACTTTCAGTGCTGATCCTGAAGCTCGCTACCTCTGAGCACTGTCACCCTGACATGCCATCTCCTTCCATCTGTGGCTTTCCCATGTATAGAAATGGAAATAGTGGGGCATTCTGGAGCGATGCTTCACCATTTACAGGCACAAACTGATCCTTCCAGAGAGCCCAGATTCAATTCTCAGCACCCTCATGGCGGCTCCTAACAGCCTGTAACTCTAGTTTCAGGGAATCTGACACTCTCTTCTGCCTTCCATGGGCACTGTATTCGTGAGCACAAACCCATATTCAAACACGTAAATAAAGCAATAGGGTCAACAATAACCCTTTAAAAACTGGAACTAGTGACTTGTACTTACCAGACAGTACTAGACAAGGACTAGAAGATAGTACTTAATAAAGGAAACCACTTTCTTGGGGCGTGTTTAAAGGGAAAAGGGAAGTGGCTACTCATAACTTTAGAGTTTCTCTGGGGTCATTAAAATGCTCTAGAGCCGGATGTGATAGTACATCCGCGTAATCTCAGTGATTGGGGTGTGGAAACAGGAAGATCGGGAGTTCATCCTCAGCTGCACAGTGAATTGAAAGCCAGCTTGTCTTTTTAAAAAAATGACACCGTGGCAACAGTTGCCCAGCTCTGTGGATATACTAACTACTGAACTGTACACTTGAAAAGGGTTAACTTTATAGTAGATGAATTACATCTCCTTAAAGCCGGGGAAAGAAGCGTGTTGCTTCAGAAATGTGCCTTGGGTAACAGTGAGAAAGATCAGCTGAGGCATAAAGAAACTAAAGCCAGGGCCATGAGCAGTAGGGGGATCTGAGCTTGTGTCCAGGTGACAGTTGATCAAGGTCTGAGCCAGGGCACTGCGGTGGGGGAGGACTCTTTAAAGAGCTGTAGTTACACTCCGTCTGGTGTCCTTGTCTGATGTGGAAACAGTGTCTCACCCTGTAGCCCAGGCTACCCTTGAATTCATCAACCCTCCTACTTGAGCCTCCCAAGTGCCTGGGATTACGAGCGTGAGCCTGATATGAGCTACATTTCTGAAGGCATGGGTGTTGATTAAAAAACTGTCACCTCCCCCAGGCATGGAGTCCGCTGGAATTCATGAGACAACATACAATTCTATCATGAAGTGTGACATTGACATCCGCAAGGATTTGTATGCTAACAATGTCCTCTCTGGGGGCACCACCATGTATCCCGGCATTGCTGACAGGATGCAGAAGGAGATCACAGCCCTGGCTCCCAGCACAATGAAGATCAAGGTGGGTCAGGTCTTGCCCTACTTCCCTTTTGCTGATCTTTATACAAATACCTGCCTATCTGGGAGATGTTGCTGGGCCTTGGAGTTTGGTGGTCTCCTGGTTTCATCATTATCTTCCTGTTCTGCAATCGATCACATCATGGAGGATTATATTCCTTGGGGGCAGTGATAAAGATATTCTTAGCATGGCTCAATCCATTTGTGGCCTCTGCCCACAAATCCTGAGAGCAAAGGTGTGCTCCACCATGCCTGACCCAGCAGCAGGTGCTCTTAATGGCAGAGCCATCTCTCTGACCCCAGTCATTCTCACTCTTATTCTATTTCCTTCCTCCTCCTAATTTCCCCACAAAGTCCCTCAATATGGCCATCACCTCAAATTCTTTCAATATTATCATATGAGCATAAGAGCACCTGCATACACCTGTAATTTCAGTCCGAGAAAGGAAAAGGCTGCAGGATCGGGAATTCAAGGTTATCCTTATATGCAAAGAATTCAAGGCCAAATAAGACTATGTAAGACCCTATTTCAAACAAACGAAACACTTCAGATGCTTCAAAAACTAGAAAATGAGTTCGAGTTCAAAGTTGTCCAACACATGGAAAGGGTTAACAATGCATGCATAAAACTGAGAGCCTCCCAGATATAAGCGGCCATTGCCAAATGAAGCTCATAGCAGGGTTTAAGCAGACTGGCACAGAGTTGCAAAAGGAATCATCTCAGGCAAGGGCTGGATTTTGGTACTGGTCAGCTATTGCTGAGTAACAAACACCTACAAAATCTCAGCGGCACATAACAATGAGCTGTGTAACATAACTTACACAGCTGTGAACCAGCAGCAAGTCAGTTAATCCGAGTCACCTTTGTCTGGGACACCTCGATGGGTCTGCTCAGCTCAGGTGGAGTCCTGAGTCTCAGACTTCAAGACTGATGATGAAGGACCAGCAGCTCCCATAGAGTTCTTCTCATGAAGAGAGAGGAGGCACAGGGAGCATGGTCAACTAGGCAAGCACATTTCAATTCCTGTCTGTGTTGTGGTTGCTAGCATCCTCTGGACAAGGTGACAGGAAGCCCAGCCCAAAGTCGCAGAATAGAGGAACCCACTCTTTCTATGGAGGAGATGGGGAGTGGCAGGGTAGGGAGCAATTTGGCCAACAATCTAATCATTTACAATTTATATCTTATTTAGTTGTAGATTTATTTATTTTGTGTATTTTGCCTGCATGTGTGTCTGTGCACTGCGTGGAGGCCAGAGGCTTCAGATGCCCCTGGAACTGCAGTTACATGTAGTTGTGAGCTGCTGTGTGGGTGCTGGGAACAGAACTCAGGTCCTCTGCAGGAGCAACAAGTGCTTAGCCACTGAGCCACCTCTCCAGTCCCTAGCCTGTTCACGGAGGCTATCCTTTTCTGGAGTGGGTTGAAAAATTTTCTGATTTCTTACCCTCCTTGCTTATTTTTAATTTTGTATTTTTTTATTATTGAGATGGGATTTTGTACTGATCTGGATGGTTTAGAATCTTAGGCTCGTGTGAGCACCTGGTTTTGAAGCTCCACAGTATCTGAGACCACAACATGCACCACTGTACCCCACTTCTCACCCACTGGGGGCTGGTCATAATTTGCCACATTTTCTCTTTGCAGATCATTGCTCCTCCCGAGCGGAAGTACTCAGTCTGGATTGGAGGCTCCATCCTGGCCTCTCTCTCCACCTTCCAGCAGATGTGGATCAGCAAGCCAGAGTATGACGAGGCCGGACCTTCGATTGTCCACAGGAAATGCTTCTAAGGTCAGAGGGGCTTCTCTGAGAACCCACTCAAGATTGCTGTTACCAACCACAAAACATTAAAATCTTCAAGCCTTACCTGTGTGAGGTTCTTTTGTTCCTCGATGTTCCTATCTGTGTGTCTCAGGGGCAATGCTAAGGGATTTTCAGGTATTATTCGTCCTCCTGCTCCTTGTTAGATATATCTATGTGTATGAGTGTTTTGCCTGTATTTCTGTGTACCACCTGTGTGCCGTACCCAGGAAGGACAGGAGAGGGCATTGCGTCCCCTGGAACTGGAGTTACAGATGGTTGTGAGCTGTCATGCAGGTGCTAGGAATTGAATCTGGGTCCTCTGCAAGAGCAACCAGTGCTCTTAACCACTGAGCCATCTCTCCAGCCATCATTTTCATTATTCTTTTTTTTTAATTATGTGGGTCTTTTTGTGGTTTTATGTGCATGTGCCTGAAAAGATCACAGGATCCCCTGGAGCTGGAGTTACAGGCAACCGTGAGTCACCCAAAAAGGTTGCTACGCACCAAAATCAGGTGCTCTAAAGAGGAGCAAGAGCTCTTACCCACTGAGCATCTCTCGAATCCCTCACACAGTTCTAATCCCCACACTGCCCCTGAAGTGAGTGCTGTAAAGATTCCCACATCACTGATAAGGGCTCATATCTCTAAAAGCCGAGTTCTTACTCCCACCTTGCCAAATATATTGTTCTTGTTCTTATCAATGTTCAAGGAATGAAGAGAAAATGTCATTGAAGAAAGAACACTGGCTTTAGTGTCAAATACACTTAAGTTCTCTTAGTTCTAAGGAGTCTTCACCAAGACCTTAACTCTTCTGAACGTCCATTTACATACCATTCCCTGTCATAAAGCTATGCTACTGGTGACTAGGCTACCCTGTTAGTTAGGATCAGAAGGAGGCCCTCATTTCTGCCTGATGTCCTTTTCTTCATCTGCCTAGTCCTGGCCTCCGTGATCCTGAAAGTATGGCCTGGCCCCCAGCCATTGCAAACATGCGCACTTAGAGATAGTGGGGCCCAGTGGCCAAGTACAGAGAGCTCAAATTCCTTGGAGGAATGCAATCTTAGGATCTATTTTCCAGAAGCAGATCCTGGGATCAGGATTTGTGTGTGACTTCCTACAGAAGTCTCTGGGGAGGACCCAGTAAGGCTGCTTGGAAGAGGCAGAAGAGCCTTGGTCAGCAAAAGCTCTTTGGAGGGTTTGTTGCATTTAACCCACACACATTGCTCTTGAATCTAAGCCAAGTTAGAAGCAGAAAGCCAGCACCCACAGTCCCAGCTGGCCAGGGACTGGTGAGGGTGCACCCTGGGAACACAAGAGCTCTTTGACCTTCTGTGTGTGCTTCCTCAGGCACTTCTCCAAGAGACTGGCTCTTGAAAGCCAAGCCAAGGGACACACACATACAACACACATAATGCACAAGCTACACACACAATACACAGATAAGCAATACACACACAGAAAGGATCCAAGGACAGATAGAGATCAACTTACTCTAAAAGAATGCTCTGGAATCTCCATCTGTCCGCCTGGCGGGACAGTGGGCAGATTGACTAATCCCACCACCCCCCCCATCCTCCATACCCATCTGACTTCTGCATCTCCCTTTTACCTCTACACCACTATTTCTTCACTTTAAAACCAACACAAAAACACTATCTTAGGGCCGTTAAATTTTTAATGAATTAATATGTATCTCTGTGAGTATATGTATGTTTGTTGGGCGGGGGGGGGGTGTGCTTGTGCACAGAGAGGGCATCCAGTGTTGTCCTCTGTCATTTTCTGCCTATTCCTTTGAGGCAGGATCCCTCCCTGAATCTGGGGCTTGTGCTTTCTAAGCTAGGCTAGAGACCAGAAAACCCCAGCAATCCTTGTGTCTTCGCCCACCTTAGTGCTACGGTTACAGACGTTTGTGGGAATGCCTACAAATTTAGCAAGTTACATAAATCCTTTGACCTGAACTCCAATGTTCACAATGGAACAAGTGATCTTTATAGCCCTCCAGTCCCTTGTTCTAGATTCTTTAGCTGATGCCAAGTTATCTGCTGACAAAGAGAGGTCCTGTGATTTGAAAATAAGAAGAAAATACCCAAAAGGAGGCTCGAGAGATGGCTCAGTGGGAAAGCGCTTGCTGTGCACATCTAAGGACCTGAACTGGGGCCCCCAGAGTGCACACAAAGCTGGACACAGTCCCAGAGTGCACACAAAGCTGGACGCAGTAGCACCCAGCTGTAAACCCAGTGCTCCTACAGCAGGATGGAAGAAGAGACATTAGAATACGCAGACACCCCTGGGCCAGATGTCCTGGCACACACAGTGGTAAACGACAAGAAATCCTGCCTTGAACAAAGTAGAAGGCAAGAACACATGCCCAAGGTTGTCCTCTGTCTATAGGTGCACTCACTCACGGACACGTATCTGTAAGCACATGAATCTGCACACACCCCTTGCATGCTAAATAAATAGATGCCTAAGAAAGCCACCTTTTGGAACATTTGTCTCACACGTTTGAATGATGGCATAGTCTTTAATGTGCTGTCAGCTTTATTTATGACAGCAGCATTTGTAAGCACTTGAAAACTAATCCATCCTTCAGAGCTGGGCTCAGAGAGCTAAGCAGGGAACCTGACATACAGCAGATGCTTAGCAGAGTGGGATGAGGGAAGGGAAGGCCTGGCTGGAGTTCTGGCAAGTCAGCCTCAGCCCCTATGCATTAACTCCAGCGGCTGTCTCACAACCGCCAGGAGCGGGAAGGAGCTCATTCTCCAAAGTAAAAGGGAGCGAATCCCATTAGACAACAGCCACAACTTTCCTCTGGCCAGCACCTGAGCTGATGAAAAGACCCTATTGATATCAGTCAGTTGGAACTAATCACTCTGAGGAGGAACTAGTTTAATTGACCCTAGTTGCCCTTCCTTAGACATAGAGAGGGCACCCACCCCTTGTAGAGGCTAGAATCCAAAATCACTCACAGGCTAATGATTTTAATCTATCCCCAACCTAGGGCACTATTTTGCAGGCCTTTGAACTAGGGCCTGTCTGGAGGATGTAGGTCCGTCTCTAGGGGTGGGTCTTTAAAGGTTAGACCCCCTCCTGGCCTTTCCCCCAGCTCTGCCTGTGCTCTCTGCCTCCTGGTCCACCATAAAGCTCCTGCCGTCTCCACCACATGCTCCTGCCATTCCTCCCCACTCCAGGGGACTGAAATCCTCCCTGCCAAGAGCCAAAACAAGCCTTTCGTCTCTAGCAAGCTTCTGTCAGGTGTCTTGCTACAGCAATAAGAAAAGTGACTGTATTCAGTTCCCATGTCATTCCATGAGATCCTAGCCTCTGGCCACAGGTTCTTTCTCTTAGGAATTTAGAATTGGAATCAAAGAGATACTGAAAAAAATTATACCAGGTTTTCTGTAGCCCAGGGTTGGCCTCAAATTCCTTATGTAGCTGAAAACACCCCGAGCTCCTGATTATCCCACTTCTCCCTCCAAGGGTACTGTGGTTGTTACTGTTACCATAACTAGCATGATTAATTTTATGAATGGCATACATATAATAAAAAAAGGATAGAAAGATCATTACTAATAATGGCATCAGGATATCTGGAAGACAACTAGGTAAAAAATGGTTTTGTTCATTAATTCACATAATAAATCCAAAATAAAAAAGAAGATGTGATGATATATGTCTATAATCAAAACACTGAGTTCAAGGACAGCCTGAGCTAGGTAGTGAGACTCAATCTTTAAAAAAAGAACATGTTTGCTGGAAACCAAACCCAGGTCCTCTGCAAGAACAGCAAGTGCTCTTAACCTGTTAAGCCATCTCTCCAACCCCAAGATGATTCATCTTAATAGCCCTTTATTTCTTCAGAACAAGGCCTCGGCCTCACATTGAAGGGCTTGAATTGCAACTCTCCTCCCGACTCAGCCTCTCAAGTACTAGGATCACAGACACGAGCTATAATACCTGTCTTTCCACAGTACATTTTTGTTTGTTTGTTTTTTCGAGACAGGGTTTCTCTGTAGCTTTTCAGCCTGTCCTGGAACTCACTTTTATAGACCAGGCTGGCCTCGAACTCACAGAGATCCGCCTGCCTCTGCCTCCCGAGTGCTGGGATTAAAGGCGTGCGCCACCACTGCCTGGTCCTCAGTACATTTTTATTTATTTATTTATTTATTTATTTATTTATTTATTTATTTATTATGTATACAATATTCTCTCTCTATGCATGACTGCATGCCAGAAGAGGGCACCAGACCTCATCACAGATGGTTGTGAGCCACCATGTGGTTGCTGGGAATTGAACTCAGGACCTTTGGAAGAGCAGGCAATGCTCTTAACCTTGAGCCATCTCTCCAGCCCCCCCTCAGTACATTTTTATGAGTTTGTAAAAACCAACTCTTAGACACTCTAAGTTTTAGGAGTTTAATTGTCCGTATTTACCTATATCTGCAGACAAGTTCCTCAATGAACTTCACCACAACCCTGAGGACAAAAAGAGTCTCTCAAACTTGGGAGGTGTGTGTGTGTGTGTAAATATTTCCCAGCTCTAAATTTATTCAAGCAAAGAAATGTAAAGGATATTTTCACACAGAGATGGCTACTGGTGTGGCAGTAGTAATGGGTGGAATTTAGCAGCTCCAATCTCCATCAGCATCCCACCTAGATTATCCTAAATTTTCCACATATTTAAATTGTTAATATTTTGTTTTTATTTATTTAGTGGGGAGAACATACACGTGCCGAGGCATACATGTAGAGATCATAGAACAGCTTTCGGGAGTTGGTTTTTGCATTTTACCACGTGGGACCGGAGGACCGCTGCACTCAGGCAGACAAGCTTAGCAGCAAGTACCTGTACGTCATCTTGCAAGCCCCCTCTCCCTTTTTGAGACAGACTTGTGTGTCCCAAGATGGTCTCAAATGACTTGTGTAGCCAAGAATGACTTTGAAATTCTGATCCTCCTTCCTCTACCTCTCAAGTTCTAAGATTACAGGTTTATGACATCACACTAGGATTTTTTGAGCTGGAGATACAACCCAAGGTTTTGTGTATGCCAGGCAAACGCTATATCAACTGAACTACCTTGCCACCATCACCCTCAGCCTTCAATCTACTAAAAAAAAAAAAAAAAAGTATAGATATACAAATGTGAATTTAGCCAACTTGTATATATGTATGGAGTCAGGGGACAAGTCAGTCATGTCTTCCTGTTGACACAGCTCAGATCTCTCCCTGGCTATGCGGGTCACAGCTCTCTTCCCACTGTAGGACTGGAGGCTTTATGTCCCAGAATGTCTCTCCAGCGCCTCCTCTCTTCCCACTACACATCATATTCTGAATCCTTTGCACCTCTCTCCTCCGTGTCACCAAGCCTATCGCAGATTCGACACTTTATCCTGATGAGTGAACATTTTACTTATTGAAAAGTCAAAATAAAAAAAAAATGGATAAAAGCTGAATCCTCAATGTAAAAATAATGGCGCAACGTCATGTTGCAGTTCCACGGAATGAGAAGCATTACTTGTGTAAGTCACTGGATGGTGTTCGCCTCCTTAAAATGCACAGTTTCTTCCTTCAGGCAATAATTCCCCCAAATCTGGGGGACGGAGCCCCTTAGAGCCAGTAAGATGGCTCAGTGGGTAAAAACGCTAGCTGCAAAGACTGACAATCTGAGTTTGACCCTCAGAACTCCACATGGTGGAAGGAGAGAACAGGCTCCTAGAAGTTGTCCTAACCCTCACACGTGTACCCTCACCACATAAACAAAATAAGCTTGGTGGAGCACACATGTAATCCCACCACTTGGAAGGGAGTGGCAGGAGGATCAAACCAAATTACACTACATGAGACCTTGTCTCAAAATATCAAAATAAATAAGTGTAACTTAAGATTTTTAGTTACAGTTTTTATGGTGTTGATGATCAGACCCAGGGCTTTGTGCATGGCGGGCAGGTACTTTACAGTTAAGCTATATCCCAAACCCTCCATGTATTTTGATTCGTCTATTACGAATCACTTACACCACGCAGCTTGACAGCCTAAGCTCGATTCCAGGAACCCACATAGTGAAAACAGAGAACCATTCCTGCAAATTGTCCTCTGAACTCCCCACACACTACAAACAAGTAAACAAATAAACATATATGTGAGTGTGTGTATACATGCATACAAACATAAATGTAATTAAAACAACGACGAAAGGGCTATAAACGCCTTAACTCCACCAGTCAGCAAACCCTGCTACACCGAAACGCCGCGACAGCGCCACAGGGTCCCCACAAACAACATAAGCAGAGCAGCCCCGTAAGCCTCTCCGCACCCCTCCCCACCCACGCCCCGCCTCTTAGAGAGCTAAAAGCTAAAAACAGCCACTTCCTGCCTGGCGGTCCTCTGACGTCAGAGGCGCGGTACGGCAGGAGGAAGTGCCCTCGGCGGAAGTGCCCGCCTCGCGGAGCTTGGTTAGGATGGATGCAGGTCGCTTCCTTCTGCGTCGACTCCGAGCGACCTTCCGCTCCCTGGCTCTGAACGCGCTCATGGACGCGCCACGCGCCAGGGCCATGCATGACGGGGGCGGCCCCCGAAGGCTCGCCATCGAAGGCAACATCGGTAAGGGCCAGAAAGTGGCTTTCGAGCCTTGGCCTCCGCCGAGTAGGTGACTGACAGGCTGGGAAAGGAAACTGGGCTCAGATCCTGCCCCAGTCCGGCCCACTTCACCCCCTTCTGCTGCCACCACCCGACCTGCTGTTTCTGCTTGTCAGGGTTTTTCTCCCACAGTGCACCGTGGGTTTTGATTTTGGGGACATTGGGCCTCAGAACCCGGCCGCCTACTCACCGATGGGGACGTAAAAGCCATGCAAGCTGCAGATAGCCCCAGAATGGTACGGGTTTACTGGCGTGTTTCTTTTGCTAGAAATAGATGCTACAGTGTGCCATTTGTTTTCCTAAAATAGGATTGTCAGATTTAGCAAGAATAAAAATAAATGCCCAGTTTACATAGAATTAAAGGTAATTTTAGTGTGCCACATGCAGTATTCGGGACATACACTTCAAAATGACCCATTGTTTATTTAGACTCAGTTCTTAACAGATCCCGTCTTCACTATTTTGCCGTACCCCCGTGTCAACTGCACCGTGAATTATTACGGTGTCGTTTTATTTTATTTTGAGACAGTCACTATGTACCCCTAGCTGACTTGGAACTTGCTATTTAAACCAAGGTGGTCTCGAACTCACAGACATTTGTTTGCTTCTTTTGGAAAGATCTCGTTTTTTTAAACTTAGAAATATGTATAACAGTTTTGGTTACAAGTAGTCCAGCATCTTAAGTTAAAAAGAAAAAAAAAAAGTGCAATATTGAAGCAGAATGGTTCAGCTTAAGGTTGCTGAATTCTGAGGGTGCTGGCCTCTGCACAGACAGGGGTCCATAACAGGATCAGCAGGTATGCAGTGCTGAAGACAATCCCGCAACAGATAGTGTTTCTCATTTTATTCATACATCAAACCACCCTATTTCCATCTTCCCTGTGCCGGCACTGTTCTTGGCCCTGAGGACACAGCCATGAGCAGAGCATTTAAAAATTCTCCACTCGTGGGACTTGAAGAGGGAGCGACACACAGGTTGGTCCCTATTGAACTATAGGGTGAGCAAGGTGAACAGTGAAGGCAGAGGTGAGAAAGATGAAGAAAGATCAAGGATGAGAGATTGAGGATGATTGTTTTCTAGAGCGGGTAATCAATGATATGAGATAAGTGAACCGTGTGAGTAGCTAAGGAGCCTCAGTCCAGGCAGGGCAAATAGGAACACCTGGGGATCGAATGGTGTGTGTGGTGAACAGGAGGGAATCCATCTTGGCCGGAGTGGGATGACGGAGGAAAGCAGTGCAGGGAGATGAGGGTAGGTAGCTGAAGGACGACCAGGGTGTGTAGATCCCAGAAGCCATCGTGGGTTTTACCCTGAGACAGGAAGCCGTTCAATGGTTTGAGGAGTTTGAGGGACAACGGCATCACCTGTCCGATGCATTGAAAGTGGAAAACATCGTTCGGGAAGCCTTTGCAGCGGTGACAGGATAAGTTGGGCCCAGGTGAAGGTTACATTTTAAGGTAGGGCCAGCCGGGCCTGGTGATAGCTGAGCCGTGTAGTGTTGGACGGGTCAGTGGTGACCTCAGTCGTTTTCACTTGGACAGCCTGGAAGACTTAGTTTGGATTTTTCATTTAAATGTGTATTTGTTTGCTTACTTATTTTATTTGTGCCACTGAAATCCATCCCAGCTTTTTAAAAAAATGTTTTAAAGATTATTTTGTTTTTAGTTTTGTTCTGTGTGTGAGCATGTACAGGTTCCCTCATAGGCTGGAGAGTTACAGGTGTGAGCCACCTGCATGGGTAGTGGGAACCAAACTCAGCTCCTCTGGGAGGTACTCTTAACTGCTCAGCCATTTCTCTAGCCCAGATCGTGTGTTTTCTGTGTCGTGTGCCCCTCCTCCATCAGAATCTTGCTTCTGTCGTCCAGGCTGGCCTTGAACTCCTGTGGAGCTCAAACTGATCTTATATAACTGGATTTACAGTCATGCAATAACACACCCAGCTCAGTTTGTCTTAGAAGTCTGGGAAGAACAGATTGTGTTGGTGGTTTCAAGAGTTGGGTTGGTTTTTTTTTTTTTCCTGGAACTGCTCTTGTAGACCAGGCTGGCGTCAAACTCAGAGATCCGCCTGTCTTTGCCTCCTGAGTGCTGGGATTAAAAGTGTGCGCCACCACCGCCCGGCTTTCAAGAGTCTTAAGGATGTTTTGGGTTTGCTGTGCGGCTATTGGATAGCCAAGTAGAAGGGTTGAATGTGCTGTTGGGTTGTGCGTGGAAGATGCAGCGCTAGACATATAGGTGGTATTTAAACCAGAAGATTGTAGTGAAGGAAAGTCCTGTGGCCTGAGGACCTTAAGAGGTCAGGAAGATGAGGAGTAGTGGGCAGAGGAGACCGAGAAGAGAAGCCACTGAGGTAGGAGGACATCCTGGAGTAGAGCAGTTAAAGGGAGGGAATGTGGATTGGGTAATACTGTTTGAGTGGAGATTGGGGTGATCTTGAACAGTTTCAGGAGGAGACTTGAAAGCCTGCTTGTCCCAGATTCCAGAAGAATGGGGGTGAAGAATTGCAGAGGGTAGGTTAAACAGCTGACGTGTTTCCTAGACGAGCACGCCATGGGTTGATAGCTGCAAGTGGAAGAGAGTTTGCACTTTTTTTTCTTTTTTGGAGGGGGGTTTTGTTTTTGAGACAGGGTTTCTCTATGTAGACCAGGCTGGCTTTGGACTCAGAGATCCACCTGCCTCTGCCTCGTGAGTGCTGGAATTAAAGGTGCAAGCCACCACTGCCCAGCAATTTTTCTTTTTGTGAAAGATTAAAACATGTTAGTGAGTTTTTTTTTTTAAAAAATAGTCTAGTTGCTAGAATGCATTTTTTTTTACATTTTTATTACATTTATCTAATGTGTGTGTAGGTGTCATGGCTCCTGTGTGGAGGTCAGAGTAACAGCATTCATCTTTCTGTCTTCCTGTTTTTGGATGCAAAACTGCCTTACCCTCCTGATGCCATGACTTCCTCCCCATGAAAGACTCAAACTGTGAAATAAACCCTTCCTTCCTTCGATTGTTTTGTCAGGTAGTTTGCCATAGTAACAAGAAAAATAAGGTAGTGGCAGAACAAGAGGTTCACAGAGGATGACTGGCCCAATGTTGGTGAACCCTTAGATGATAGTTTATCCTGTTGGCATCTGGCGGTCGTCTGGGCTACTGTAAAGTTGAAGTCAGTGTGCCACAACCAGATTAGTTTCTAGAAGATCAGGCTACAGTAAGTGAATAAACAAACACTTCATAGAGTGGACACTTTTCCGTGTCAGGTTTGTTGCGGGACCCATAGTCTTTTTCCAGTTTGCCCAATGCACAAGTGAACTGGAAAGGTCTAGAGTAAATAGTTTCTTTGTTGTAGTTGAAGGAGGAAAGACGACCTGGGCTTGGAGAGAGAAAGAAATGGCACTTCAAAGGGTTGTCTGAAGTTGAGATTGCCAGGACTTAGTGGCTTCGTAGAGGTTAGTAGAGGAGGAGGGTGCTCGGGTTTATGGTTTGGATTGTGAGTCAGGATGCAGAGGATGGAGTAAAGGAAGAGATGTTCTGAAGAGATGAGTGATACATTTTGGCTGAGGAGTCTGTGAGACACACTGAGGAGATCTGAGCAGATTGACTCTGTACCCAAAGTGCAGAGAGACTTGGTAATGGGGCTAAGATGCCAGGCATGGAGCTGTGGACGGGTGGGAGTAGGTACAGCAGAGTGACCTGGAAGACTGTGTCTGACTTGGCTTTAGTCACCAATTGCTCCCATCACCACACACTCAGATGACATGTCCCACACAGAGTTACTCATCCTGTGTGGGCTGGCAGTACTTCCTACCCTTAACTGTGTGCACCTAAGTGCTGTTGAGATTGCACGTTCAGTACCTTTCCTGGGTTGGAGTCACCAGTACCCTGTTTAGCTTTGTGTTGTCCTGCCTTTGCTCTCAGGAAGTGATTGCCAGAGTCCTGTCCTAGCACATCCATGTGGGAGGTAGTCATTGCTACACAGAGGAAAAGGGATGGCTTCTGGTGAGACCCGAGTGCAGGTGAAAGCTTGGCATCTAGAACTCCTGAAAGTCCAAACAGTAAAATCCCTAGCTGATCTTCTAGTTCTGCTCATCCAGGATGTGTCTCCCACTGTCTCCTGAAGTCCTTTATTGTGTGACTACAAACCCCATTTGAAGTACAAGTTGCCATATGAGATAATTATCCGTGGGCCATCTGAGTCCATTCTGATTTTTTCACTTTCAGAGACCCTACTGTGAGAAAAGGAGACAGTCAATTCCTCCAGTTTGGAGACTTGTGTGTAAGGCAGTAAAGGACTTTGCTAAATTCATTTTTTCCTGCATTCAAAAAGATACCTTATGCATACGGGTGTGTCTTTTACTTGTATCAAACTTTAAAAATGAGCAAAGAATCCTTGTGGGGAAGAACCTACCTATTTCTAATACTGGATTCTCTTGTCTCTGTGAGTCACCTCATTCATACCCCCCCCCCATTTCTATTCTTAGAACCTGGCAGGGCACCCAGCATGGGAAAGGAGTCTGTCTTCATGAAGCGAGCTCCCAGCCTGGCTGGTGAGTGGGCAAGAATGAACAAATAATTACAGTCTAATGCCTTGGTGAAACTAGAGCAGGCAGTGATTAATTCTGCCTGGAGATGGAGTGGACCTGGAGAGAGTTCAAGGAGGCTTCAGAGGAAGCAACAGTGGAAGGCTGAGTCACGGGCACAGTGGGGAAGGAGAGCTCCACCAGTCAGCTCTCTCCTGCAGCAAGGCTAGTTCTCATCGTGTTCTGAGCTAGGAAAAACCTTTTTTCCCCTTATAGTTTCCCATGAGAAGAAAGAAAAAGAAGGAAAGAAACCAAATAAACTTATTAAGTTTCTTTAACAATTGTTGACTAAGTTTTCCCAGAATGCTTTTAGGATTAGAACTTTTATGGTCCTGGGCTTAGTGTCAAGGTTGGAGAAGAGGAAGGACCGTGAGGGCAGAGCTCAGCGTTAGCTACAGAGCCACTTAGTAGGTGCTCTGCAAGCTTCTGTGGGAGGAGTGCACACAGCGGCAGGTGTGCTCTGATAGCTTCTGCAGTTGAGCGCACATGGCAGCAGTTCCTGACATAAAAACTACATTTCCTTCCTTCCTTCCTTCCTTCCTTCCTTCCTTCCTTCCTTCCTTCTTTCTTTCCTTTTTTCTTCCTTTTTTCCTTCTCTCCTTTCTTCCTTCCTTCCTTCCTTTCTTTCTTCTTTTTTTCCAGACAAGGTTTCTCTGTGACTTTGGTGCCTGTTCTGGAACTAGCTCTTGTAGATCAGGCCAGGCTGGCCTCAAGCTCTCAGAGATCCGCCTGCCTCTGCCTCCCGAGTGCTGGTTAAAGGCATGCGCCACCACCTCCCAGCTAAGACTACATTTTCTTGGGAAGAAAGTTTTTGATATGCTGGACGTCTTATTTATATTTACTGCTCTTTGACTTTAGTAAAGGCTTTTGAATTTTTTTCCCTCATGTTTTCCATCTTATTGAGGAAAAGAAAATGCCAGGTATGGTGTTGCACACCTTTAATTCCAGCACTAGGGAGGCACAAGCAAGTGGATCTTTGAGTTTGAGGCTAGCCTGATCTACAGAGCTAGTTCTAGGACAGCCAGGGATACACAGAGAAACCCTGTCTTGAACTCTCCCCTACCCCCCCCCCCCCAAAAAAAGAGAAAATGCCCAGAGGTGATAGTGTATTTTAAAAGTTCCCATGAGATTCTGGAATAGTAAATTTAGAATATAGAAAATATGGCATCTGGGGCATTAGGTCAGCTTCTGTCTCTATCATATTGTAGCATAATTAACTATAACAAGCATGCAGTTATAGAACCGTTTGTGGGAAGAAAAAGCCATTTGGGATAAGATGAGCAGTCACAGCAGAACTGTCTGGTTTGAGGCAGGACCATCTTAAAGGTAAAAACTCACATGGTGAAGTAATAGGAAAGAACTTCCCATATAATCAACATAGAGTTTACCAGCAGCTCAGTCTCTAAAGGGAGACAGAGAGGTGGGACACTGAGACCAGTAGCAGTGGCAGGGGGCTCTGAGTTATGCTAACTCTAAGACTAAAAAAAATTATCTGAAGAGAGGCTGGCTGTAGCCATGGTATTCTTGTCAGTAGCAAGCCTCTGTGGTAGTGGTGAACCACACCCCACTGTGAAACCTCTGAGAACACTTTTATACATTTGTCTTGTCTTTAAAGATATTTTATTGTCTAATTATGTGTATGCAGGGGGGCCTTGTGAACCTGCATGCAATACCTGTTGAGGCCAGAAGAGGGCATTGGATTCCCCTGGACTGGAGTTACAGTGATTGTCCAATGTGGGTGCTAAGAATCGAACTAAGGTCTTCTGGAAGAATAGTAGCGATGGCAACACTGGAAGGTTACACCATCTCCAGACTTTATTAAATACCGTGCATTATTGAAGTGATAATTCCACACATGTGGATGGTGCCTGGGCACAGCTCAGTTCTTTTTTTTTTTTTTTTTTTTTTCTTTTGGTTTTTCAAGACAGGGTTTCTCTGTAGTTTTGCAGCCTGTCCTGAAACTCTCTGTAAACCAGGCTGGCCTCAAACTCACAGAGATCCACCTGCCTCTGCCTCCCAAATGCTCGGATTAAAGGCGTGTGCCACCACTGCCTGGCACAGCTCAGTTCTAATTGTATTCATTCAGTAAATGCTATACCCCATAGTGAGTTACCCAGGCTTTCCCAGTTCTCAGAACCTTCTCTCACTGTTTACTGTCTTTCTATGATGCAGTTGGCTTCTGGTTACTAAGCCGGCTTTCTAGAAGGCTTGGAGTTGGTGGGAGCTGTGCACAGGGTGCCCTGAACGTCAGAAGTGATTGTTCCACTAATTGGAACTGTAGGTTTCCCATTGTATTTGTTGACTTTCCAGGTTTTGAGTATTTAACTGGCATGGCTTGAAGTCTCAGAGTTCTGACTGCCCTGTAATGAATTGGCACCATCTGATCTCAGGTAGGCAGCTGGCGCTCCCTATCCAGCAGAGGCTTCCCATCTTTCCCTTTCAAAGGTGCAAGCAGAGCTAATGATCATTTGGTTCTAATCAGCAGAGCAGCTGCCTTCATCTTTTTAACTTTTTATTTGTTTGTTTGTTTGTTTTGAGACAGTCTCACTTCATAGCTGAGGCTGGCCTGGAATATGCTCTGTAGCCCAGGCTGGCCTCCAACTTGCAGTAGTTTTCCTCTATTCTTGGCCTCCCAGTTGCAGAGCTTATGGGCACAAGCCACAATGCCTTCTTTTTTCATACTACGTTAAGTAGGTCTCAGGAGCAGGCAAGATGGCACAGAGGGTAAAGGCACTTGCTGCCAAATCCACAGACCTGAATTCAGTCCCTAGGGCCTCATATGGTGTAAGGAGAGAAACCACTCCTGCAAGTTGTCCTCTGTCCTCTGCACACATGTCATGGCACACAGGGCAATATCACTTTAAATGTCTAAATAACTTCAGCCTAAATATAAGGACCATCTTTAAGACTTACTGAACAGCCTACACTCTAAATATTAGCTACCTGGGCCACATATTTTAAGCTGATATCCACTCAGCCTGTTGGTAACTCTCCAACGTAGCAGGACTTGGGAGCTAACCAGAGAAGTCACTGTGATTAGAGGTGAGACGTTGGACTTGGAGGAGGAAGGATTAAGCTGCTGGCCTGGAGCTGCGAGGAAAGGAAAAGTGTTTACTCACCTCTGTGTGGGAAGAGCAGAGGCAGAGCAGGATGAACAGGCAGAGTTGGGTGGAGGAGGGAGAGGAGCGTGACTGCAAAGCTGTTTGTGCTCCTCCTGTGTTCTCAGGAGTGGGGTGCTGTGACGAAGGCACAGATTGATGTGTGGGCTCCCTGCTGATCAGTCACACACACTCACTCTCTCCTCTCTCTCCCTCTCTCTCTTTCTTGGTTCCATTTGAATTCCCAGAGAAAGACCACTTCTAATAACAGAGATTGAGATTCAGGGCCCTTCTGAAGGCTTTTTTTCCCCTTTTTTCCTAAAGAGAAGGTCTTATTACATAGTTTTGTCTTGCCTAGAACTCAGTATGTAGACCAGGTGGCCTCAAACTCAAAGAGATCTGCCTGCCTCTGCCTCCGCCTCCCAGGTGCTGGGATTAGAGGTGGGAGCTACCACATTTCAGACTGGTCCTTTTTGAAGGGAACTGAAATTAATATTTTGTTTGTGGAGGCAGAATGTGGGGCTAGTTTTGGTTTTCAGTCCTAGCAAAGCCCCAACCTCCACCTGGAGAAACAGTTGCCATTGTAATGATGGAGTCACATCTAGAACACCATGTCACTCAGAAAGGATTGATTAGCTAGCCCAGTGTAAAGGTGTCAGCGTCAGCAGAGACTTGGCACCTGAGGGCCGTCTGAGCAAACCCTTGACAGCTGGGTAGGAATTGACCAGGAATGGAAAGGGCATGCTCCAGCAGACGTGAGAGCAGTGCAGTCTGCTTTCAGGAGAGATCATGGTATGAGTAGGGGCGCAAGGCGCTGGGGCCAGCTGGAAAGCTGAGGCATGAAAGGGTGGGGAGGGACCAGGTCCTGCTTAGAGGAAGGCAATAGGGCCAGCAAGATGGCTCAGCCCTGACCACATGAGCTCAACTCTGACCTCCTGAGCTCAACTCTAGGACCCACATGAAAGGAGAGAACTAAACTCTCATAAGCTGTCGTCTGACCTCCACACACCCACCATTGTACATAAAAATAAATGAGTGTACTTTGAGGAAAAACAAAGGCTGGTGAGATGGCTTAGGAAGCAAAGATGTCTTCTGTCAAGGCTGATGACCCGAGTCTGATCCCCAGGACCCACATGAAGAGGTCCAACTCCCACAATTTGTCTTCTCATCCCCATATGCATGTCATGGCACGCCACCTCACCCCGAGGTGATGGGTGGAGATATACATGTATGTATATGTATATGTTGTTGATGAAAGCAATAGGATTTTGGTATTGAGACAGTGTCTCATTATGTATCCTGGCTAGCCTCATACGCAGTCTGACCCCAACTGACCTCAGACTCATGAACTTCCTGTCCCAGCATTTTGGGTGTACAGGGGTACCCCACCAGGCCCAGTCCTGCAGCATTTTAAGATGTATTTCACATGCAACACAGCCGCAGTGTGGGGGTTCAGTTGCAGAGAGAACAGCTAGAGTAAGAGAGGCGGGGACCATACTTGTTCTGAGTATGGAGGTGCAAACAGAAAAGGAACAAAGAAGGAAAAGTTAGGAGATACAGGCAAATGGCCTTGGGGCCTCTGGAGGTCTGGCAGAGGAGGCAGTCCTGACAGCAGCAGGTGTTACCATGCTCTAGGTCTAGAGGGTGGGGGAGCGCCACATGGTGAGTGGAGGATGAGTTTATTTGGGGGATACCCTGATTTTGAGCTGTGCCTGCAATGTCCAGAAGGTTCTGTCCACCCGGAACTCAGGACAGAGGTGTGCTGGATATAGGTGTAAATGGAAGTCAGTAGGGTCTTGTGGACTAGGTTGGTTCCACCTCCTTGCCATCACCCCAATCAAGCCACAATTAACTGTTCTAATGACTTCTGCTTTAGCCCAGTCTTTTTTTTTTTTTTTTTTTTTTTTTTTTTTTTTTTTTTTTTTTTTTTTTTTTTTTTTTTTGGTTTTTTCGAGACAGGGTTTCTCTGTGGCTTTGGAGCCTGTCCTGGAACTAGCTCTTGTAGACCAGGCTGGTCTCGAACTCACAGAGATCCGCCTGCCTCTGCCTCCCGAGTGCTGGGATTAAAGGCGTGCGCCACCACCGCCCGGCTTAGCCCAGTCTTTTTATGTTAAAAATCTTTATTCTTTTTTTTATTCTATGTGTCTTTTACATCATGTACTTGATCCTATTTATTTCCCCATCATCCCCATCAGTACCAACTATTCCCCCCAAATAAAACAAAATTTAAGAAAAGGGGAGAACTTAATCTCATCATGGAAGCTGCAGTGTGACACAGTGAGTCTCGCTGTGAACCCCTTTGTCCATGCATCATTACTTGCAAGTGTTCATTGCAAAGAGTTACTGGTCTGGTTCAAGGCCTCTGGTTTCTACTACACTATCAATACTGGGCCCTCTCTAGGGCTCCTCTTGGATATGCTGTTCCCCTGTGTCGTGGGGAGCCTCAGCTTTGGGTCTATAGGTCAGATCCCTTCATGTGCTCCAGCAGATTACAGATGGGGTGGATGGTGGGGCGGGCCAAGACATATCCCTGGGTCTGGGCCTGGGCAGCTGTAGGGTTGGTCCACCAGGTGTGAAGTGCGGACAGCTCTCCCGCGCTTACAGTTTGGGGCTGGCTCACTCACACCTGCATTAACAGGGCTGACTCCATTATGCTTTCCTGGTGAGGGGCAGGGCCTGCTCTTCCAAGTGTTGCATCAGCCCATTCTTACAGGTGGTGGAGTGGTCTTTAACAGGTGAGAAAGAGGGGTCAGAGAGATGGTTCAGTGGTAAGAACGTTTTATTGCTATTACAGAAGACCTGGGTTCAGTTCCCAGCACCCCTGTGGTAACTCACAATCATCCAGACCTCCAGTTCCAGGGGATCTGACACCCTCTTTTGGTCTGTGTGAGTTCCAAGCACACAGGTGGTATACAGACATACATGCATACAGGCCAAGACACTCGTAAACAATAAAAAATAAAAAGCTGAGAAGGAATCTTGTCATTTCTCTGCTGAAACCCATTGCTGACTTACCTTTGCCCGAAGAGCTCAAACCTGTGAGGCCCTGTGTGGCCTGCACTTGACTGCCTGTCTGCCTGGCCAACCCCATCCCCAACCACTCTTCTCCCTCACACCCCATGCTACATCCCTGCCAGCTGCTTCTGGGGTTGCTCCTCCCAGACCTTGGTTCATGCTGCTGCCATGTGCAGGTTAACCTTCACCCACCCTCAGCCTGACTGCCTGCTCATCCTTCGGGGCTTCGTTAGGTGACATTTCTTCAAAGGAGCCTTTTTGAGCCTCCTGAGCTGCATCTGAGGCAGTCTGCATTTTCCCTTCTCAGCACAGCATGATTTATTAGTGGCTTCCTGTGTGTTTGCTTAGCGCCCATCATCCATGTCCTCTGAGAATAAAATGCATCCAGTAATTTATTACCAGCATACCCCAGTGCTTGACAATCCCAAGCAATCTTCTGCGAGTGTTTTTAGGCTTGTTGACTCAGTGAGGCTCAGCATGGTCTTTCCTTCAACCTGGAGTCCCTCGAGCCTGGCTAGATAGTCACATCACTAGTCCACCCACTTGGGAAGGTTCTGTTTTCAGCAGTTACTAGATACCCTGCCTCTCGGAGGTCCATTCATTGAAGCTGCAGCCTGAACCCAGAGACCATGTCTCCTTGCTATTGCCCGGGCTCACTGTGGTAGCTGGTTAGCTGCCCATCTTATCACCAGGCTGACAGTCATATGGCTGCCAAGTTTTGAAGCTGGAAAAGCTGGCCCTTGCTCCCGTGAGATGGGCACTCATGGCAGGGGTTAGTGGCTGCCTCCTTCACCCAGATTTGGGAAGCATCCCAACACGTGCCATTTGCATTGCAGCTGTGGGCAAATCCACCTTTGTGAAGTTACTCACGAATACTCACCCAGAGTGGCAGGTGGCTACAGAACCTGTAGCGACATGGCAGAATGTCCAAGCTGCTGGCACCCAAAAAGTAAGTTTCCAGCTGTGGGGGGTAGTTGGCAGACACGGGCAAGCAGTCCACTTGGAATAATTTAATTTGTTCTGAGGAGATGAAGTAGCCCAGCTTGTCTATTTTAAATAACTTCATTCCAGAAAGCAGGCCGCAGAGGATATGACTTGTTTGAATATATTTAGTTTTGATTTTTGTGGCTTTTGTATGTCTGTAAGCGCCTGCCTCCTGTCTGTGGTTTCCCAAGCATGCCCAGCCATCCAGGCTTTGAAGATGAATGTTGTCATTCTTACCCTTAAGTATTTAAATTGTTGTTATTAAAGCTGACTGGCAGAATTAAAAGTCAATGAGGGCATCACAGACATGGGAAGGGACCTTACTGAGCATCTGGTCACCCTTTGAGTCAATGCAGAGACAACAACTCACATTTTTAAGGCACTGGTCTTAAAAATGTCTGCCAGGTCCCTTCCAGGCTGGACGGACCCCATGTGTTTACTCGCACCTCACCACTCAACCCTAGTGTCAGCTCTGCTGATTCTGCCACTGCCAGGGGTTTGCTTTCAAGCCCTGCCCACACCAGTGTGGGCGGGGAAGGAGTGGCAGCACGTGCTGCTGGCCTCACGAGCTCCTGCAGGCACCTGGAATTTGGGTTGAGTGGCTCGGTCTTGTTTTAGCCACTAACGATTGGTCAGTTCTTCATATGTTGAACCACACTGAACCCCTATGACTGGGGCTCCTTGGTTCAGGTGCTCTTGCCTTTTTTAAATCGTAGCTTTCTGTGCTACCACAGCTGCTGTGTACAGTTGAGGCTAAGAGGACTTTCTCCTTCTCAGACCTAATCTCTCAAACACCTCCAGGTTTCCACCGGACTGTTTTCCATTTTGAAGGCACTTTGTGTGAGCGCTCTGCTGCGTGCAGCGCGTTTCCTGTCCGCGCAGTTTACCGAGAGCGAGTGCTCCCGGTGCTCTATGTGTAGAACACCTCGAGTGAGTCTGGACGCCAGGCCTGTTAGCCCGTCCAGAGCGATGCTGCCTGTGTGGCTGGCATGCTATGCTGATTGGAGGTATGTTTTGCCAGTCAGGCATGCAAGTTCATATGCTTGTAGGTGTGCAGATGTGTATTTGTAAAATTTTAGAAAAATTAGAAACAGATTGTATCTTTTTCTAAGTATTCCAGAAGCAAGTAGTGACATTTTAAAATAGACTCACAAAATCTTTGCTGCTCCACCTCAGGAGCATTGGAGCTGAGTTCTCCACTCCTTGGCTGCTCTTAGCTACTGATCCACCTTACCAGTCTCTGTTTATTTGCTTTTTGAGACAGTCTTTTGTAGCCTAGGCTACCCTGAGCTCTTGGTCTTCCTGCTTTCACTTCCCGAGTACGGTACACCCTGCACCACACCTGGCTTTGTTGTTGTTTATTTGTTTGTTTTTTTAATGTGGGTTCTGGGATTCCAACTCAGGTCCTCTATTTAGAAAGCAAACATTGTCTAACTGAGCCATTTCCCCAGTCTTCCTTTTCTTTTACTTTCTTTTTTTTTTGGGGGGGGGAAGGTTGGGAATTGGTAAAGATAGTTTAATATAGATCTGAGCTCAAGGATTAAAAATAAAAGGGATGCTCAAGAGAAGGTAAGATTCATGAGAACATGGTTTGTGCTTCTCCAGCCTTCTTTCTCCTTCTCTTCCTTTTTCTTTTTCTTTCTTTTTTTTTTTTTTTTTTCCAGACTAAGGATTAAACCCAGACTTCCACACGCTAGGCAAGCACTCTGCATCCTAGCTCATAGCTGCTTTGTTATTATTACTTAATGGGCTGCCCGTTTGTCCCTTGATTTTTTTCTATTGTTTTCTTTCCCTCGTTCCCCCACCCTGTGTGTGTGTATGCGCATATATGCATGTGTGCCTGTGTGCACATCAGTGAAGGCTTTCCCCCTTGTTTTTGAGATAGAATCTCTGTTCATCTGCTGACCCTGGAGTTACAGGTATTCTGTCTCTGCCCTTCATCTTGCTATAGGAATACTGGGATTATAGACAGACATTGCCGTGCTACTCTTCCTGGCTTGACATTGGTTCTGGGGGATTCAAACTCAGTTCTCATACTTGTGGGGTGCCCCAAGATCTTCATCTCTTTTGTAATGTTTTCGTGAACTCATTGTAGATAAATATATTAATTGGGACAAACTGCTCATACATGTTTCTGCTAATACATTTTTCTTTTATTTTTCTATATGGTATTTTAAATTTTTATTTATTTTTATTTCACATGCATTGATATTTTGCCAATGTCTGTGTGAGGATGTCAAAACCCTTGGAACTGGAGTTACAGACAGTTGTAAACTGCCATGTAGGTGCCATCTCTCCAGCCCCTATATATGGTATTTTATGATACAGTCTAGTGGGAAAGGAAAGGTGTGCAGTCCCACAGCGTGTCCCCCACAGCGTGTCCCACAGCGTGTCTCACAACATGTCCCACAGCGTGCCTGTGGAGGTAAGAACAGCCTGCTAGAGTCATTTCTTTCCTACTATGTAGACCCTGGCTGTCCTGGAACTCATTTTGTAGACCAGGCTGGTCTTGAACTCACAGAGATCCATCTGCCTCTGCCTCCCAAATGCTGGGAGTAAAGGCATGCATCACCACTGCCAGGCCTGGTTTAGTTTTTGTGTAAGCAAATTTGTCCATTTTCTTCACCATGTGTTACCTTTGGTGTTAAAGGCTGCCTGCCTGCCTGCCTTTCTCTCTCTCATGTGTGTGATATACATATGTGAGTGTGCACAGGCCTGTGTTGGCCAGAACAGGATATTGTTTTCCTCTGTCACTCTGGGGTATTTCCTTACTACAGTGTCTCACTAAACCCGAAGCTAGGTTTTTCAGCTGGGACTGGCTAGCCAGGATTTGATTGTCTCTAATCACAAAAGTTCTACTTTTTACGTGGGTCCTGGGATTTCAAACACAAGTCCTCATGCTTTCAGAGCAAGCCCTCTCCCACTGAGCCATCTCACCTGCCCCTGAGGTTTGGAGTTTATTTATTTATTTAATGAAGGTCAGAGGACAACTTTCAGGAATCAGTTCTCCTTCCAATAGATAGGTCCTTGGGATTGAATTTAGGTTGTCAGGCCCGAGAGCAGGTTCCTTTATTCTCTGAGCCACTTGGAGGCCCTGCTTTTTTGTTTTTGTTTTTTACGTCTCCAGTAGCTCAAGATTTTAAAAACATCCTCCTGTATTTCTTTCGGCTATATGTGACTCTTAAAGTTGTAAGGCTCACCAGGTGGTGATGGTGCACACCTTTAGTTCCAGTACTCGGGAATACTCTGTGAGTTTGAGACCAGCCTGGCCTGCAGAACTAGTTCCCGGACAGCCAGGAATACATAGAGAAACCCTGTCTCCAAAAACAAAATAAAAGCAAAAGTTGTAAGTTGTTTTCGTGTGTGTGTGTGTGTGTGTGTTTGTGTGTGTGTGTGTGTGTGTGTGTGAAGTGTGTTTGCCTGTGCACTTGGATGGGGGAACAGGTGTCCTGCTCTTCGACTTTCCACCTTACTCTTGAGACAGAACCGCTCACTGAACCCCACAGTGCTGAGATTACTAGCTTTCATGCAGCCATGCCCAACCTTTTATCTGGGTGTTGAGAGTCTAAACTCAGGTTCCCATGCTCATTCATCACTAATCCATATCCTCAGCCTGCTTATTTTTTTATTTATTTTTATTTTATTTTATGTGTATGAGTGTTTTGTTTGCATGTATGCCTGTGTACCACATGCATGCCTGGTGCCCACAGTGGCCAGAAGAGGACATTAGATCCTCTAGAACTGGAGCTACTGATGGTGGTGAGCTGGCATGTGGATGCTAGACTTAAAACCCAGGTCCACTGGGGCAGTAGCAAGTGCTGTTATCACTGAGCCATTTCTCCAACCCCCATTTTATTTTTTAAACAAATACTTATCTCACTGTTCCAGTAGTGTTCTTGCTTATTCCTGAGTAGAAGTACGCTGTGTTGTTAATGATATTCGTCCTCATTATCTTTTCAAACTCCTATTGCTGTTTTGATGGGAAGCGGTTGCTTGTATTTGAATAGTATGACTCAATTCTCATATGGAGTACCTTGCCCAGGCTTTTAGACAATAGTAGTTGCCTCTAAGTGGAATCATTTAGAAGAGTTTTCCAGTATTCATGATTCATCTCTCTTCCTGCTTGCTCTGAGTAGAGTTTGCAGAAGAAAGTTAAATAACTGCAGGGGGGTGGTCATTACTCTTTTCTGCCCTTGGTGAAGTTCCTTCTAAGGTCATTATCCAGTCCTCTGTTACTCCCTGTGGAAGGAGACCTTCTGACAATATACGGGGTGCTCACTTCTTATCAGCAGTGAACACTGAGCTTTCTTCTTAAGTCTTCCTAGTACCCTTTACCGTGAGACAACCGTGACTGCTGCTGCTCTGTTTAAAGGTGGGGTCTTAGGTTACCAGGCTGATCTGGAATTTGCTGTGTAACACTGCTGGCCTCAAACTCACATGGGTCCTCTGCCTCAGCCTTCCCTTGCTACTACACTAAGCTTTGTCAACTTATAAAGTTTGAGGTGATTCATCAGTGCTGAGATGTGATTGTTTGTAGGGCAGAATCAGTTCAGACTTCTTAGGAGAAGGCAAATGTCTTAGGTTTGGTTTAGTGATCATTGAAGATGTAGCCCAGATTCAAATACATGGGAAAATGATAGTTTCCTCTGGATTCTCATTTTGGGGCAGGCATCTCCTCTTTCTGTTAACAGTGAAACATGAATATTAACATTTGTGATTTTTCTTTTCTATTTTACATGACTTTCTTTGTGATTTCCCTTTGTGTTTTAATTGGGTTTGTGTAGGTAGAGGCTGCTTGTTCGTTCCTGGCCACCCAGACCCACAATAATCGTACCAGAAACTATATCATTTATAACACTCTTTGTCCAATAGCTTAGGCATATTTTTAGCTAACTTTTACATCTTAAATTAACCCATTCCTATTATTTTGTCTTTTACCACTAGGCTCGTGGTTTACTGGTAAGGTTCCCAGGCGTCTGTCTCCTTTGGTGGCTACATATCATCTCCTCTGATTCCGCCTTCTTTTCTTCTCTATCTGCTTGGAATTCCCATCTTGCTCTATTCTGCCCTGCTATAGGCCCAAAACAGCTTCTTTATTAACCAGTGGTAACAAAGCACATTCACAGCATACAGAGGGGAATTCCATATTAGCTTTGCTCTACATTTGTAGATTTCATACTGCTTTATTTCCTATTGGAGGTCTTTCTGGAGTCTTCATTCATTTATTGGAATTAAAGGGAAAACTCCTGTATTTAATTTTTTTCTTGATACAGTGAAACAATACCTGCTCTTACCTTTTTTCTTTCCTCATTTCTTCCTTTAAAGATTTTATTATTATTATTATTATTATTATTATTATTATTTTTGGTTTTTCAAGACAGGGTTTCCCTGTAGTTTCTAGAGACTGTCCTGGAACTAGCTCTTGTAGACCAAGCTGGCCTCGAACTCAGAGATCCGCCTGCCTCTGCCTCCCGAGTGCTGGGATTAAAGGCGTGCGCCACCACTGCCTGGCTTATTATTTTAAATTATATATGTGTGATAGGGGTATGTACAAGTGCACTCACACAAACAGACACATATATGTGCACACAGTTTTAAAATATGTATTTATATATACTACATACAAAACAATTATAAAATATAATTAAAATATTATATATATATTCTACAGCTGAAAAATGAACAAAAATCAGTCTCTATACTTAGAGAGCTCTTGTCCAAAGTAGGAAACAAAATCAAATATCTCAACAAGAGTCAAGAGATTGCCTCACTGATATGAACAGGTCAGAGGACAACCTTGGGTGTAGGTCCTATCCTCCATCTTGTTGGAGACAGTCTTTTTGTTCAACACTGCGATGCGTGCAGGCTGCTGGCCTAGGGCTTCCAAGGACCCTCCTGTCTCTGCCCTCCTCTTGCTTTGAGAGGCTATGCCTGCTACTGTGCCAGATTGTTGTGGATTCTGGGGGTTTGAGCTTAGCTCTTTATACTTGCTTGACAATCACCATGCTCACTAGCCATCTGTCCAGCCCTTGTATTTTATAGATACTATTGTCTCTGTGTTGACACATTTGAGCCATGCTTGCATTTTCTGTGAGAAGATTCTCCTTGTCATTTACTTCTAAACTTAATGATACTCTTTGCCAGAAACTTCTTTCAGTTCTTCACAGCACAAGTGACGGAACGTCTGTCACATTCTTGACCTATTCTAGCTCTTTATAGCCTAGTCTTCCACATTGTGACCTCCCTGAGTCCCCTACTGTGTCTGGTTCATCTTTCATGAGAGTTGTTAAAATGAAGAGGCTAGAGAAAGCCCAATTGAACTCCATTCCCTGTTTATTCCCCATGGGACTAGAACAAGTAAGTTACTTAGCCTCTCAGGGGATTTTCCCCTTTGTAGTGGTTCTAATATTATTCACCCCAGGAAGCTGTTTGGAGGATGAAGCAGCCAGTGAACTCTGAAGTGAATATTACTTCCTTCTCCACTCCCTACAGCACCCAGCCTATGTAGTGTACCTTGTCCACACAACCCTTCCGTCAGCAAGGATTAAATGAAGGAAGGGAGGAAGGAAGGGAGGAAGGAAGGAAGGAAGGAAGGAAGGAAGGAAGGAAGGAAGGAAGGAAGATACAGGATGCTTTGCTTAAAATTTACACCAGGTGGTGGTGACACATGCCTTTAATCCCAGCACTCGGGAAGCAGAGGCAGATGGATCTCCATGAGTTCAAAGCCAGCCTGGTCTACAGAGTGAGTTCCAGGACAGCCAGGGCTACACAAAGAAACCCTGTCTCAAAAAAAGAAAAGAAAAGAAAAGAAAATTACTTTTGCATTGAATCAGTGACTGAGCCTAGAAAGTAAATCTGGGTCCCTGAATGTCCACCATTTGTTCCCACTTGAACATTCAGAATCAGTATTTCAAATTGCATTTCATGGTTCCTATAATAAAGAAGGAACTAGGCTTCGTTTGAACAAAGTATGATCCTTCTATGAAAGACACAGAAGTTTGTTTAATTCATTGGTTATTTAGATACTCAAATAAGTAATTGTTCTCTTTCATATCTGCCTTGAAGTTTGAAAAATAATAACAAATGGAATCTGAGAGTCAACATGGTATTAAGGTAGAAGATTGTGTAGGTGACAGTTAAATCACCCCAGACAGACTCCACAAGTCCAGTATTGTGTGGTGGGAGTTCTGTGTGTGAGTTTTGCTTTGCTCCCCTGTTGTGTCTCCCATTGGGTGTGTGTGTCATCTCTGTGAGGTTCTTGCCGTACAAGGTTGTACAGTTCTCCCTGCTTACATAGTTTAAACTAAGCCGTAAAGTCCTGTGTTTTTCCTTATTTTCAGTGGAAGGAAACCTCTGGTTGTTTTTGATATTAAGTATTGAATGTTCTTGAGGAACGGTAGAGGGTGGGGTGTGTCCTATAAAATAATACACCTTCTAGGAAATTCTTCTCTTCTGCATTCACCCCTAGGACACTTCCAAAGGTCTTGGGAACTTGCTACAAATGATGTACCGAGAGCCAGCGCGATGGTCCTACACATTCCAGACGCTCTCCTTTTTGAGCCGTCTGAAAGTGCAGCTGGAGTCTCCCCCAGGGAGACTCCTGCAGGCAGAGAAGTCCGTGCGAGTCTTTGAGAGGTCTGTGTACAGTGACAGGTAAGACTGAACACTGCCAACCACAGATAGCCCCCTAAGGGAGTAAACCGTGAAGGGCTTTAGGAAAGTCTAGCAGCCAGTTGGGAAGGAAGTCCATCTGTTCTGGGAAAGCATGCTCATTCGGGCCTCGGGCTCCAGAGACCAGGCATGGGCTCAGGGCACCAACAGACAAGGCATGGGATGCCTGGATCTGGTCATTGTGCAGAGTTTGAATTTGAATGACTTTGGTGAGAAATTATCTGCCTTGAGCCCCATGACTCAGGATGGGACATTCTGCATCTTCATCTGCCTCCATCACTGGACACACTTGGCTATCAGTTTAATTCCAAGTTAAGTAAACTAGCTGCAGCTCTTACTGGAAAGCCTCCTGAAATTAAAAAATGAGAGTTTGTGGGCTGGAGAGATGGCTCAGCAGTTAAGAACATTTCTTGTTTTTCCAGAGGACCCAGATTCGATTCCTAGCACCTGCATGACAGCTCACAACCATCAGTAGCTCTAGTTCCAAGGGCTCCAACACCCTCTTCTGATCTCTGATGGTACCAGGCACACACATAATGCACATACAGACATTCTGGCAAAAAACCATACACATAAAGCAATAATATATTTTTTTTAAATGAAAGTTCAAGGCCAGGCATGTTGTCATATGTCTTTTATCTCAGCAGTTGGAAGGGCAGAAGCAAATTGAATCTCTGTGAGTTTCAGGCCAGCCTGGTCTACATAGTGAGTTCAAAGTCAGACAGGGATGGCTACATAGTGAAAACCCTGTTTCCGAAACGAGGAGGGAGAGTTCATTTGTGAATACATGAGTATTCTGACTGCACTTGAGAATCACCCCAGATATGTGGAACAAACACTGCCATGTAATCCTTCATTCCAGGGCCCGGGAGGAGTCTGCTCTTTAGAAAGTTAAATGTTTACGGTAGAGATGGTTGGGCTCCAGGATTTAGATCGTTTCCACTGCAAATGTGCCTGTCTTTCCTCCTGAGGCTATACCCAGGCTAGGAAGTTGAACTACACGAACCATCTAGGATTTTGGAGGCATTCAGACTTGCTGTTTTAAGTTCTAGCCTCTTAGTGTGAGAATCCTCTCAGAGGGAAATAGACTTGTTTTCTTAATTACAGGGGCTTTGCTGTTTATTAAAAAGGGTCCCAGCTGTAACCCTAGCTGGCCTGGAACTGAGTGTCACCAGGTTGATCCTCCCATCTCTGCCTTTTGCTGGCACATGGCACCATGCATGGTGGAAATGAGTTGAAAACTCTCTGGGTCTTGACATTTCCTTGTAAAGGAGTAGGCAGTTGTGTTGTTACACCATTGAAGCTGCTTTCACTGAAGGGGGACATTTTCAGGTAGAAAAAAAAAGACCTGCTGTAAATTCTAATCTCAACTGTATTTAGACTTCCCTTCCTTTAAAAATGTATTCCAGGAACTGGAAGTATAGCCCGGTGGTCCTTTTCATGCCCAACGCATGAGTTCAAGCCCCAGTGCCAAAGGGGAAAACTCATTCCTTTATTTGTTTGATCAGTGTAGGCTTATTGAATATCTCCTGCACTCAGGCACCAGGCTTTTCCCTAGGGCAACACTAGTCCTTAGTCCCTGTTCCGATAAGGATGCTACTTCACCAAGGATTGCATACATGTTCACAAGTGTGCTGTGTATTCCAAGGGGCAGTGACTGAGGGAGGGAGAAATGGAAGTGTTTTCTGATCAACTTAACAGAAAGAGCAGTGTGGCTTTAGAGCAGAGTTCTGGATTGCCAGGTCCTTCAGCCCTGTTCTACCTGCAGCTCCCCACATCTCTCTTGTTTAATCCCCACTCCCCCTTCTGCCCATTACCACCTGCTATGGAGAAACAGGGAAAATGCCTGCCTCAGGAGAGGCAAAAGCCCCTGATAGAGACTTGGTCATTTTTATTTGCAAGATAGAACTTTTGTCTTCTTGCTGTCCTTGGAGAAGCTGGCAGCATTTTTCAAAACTTGAGTTACAAAAGTTACCTGTTTGTTACCTTCAGAGAGCTGTAGATAAAACATTCTCATCTGGACAAGTTCACTTTTGGGGTTTGTAAATTAGTTTCTTAGTGGCCTAGGAAGAGCAGTTACAATGACTTAGGACTGTTGGCTACTGAGTGACAGTCACCCTTCTGAGCTCTTAGCAAGTATGATATGCAGTCATCCCTTGCCGTGGGCTGTGAGTCAGTTGCTTCCCACAGCGACATGGCTTGTGGAAGCTGCACTAGATGAGACCTTTCACTTTGACCCTCACAACTTTGCAGTTTGCACTTCCCTGAGCCCTTCACACAAGGGTTTGGAATTTCATTTCCCAGAAGTGGCCAGTTGCTGAGGTTGCCTTAGAAACTGGAGGTCATTGTTGTGGATGTAAATTGTGTGTTGTATCAAACTTAAAAAGTAGAATTGACCCTTTTGAAGCCATGGTGTCTACAGCTCTGACTTCTCAATTTACCAGATCCTCCTTCTGTTGTGGAAGTAAGCAAAGAGGGAAGTTAGTTTCATAGTTCAGCTTCAGCCTTGTTTGCTCTGGTTGGAAACTCAGCAGAGGAAGCTAGGCTCCTGTTTGCTCTGGAGGGGAGACTGCTCTTGGTCTTGTCAAAGTCAGCCCCAGAGCTAATACCACAGGAAGGCTTCCCCTGTTTCTCAGCTACAAGGCATGAGGGCTCAGGAGCTCGAGATGCAGAAGCCCTCATTCAGAAACGCAGTGTAGAAGGGCGGCTTTACCTTGCATTCTCCTAGGCTTGTCTGGAGTCTGCTCTAGCTGTGGGGACTCTGATCAGGTTTCTGTGTATGTGGTGTGTGTCTTGGCTCGTTTCCCTTCCTAGAGTCCCCTTTCCTTGTAGTGGGCTCCATCTGTGAGCTGTAGTGTGGGCCTGTGTCAGGTGCTATTTAATCCTATAGTACTGAGCAGGACAGGAGCTGGAGACTGAGAATTCAGATTTCCAAGGGCAGGAGAGATGGTCAGCAATTAAGAGCATTTGCTTCTCTTACAGAGGATCCAGACTTTATTCCCAGCACCCACATCTGATGTCTCACAACTGCCTGTGAGTCTAGCTCAGAGAGTCTGGTGACCTCTTCTGGCCTACACAAACACCCACACGCATGTGCACAGACCCACACAAAGACATACACACACACACACACACACACACACACACACACTAATAAAAAAGATAAATTTTTAAATGATTCAGATTTCCTAAGGACTGATAGGAGCTAGAATGGTTAAGTGATTTGGATAAACATGAACAAGACAGTTACTGATTTTTCTACTTTTCTCCCTCTTCTGTCTTTCATCCCACTTCCCATTCTTCCTTCACCCCAACCTCCCACTTGACATTTCCAAACAGGTATATCTTTGCAAAGAACCTTTTTGAAAATGGTTCCCTCAGTGACATCGAATGGCACATCTATCAGGACTGGCATTCTTTTCTCCTGCAGGAGTTTGCGGAGCGGCTCTTGTTACATGGCTTCATCTACCTCCAGGCTTCTCCCCAGGTAACTGCGAACTTAAAACTTAGATGTTAGAAGTACCTGAAACGTAAAAGATGAACTTCTGCAAGCTTCTTAGTCCATGGGCCTCACCAGGACTCCAGCACCAAGCACCATCTCCCAGGAACCTTGAGCAGCTGTAGCAGTATGCACAGACAATTGCCTGTGTGTAGACGTAGCCCTCTTGGTGGGAGAAACAGGCCAAAACACGCTAGCCATGTTTATACAGCTCCAGGTTTACAGATCGGGCACTCAGACCTGCAGCCAGCTGCTTTATTAGCTCCATGTCGGTCATGTGAGACTTCAACCGGTCCCTTCTGTTTTCTGACCAGGATGTGAGGAAGGAAAGAATGTTCCCTCCCTCGTCCTAATTTATAACCCACACTTTGGTCCTTGAGAAGGTCCCCAGGCAGAATGACTGCTGAAGTGTGTGCGCTTTGGCTCTGAGTCTGCAGCTTGAACTTTGGAGCCAGTTTGGCCCATGGGATGATGTCATGACAGGAACCTCTGGAGACAGCAATTGGCCCATGGCTCATGCTGACGTAGTAACTTTGGCTAGACCCTGGTCAGCTTCCACTGAAGGAGTCTTTGTCTATAAAGTAGGACTCTTGAAAGACTCTCGATGGGCAGGATTCCAAGTCAAAACAAAGCAAAGCATTTTTTTTATTAGAGAGAGAGAGAGAGGAGAGAGAGAGAGAGAGAGAGAGAGAGAGAAGAGGAGAGAGAGGAGAGAGAGAGGGAGAGAGAGACTGCTGTTAGCTTTGGAGAGACACTGCAACAGGTATGGTCAGATGCCAAGAATGCCCATCGTTGCAGAAAGCAAGCCAGCTTGTCTGCAGCCTGGGGCGGAGCTTGTGGACAGAGGGAGCCTGGAGCCACCCTAGTGAAGCTGAAACAAGTGGGAGAGTTCCTGTCCATGTCATGTTGCAGGGCTCCAAGAAGAGGACTAGAAGGAAGGGGCAGGCTGGGAGAGAGGCTGCGGTGCTGCTGGGGCTGTTTGTACGTCTTCTTTCGTCTTTTTATTTTTTTAAGTTTGTTTGTTTGTTTTGTTGTTTAGTTTTTTATTTATTTTGTTGAGGGGGAGCGTTTGTTTGGTTTGCTGTGTTTTGTTTTAAAATTTATTTATTTATTTATTTTTATTTATTTATTATGTATTACAATATTCTCTCTGCATGTATGCCTGAAGGCCAGAAGAGGGCACCAGACCTCATTACAGATGGTTGTGAGCCACATGTGGTTTGCTGTGAATTGAACTCAGGACCTTTGGAAGAGCAGGCAGCGCTCTAACCTCTGAGCCATCTCTCCAGCCCCCTGTGTTTTTTGTTTTGAGACAGGGTCTCACTATGTTGCCCTGGCTGTTCCGGAATTCACTATATAGACCAGGCTGGCCTCAGACTTACAGAGACTCACCTGCCTCTGCTTCTACCTCCCAGGTGCTAAGATTAAAGGCATGCCCCACCATGCCTGGCTGCATTTCTTTTTTCTAATACAACATCTCCTCCTCCCTCCTCTTCGACAACTCTTCATCTTTGTGTGTGTGTGTTCAGTGTGTGTGTACGTGCACGAGTACACACAAGCCACAGTGTTTGTGTGGCAGTCAGAGGACAACCGCATGTCGCCTCTCTTTACCTTTCCATGGACTTCAGGGATGGAACTCAAGTCACCAGGCTGCTTTGTGCCAGGCTTTTTCTTTTGGAGCCACCAACCAGCTCCCAAATCACGACATGGAGATTTCTTATTAGTTATGAATGCTCGGCCTAGCTTATATTTCAGACTAGCTCTTCTAACTTAAATCAATCTATTACTCTTTATCTGCCTTTTGGCTCGGGGCTTTTTACTTATCTTTCCTCCTGTATGTCTTCCTGTCCTGCTTCCCTCAGTGTCTGGCTGGCTGGTGGCTGCCTGGCTTCTCACTCCAGGCCTGTCCCTCTGTTTGTACCTCATTCTCTTGTACTCTCCTATTTATTTCCACTGTCCACCAGCCCCCACCTATCTCTCTTCTGCCTAGTAACTGGCCAGTCAGCTTTTTGTCTAGACCAGTCAGGTGCCTTAGACAGGGTGAAACAAATGGAACACACCTTTACATAATTTAACACCTATGCCTTATCTTATTTAAACAAATGACAATATAAGCAAATGTAACACATCTTTACACAGTTAAACTAATATTCCACAGCATAAATAAATGCAAGACATCGTTATATAGCTAAATGTTCCACAGCACTGCTTGGCAAGTTCCTTTGGCTACCGAACCATCTTGCCAGCCCCATCAGGACTCTTGGTATAGTTTAGGAAGTTTCTGGATTGTAATGCAAATCACAGCGGGGAGTAAAAGATTCTAGATGAAATTTGGGGTTTAAATAAAATTGAACTAGATATTAGCAAGGCCTAAGGGCTGAGGAAATTATTCTGTGAAGTGAAATGTTTTGGCTAGCTGAGGCATGTTGCCTGACTGCTTTCAGTAGTCCTTGTTGCTAAAGAGAAATAGAAGAGGTACATTGTGAGCCAGGCATAGATGATGCACGCCTTTAATCCCAGCACTCGGGGCAGAGGCAGGCAGATCTCTGTGAATTCAAAGCCAGACTGGTCTACATAGTGCGTTCCAAGACAGTCAGACCTACATAGTGAGACCCCTGTCTCAAAAATAAGAAGAGACACATTGTGGAGACAGGTGGCTTCCAGGTGGAAGGTAGTCCCTGAGTGAAAGAGGAGCCTTTTCTCACAGAGGATGGCAGGATGTGCTGAGGCAGAGTTCTGTGGGAAAGGAGGGCTCTCCAGCAGTGAGGACAGAGTGGAGCTGTGGTGGAGGAGAGGAGAGGAGGAGAGGAGGTGTTAGATTTCCCACGGATGTCATAAGGTGACCGGACTGAGAAATGGGTTGAAGGGTGAGGCTGGGAGAAGGGAGAGTGTTGACCTGACCCATTCTGAGAGAGGCAGAGGAATAGTGTGGTCATCTCAGGGCCAGGGCAGTAGTGTGGGAGGAGCTGAGAGTAAAGCAGGGCTGCCAGGGATCCCTTACCTTCCTTCTTAGTGCCCTGTGTGGGGCCTGTATGAAATGACAGGGTGCTGTTAGTAATGGTGATTGTCACCAGGGCTGGTTTGTCCCTTTGGAGACTAGTTTAAGTATTTCATCTCATATAATGAGACTTGAAGAATTGCTGCAATTTAACATAGACTAAAGGATAATTTATTCGGGATTGGTTTGAGATTTTAGTGCTGTTAGATACAGGAACCCAGGAATGCCAGAGGATGAATAGGACATAGGTTCAAGGCAGTGCCCCGCACAACAGACTCCTGACAGATACACACCTCAGAGTCTGTGATACAGGCTCCAGGCCCTGTCTACCTGTCCTCCCCTAAATTCAAGGAAGTTGGCAGCCACACTATAATACTAATTGGAAGAGAAATGGCTGGACCTGTGTTCCGCTACCCCTTGGAGTCAGGAAGAGAGAGTGAAGCTGGCTGTGTGCCTCGGGATTCCCATCCCTGTCTGGGACAGTGAATCATGGACAGCAGTGCTCAGGGGCTGCATGGGAACAAGTGCCACCTGAGCTTGAAACTTGAGTGGCATAGTGAGCAGACTCTTCAACAGTCACAGCCTGGCAGGTCGGGGAAGCTTGGCCAGCATCCCTGTCCTACCTCCCACTTCTATCCACACATCTCTCCCCTGCACATTCTGTTGCCAGGATAAAACTGTTCTGTGGAATCTTTTATTAAAACATTTGTTAGCTAGGTGTAGTAGCGCAAGCTTTTAATCCCAGCACTCAGGAGGCAGAGGCAGGCAGGTTTCTGAGTTCAAGGCCAGCCTGATCTACAGAGCAATTTTAAAGCATCCAGGGATACACAGGAAAACCCTGTCTCAAAAAATAATAATAATGATGATGATGATAATGATAATAAATAAACTAATTTATTTTTAGCCAGGGTTGTTACACAGAGAAACCCTGTCTCAAAACAAAACCTGTCTCTGTGAATTTGAGGCCAGCCTTGTCTATATATAGAGCAAGTTCCAGGACAGGCTCCAAAGAAACAAAGAAGCCCTGTCTTGGAAAAAGAAACAAACATACATACATACATAAATACATACATACATACATACATAAAATCATTATAACCATCCCAGAAACCGGGCAGTGGTGGCACACACATTTAATCCCAGCACTCGGGAGGCAGAGACAGGCAGATTTCTGTGAGTTGGAGGCCAGCCTGGTCTACAAGAGCTAGTTCCAGGACAAGCTCTAAAACTACAGTGAAACCCTGTCTTGAAAAAAAAAAAAAACAAAAATAAATAAATAAAAATAAAAAGAAACCATGCCAGTAAATTAAAGATTATGCCAGCTATCAAAGTAGGACTTTGTCTAGACTTTGGAGGGAAGAAAAGTTTACTTAGTTTGGCAAATTAATAGTAGAAAGGGAAATGCTAACTGATTTTAATAGATCCAGGCTAGTATCAATGGTTATCTGCAGTCAGTTTGTGAATAATTATAAATAGCTTTGCAAGAATTGTTCTGTCCTTGCATGTATTTGAAAACATGGTTTTATATATTTTTTTTAATATTCATTTACTCCAATTCAGACAGTATTTTTCAGAGGAGAAAATAGAGTAACTGAGCTGAAGTTGCTTGCCTGTGGAATGTAGCGTGGTTAGCCTCTGAGGAGGCGATTGCACAGCCTGTAATAGGGAGAGCCCGTGTCTTCATACATTTCAGAAGACAGAGGAAAGAATGGATATGTGCATAAACTGCTACTTAGAGCATAATCGCAGTGGTTGCGAGTGAGAAGAATTGAGACGCTGAAGTCAGGAGTATATTGGGAAAGATGGACAGCAGAATTCCAGGTCAGCCTGGACTAGACCTGGAACTACCTCAAAAACTAAAATAAAACGGGGAGTGGTGTAAAGCAAATTTGATTGCATGGTTTTGTTTCCTTCAGGGAAAGGGTGAAGAGTCCTAAGTCAGTGGGTTAATCTACCCATACTTTCAGGATACCTGACATTGAATACCGAAATGTTTGGCCAGGCAGAAAGAGGAACAAGGGCAGTTCAAGCAAAACAAACATTTGGAGCAGAGGTTTTTGAGGGGTGAAGGGCTTGGCCTATCCCATAGGAAGGGAGGCCAAATCTGCCTGAAGCAGTGAACCAGGGGGAGCTAAGGAAGTTGAGACACTCTCATCTGAGGGGTGGCCATATGTGTGGGTGATGGAGACAGTTCTCCGAGACAAAGAAACTCAAACTGCAGGCAGAGGCAGACTAGAGTTTTGGGAGCGGGAAGTTAGTGCAGGGCTCGTTTTGTTTTTGTGTTATCTTTGACCCCATGCAGATGCTTCAGTTAGTATGAAAGAGATGTTTTCAATAATCCTTGCCACTTTATAAGTAGAATGGCATTCACAAGCCAGGCATGGTGGTGTATGCCTGTAATACCAGCACCTGGAAAGCTGAGGCAGGAGGACAGCAAATTTGCAACTTCTTGAAGCCTGTGGTTTTGTCTGTAGCTGGCAAAGAGCCTATGGAGCAAAGTATTTTAAGCAGGGACAGAAGTACCATAGAAGACTGGAGTGAGGGACAAACTGGGAGGATAAATGGCTTTTGCCAGAATCTTAATGTGCCTTACCTAAGAGCGGCCTCCTACCCTGTGGGTGGGCGGATGGTGGAGACCGCAGACTCTCACATGACAGCTGGCTGGCTCTCTCTCCTCATGCACTTCTTCACCTCCAGGACACAGAGGCAGAAGGCTCTGGAATGTCCAGCTGAGAGGCCTGAGCACCAGGGCAGAGGTGAGAGGACAGAATCAGCTAGAGATTAGACTCTCCTGGCTTCTTTTTTTTTTTTTTTTTTTTTTTTTACCTGGAAAATGTTAGCATTAATTGGCCTCCTGAATGGCTTCAATGCACACCAGAACACAGGCACCTCCAACACCCTTTATCTTCTCTTCAGCTCTTCTGCTGAAAAATTTGGCTTTCACGATGACAGGCTGCTTAGGAAGCTTTCCCTTCCCCAGAACTTTGTAGTAGCCCGATCGCACGACGTCAATGATGGGAGCAACTCCAGTCTTGTTCTTGGCAGCATTGACCCGGGTCTGCTCACTGACCAGTGTCCACAGTTTATCCAGGTTGACAGTCGGGCAGAAACTCTGGTTCCTCTTTAAGTGGTAATGCCTCATACCAACTTTCCCGAAGTAACCTGGATGATATTTGTCGAAGTTGAGCCTGTGATGATGCATGCCTCCAGCGTTCCCGCGTCCTCCTGGATGCTTGCGGTGTTTACCGATGCGGCCATGGCCGTGGCTCACGTGGCCCCGGAGTTTCCGGGTCTTCCTCAGTCTGGATGGCATGGCGGTGGCAGAAAGGAAAGAGCTCTCCTGGCTTCTTGATGTGGTTGGGAGGAGGAGAAAGAAGGGTCGTGTCAGGTCCCCAGTGTGACTGACTGGGGAGAATGGTGTTGCGGTTAACCAGCTGAGGCTGCTCCAAGGAAGAGCAGTCTGAGGCAGAGGTGGACAGAACGGTACCAGTGCTCTGAGTAAGAGAACAATGGTACCCAAAGAAGACACAGATATTTTGTGAGTTGCTTGGCCCTGTAAGACTGCAATGTAACAGTAGGGGGATTGTCTTTTAGGTTTGTTTGGAAAGACTGTACCAGAGGGCCAGAGAAGAAGAGAAGGGCATTGAGCTGGCCTATCTTGAACAGCTGCATGGTCAGCACGAAGACTGGTTTATTAAGAAGACTACCAAGTGAGTATGTAACATGAGGCAGAGGCCTCCACCGCCATGCTGAGCACAAGCTGAGCTCACGGCCCAGAACCGCAAGGACACAGAGGAGGTGCCCCACATCTGTCAGCTAGATGTCATGTCCAATACAGCCCATGCATCCCAGGGGCGTGTGGTAGAGTCTCTCTCCCTCCTTCCCTTCCTCCCTTTCCCCTAGATTGTACCCTGTGATGAATGCTTGTCATAGTTGACTTAGGATGAAAGGCCGAAATTTTCTGGACAGATGTCCATTTTAATTGACATTTTTAGTTTCTGCCTGTCCTCCTTCAGGCTCGGTATGTTCGCTTCAGTTGTTGGAATGTTGAATTCAGTGGCAGTTTCTGGACTAGAAGACGTCTCAGCCTTTTACTTTGCAGGCAGTCTTATTGAGGTCTTTCAGAAATACTGTCTGTGGGCAGAGTCCACAAGCTCTGAGTGGTTAGTGTGGTAGGAAAGTGACGTTGCCTGGCATCTCTGCTTCTGCTCCAGGCTCCACTTCGAAGCTCTGCAACATGTGCCAGTGCTGGTGCTGGACGTCAGTGATGACTTCTCTGAGAACGCTGCCAAGCAGGAGGAGCTCATGAGCCAGGTGGGCAAACCCTTGGCTTTCCAGGGTCTCTGTCTGTCCTTTGCTTTGCACTTCAAATTGCATTGCACACTTCCACACCTTGGGATCTTATGCAAGTTACAATAATTAAATAATTAAAACCCAGCTCTACGTGTGCTGGGTTAGTAAGTATCAGCTGGTTGCCTCTTAGAGTCTGCTGGCCAGCCAACTTCCCCCTAAGGTGTTCTAAAGTGAGGGATGGAAGACATACGGGTTCTCTGCCCAGTTGCCATTTGGTGCCGTCTGACCCTGGGCAGCTCATAAATGCTTGGGACTGGAGACACATACGCTGAGGGGGTGTGGAAACTGCAGTGTGACATTAGGTCTTCTTTCCCTGCAGGTCAACACCTTTATGAGGAACCTGTAAGCGGTAATTGAGACGTCTTGGCTCTGGTCTGGTTCCATCTTTCTGAAGCTAGCAAATGTTGATCTTCCATCCATCTTGTATGCACATCCCCTGGGCCCCTCAAGCATCCCCAGACCCCACACACTCGGGTGTATGCCCTCTTTATACTGCTGGTTTTTTGTTGTTTTGTTTTTGTTTTTTAATCTCAAGCACTTTAAAAATAAAGCCAACTTAAGTTTGTTTCTCTAATCCAGTTGTTCCTTTATTTCAGTATAAATGATACCTGTTCTCAACTCCATATAGATACCAGTTTTCACCTAAGAAAAGTCTCAGCTTTTCTTGACCAACTGCTCCTGTGTGATCGCATGTCCTGATAATCCAGGGCAGGGACTGTCCCAGAGCCAGACAAGCCCTGCCTTACATGCATGGGTCCACTGTGTACGCCAGAATGGAGAAACAGTGCGTACTCCAGGGAGCTTTAGCTCTTCCTGTCTGCTGTTCCTAGTACTAAGAAGAGATGGGGGAGTTCATCCCGGTCCTGGAGCTAAAGAGTTCGCCCAGAAGACAGGGAGAGAACAGCCTCTGACGTTTAGGGTTTGGCTATCCCAGTCTTCTGCGCACCTTAGCAGTGCGCTTCAGGCAGCACTGAGGCACGGAGACCGCAGCAGCAGGGACAAGTGTGACTTGGTGCTGCTGCTCTAAGCGCCAGGCGTGATTTGTCAAGGGAAGAAAAACTCAGAGATGTATAGAATTGGCGAGCTCCATTGCAAGAAGCCCAGGTCAGGCTTTACCCGAAGCACCTGGGCCCTCTAAGTTCTGCAGGCACACAAGACCCCAATGAACCAGGGTCTAATGTCTTGGGAGACAGAAATTTTTACCATCCTTTATGGTTTGAGAAGGTGTTGGATTTACTACTTAACAATATACAAGGTTTTCAACAACACATCCAACAATTTCTTTATCCTACATTAAGAAAATACTTGCGGGCTGGAGAGATGGCTCAGTGGTTAAGAGCATTGCCTGCTCTTCTAAAGGTCCTGAGTTCAATCCCAGCAACCACATGGTGGCTCACAACCATCTGTAATGAGGTCTGGCGTCCTCTTCTGGCCTTCAGGCATACACACAGACAAAATACTGTAAAATAAATAAATAAATATATATATATTGAAAAAGAGAGAAAGAAGATACTTGCCTTTTGTTGCTGCAGTAAACACCATGACCAAAAAACAACTTTGAAAGGAGAGGGCTTATTTTAGCTGACTGGTGACAGTCCGTCATCAAGGGAAGCCCTGCAGGAGCCTGACACAGAACCTACTGGAGGGATGCTGCCTGCTGAGCGATTAGGGGCTCCTGGTCAGTTAGCTTTCTTACACAGCTCAGACCCCCAGTAGGCTGAGCCCTCCCACGTTGATCAGGAATCAAGAAAGTGCTTCCCTGACCTGCTCACAGGCTGGTCTGATGAAGGCAATTACTCAGTTGAGGTTCCCCCTTCAAGGTTTCTCTAGGTTTGTGTCAACAGCTAAAGCTATGACATAAGGCATATTAGTTCATCCATTTAAATTGTGTAAGTCAGAGTTTTTTGATGTAATCAGAAGATTGTATATCCAGCACCAAGAAGAAAGCCTGTCCCCCACCCCCATTGTCTCCTGCCTCCACCCTAGGCTCCCACGGATCTACTTTCTTTGTGTATAGATTGATGATGAATCTCGTGTGAATAGATTCTCCGTGTGGTCTTCTGTGACTCATTTCTGTTGCTCAGCATCATGTTCAGAGGTTCATCCAGATTGTGGCGTGTATCCACACTTCCTTTTTATGACTAAGCAACGTTTTATTTTATGGCTGTGACACACTTTGTTTATCCATTCATGGGAATCTGCCATTTTCATTGTTGCCAGCCTCATGCCCATAGAGTGCTGTCTCATTGTAGGGGTGACAGCATGCCTTACAGGACTGATGATGCCGAGCATCTTTTGTGGTTCATAACCATCTGAGTATCTTACTCAGGGAAGTACCTGCTCACACACTTTGCCCTCTTTTCAGTCAACTTACAAGAATCCTTTGGGTATTTGGGGTATGTGTTTTTTGAAAATTACATGACTTGGGCTGGAGAGATGGCTCAGAGGTTAAGAGCATTGCCTGCTCTTCCAAAGGTCCTGAGTTCAATTCCCAGCAACCACATGGTGGCTCACAACCATCTGTAATGGGGTCTGGTGCCCTCTTCTGGCCTGCAGGCAAACATGCAGACAGAATATTGTATACATAATAAACAAATATTTTTAAAAAAAGAAAATTACATGACTTAGAATCATTTCTCTCTCTTACCTTTTTAAAAAAGATATTTATTTTTAATGATGTGGGACCTGGGGTGGGGTGGGGATGTACTTTAAGTACAGGTACCTGTGGAGGCCAACAGAGGGTGTCAGGTCGTCTGGAACTGGCGTTAGAGGTGGTTGTAAGCCACCTGACGTGGTTCTGGGACCCAGACTCCAATCCTCTGGAAGAAAAACAAAGCCACTTAACTGGTAAGCCATCTTGTTAGCTCCTCTACCCACCCCCACTTTTTGAAACAAGTTCTCTCAGGACCCAGGCTGACCTTGAACTCTGTAGCAGAGGATAGCCTTGAACTTTTGATTCCTTCGCCTTAAGCCTCCTGAGTACTGGCATTACATTTTTGGTGTCTGTTGAAGCAAGCAAGCGTGTGTTTTGGTGAAACCCACTTGTTTAGTTTTATCATGTAGGCTTTTATGGTTATATCTGAAAGGCCAGGTAACCTAGGTTCACAGACATTGGCTTCTGTGTCTTTATTGTTTTGCTGTTTCAGCTTCTCTCCAGACCTGTGATGCATGCTGAGTTTTTGCATCTAAGGGTAGGTAGGGCCCATCTTTTTTATTTTGTTTTGTTGTTTTGTACGTGAGCCTGATTGTCCCAGCACCATTGGAGGAAGTCCCCTCCCTCTGTGACTTAGCGCCCTTGTTGACACACTGTCACTTCATCTTGGTCTAGGTTGCTACTTCAGGCTTTGGAAAGCCCATCGATGTTTGTTATTTTGGAAACTCAGTATTTTCATTCATTCAGCTTTGAAGGACCCACCTACCGAATCGTCACTTCTGTGTCCAGGAGACGCTGTAGTAGGAATGGCCTGTAGACTTGAGTGGGAACAATGGCTCGGCCTGTCTTCAGAGATTCCCCAAGTGTTGGCCATATGTAAGGTACCCAGGAGAGAACCGTGAGGGGACAAAGCAGGTATCATCTGATGGATGCCAAACACAAAGTGCCCATGTGGTCAGCTGTGAAGCGAGGGCCCATGAAGGGTGGAAGGAGCCTGAGTGAGCTGGACAGCCTCTCAGAGAAATGGGTGACTATTCTGAAGAGTGAATGGGGAGGCTTTTGGGTGCTGTGTCCCCCGCTCCAAGAGGAAGCCTAAGGCCAGATGCAGAAAGCAGATTTATAGATTTAAGAATGCACTCCTAAAAATTCAGTACAAGCAGTAGGGATAAACCCTGGTCTCAGCTTTTTGGAGCCCCTTCTCTGTGGAGGGATACCTTGCTCAGCCTCAGCTTAGATATAGTCAGGAGTGCCTTGGTCCTGCCTCAAAGCAGTGTGCTAGACTTGTTGACTTCCCAGTGGAATCCTTACCCTCTCTGAGGAGTGGGGGGGAGATAGGAGGGGAAAGGTGAAGGGAGCGGCAGGAGGAGAGGGAGTGGGAACTGAGATTGATATGTAAAATGAGAAAAGATAGTTTTTTTTTAAAAAAATAAATTAAAAAACAAAAGAATGAGGGAGGGGAGCAGAGAAAAATGTAGAACTCAATAAAAATCAATACAATTTAGAAAAAAAAGAATGCAATCCTGGGTTGGCATGCTGAAACCCGTTTAATCCCAACACTTGGGAGATAGCAGGTGGGTTTCTTGAGTTCAAGGCCAGCCTGAGACCCTGGCTCAGAAAAAAGCCTGAGTTAAATTCAGCTCTGCCTTCCACAGCAGGCAACTCCCGACTGCCTCTAACTCCAGTTCCAGGGCATCTGACGCCCTCTACTGGCCTCTATGGGCACTGCACGCATCTGGTGCACAGCCATAGAAACAAACAAAACACTCAAAAATCCAGTCCTTAGCTGGTCTGGAGAGATGGCTCAGGGGTTAAAAGCATGGGCTGCTCTTCCAGAGGGCCTGAGTTCAAGTCCCAGCAACTACATGGTGGCTCACAACCATCTATAATGAGTCTGGTGCTCTCTTCTGGTATGTGTATACAAAATTAATTTAGAAAAAAAAAGATACTTCTTTAAAAAAAAAAGCAGTGCTTCTTTAAAGATGGTGAGGCGAAGCACGCTGCTCCAGAGCTGTTTCTGATGCAGTGGAAATTCTCAGACGAAGAGGGAAGAGCTTCAGGTGAGGGAGGCTGCCCTATGACAATGCCACCCTCCCTGGGAAAACAAGGAGGGAGTAGCTTGCAGTGTTGAGGAAGGATTACCTCAGCCTTCTCTGGCTCACTCTCTTCTTGGACCTTCGCTTAGCACGCTCCACTTTCTGCCTACTGGCCTGACTCCCTTTTCCCACCTCAGTTGACTGAAGTATTTGTTTCTGTTGGTCTATCCTTGTCTCATTTGTCTTTCTTCTGTCTGAGTGATCATGTATTTGTTTTCCGATGTTGCCAAAAACTCACATAGATATGACATGTACACATGAATTCTTAAAAATACTTATTTGAAAGTGTTGCTTCCTACAAATCAGCCACTAGGCTCCTCACCTAGGAAGACACCTTTGTTGTGATTTAGTGGTTGTACCTATATCCTGTCAATAAAAGCTGTGCTCTCCTCCTTCTGCATGTGCCTTGGCACTGAGGAATTACCCAGAGTCTTTCCCTGCAAACCAAAACAAGTTAGTGGGAGGTGTAAGTTTCAGGGCCCAGTGCTTGCGAGGACCCAGGAAGTTGTTAAGAGAGTGATCTCCCTGCCTCTAGGGAGACTTTAGGAGGGGCACTTCAACCAAGGAGAGTCTGCCCCCCAAAACAGGAAGGGTATTCGTTCACTGCTTCTCCAAAGGAATGGCAGATAGCCATGACAGATGGGTTTTTAGAGTCCAAGCCTCTACTGGGAACCAGTGAGCTGAGGGAACTTCCTGTGTACGTCTGTTTTGCGACAGGCTCACTACCCTGGCCTCCAGAGGTGTCACAAAGGGTCTCACCCCGAACGCTGGCCTGGAGCCCATGATATAACCCAGGCTGACTTTGAACTCTCAGCAATTCGTCGCCTCAGTTCCTCCGAGTGCTGGGACTACACGTCTGAGTCACTATGCCCTGGCCTTGGGTGGCATCTGTAGATTTGGTTGGTTTAGCCTAGAGCTTCTATATACAGAGTTCCTATGATTCCCTAGGGCGACAATGAATTAGGCCCATGTGCGTCCCCTCCAGAGCAGCTAGGAGGAAGGACAGCACACGGCATGTCCTACTCCCAGGCTCAAGGAAGAGAGTGCTGAGTGGTTAAGAGCAGACCATGTCTCCTGGCATCTGTGCTAAGTCATCCCTCTGGCCTTTCCAGCTGGAAGACGTGGGGCCTCTGACCTCCCTTTCACTCACCCCACCCTGGAGGCCACCATCTGCCTCTTCCCATTCTCCTGATTTTCCTACTGCTCTCTGAACCTCATTCCCACCAGGCTCTTCCCCTTCTGTGACTTTCAGGTCCCAATTCTATAAGGCAACCACACTCCTGACCTTGTGGGGACCCCCTGGGTCCAGTGTCCATGACCATCAGAGCCCTCCCGTCCTCCCATGTGCCTGCTGCTTGGGCTGCAGGTGCTGCCCCCGATGCCCTCCCACCTCCCAGCCACCGTCACAGCAGCAGCGTCTTCAGAAGCCTTGACCCACTCCCACCCCAGCTGGCCCAGGTGCTGTGCTTGGTATTCCTGAAGGATGCGTTTGTCTTACTATTCCATCAAGATGTCTTTCCTCACATCTTTATTAGCACTTTTTTATTTTATTCTGTGTGTGCAGGTGTTTTATCTGTATGCATGTCTATGTACCAAGTGTATGCAGTGCCCTTGGAAGCCAGAGGAGGATTGGTCCCCCGCCACATGCACACACACACACACACACACACACACACACACACAGAGAGAGAGAGAGAGAGAGAGAGAGAGAGAGAGAGAGAGAGAGAGAGAGGACTAGTGTTCCAGACAGTTGTGAGCTGGCATTTAAGGTGCCAGAATGGAACCTCCATCCTCTTGAAGAGCGGCATATGCTCTTAACCACCGAGCCATCTCTCCGGCCCCAAGAAGACACTTTGTTTTTTGTTTTGAGACAGGGTCTCCCTTTGTAGGCCTGACTGGTCTTGAACTCATGAAGAACTGCCTTCTGCCCGGCTTGGTCCTCTGGTCCTCTGCGGGGTTTACATGTGAGCCACCCCAACTCCTGTCTGTAGCTCCAGGGCTTAGCACACACAAGTGACCAATCCAGGAAGCACTGGGCAAAGGGAAAGAAGAAAACGAGAAAAGGAGAAGTAGACAGAGCATGAGAAGGGCCCTGTAGTAAGCAATGCAGTGTCCTGCAGCTGCTACCTCTTTCCGCTGCCAGCAGCATGCTATGGGCCTGCTACCCAAGGCTGTGAGCAGACTCTAGGTTAGACCATGTGACAGAGCTTTAGAGCACATGGGTAGACACAGAAGATGAACAGAAGTGTATGCTCTGGGCACTTGGGATGAAGCTCAGTTGATAGAGTGCTTGCCTAGCATGCCCAGGGTCCTAGGTGCAATCCCTGCATGGACTATTGCCCGGTGGGGTAGGGCATGTCTATAGTCCCAGCACTCAGGAGGTGGAGGACGGGGGATCAGTTCAAAGTCATCCTCAGCCACAGTGAGTTGAAGGCTAGTCTGGGCTATGTGAGATCCTGCCTCAAAGAAAGAAAGGAAAGAGAATGAAAAAAGGAATGAATATTTAGATCCTACTCCTAGACACCCCCATCCCCAACTGACCCTGAGGAGCAGATGAAGAACCTATAAGGTGGGGGCTGCAGAAGACAAGAGTAGTCTGGACCCTGACCCCGGAGAAATGTAGCATCAACCCAATGCAACCCAGCCCTAAATTCTTTCATATGAGAAAGACAGAAATCTGTATGTCAGTGCTGTTCAGAATTTGACTATCCTCTACGACTAAGCTGGTACATCTTGGGGTTGGTGTTCATGCAGTGCTCTCTCTTGTCTGATCTGGAGCCCTGCTTGCAGTGCCTGTGGGTGTTGGATTGCCTACAACTAAGCCTCTCCAGCAAATGTTACCCCATAGCAAGGAACCTCTGTACATGGTGGTAGCTGGCATGAGAACCCAGGCAAAGGGGGTACCCTTAGGCAAGTCCTTGGACCTCTCTATTTTAAGTTTCTATAAACTCAGACTATCGTCAAAGTCTCTCATCTCATGCTCAAATGCTGACTTCCAATGAGGAAGTGGCATTGGAGTAGACGAGGGCTCGGGTGTGGACAGCGTGAGCCTGAGTGCAAATCCTGGCTGCTGCTTTAGTTTGAGCTTCTGTTTGTTTAAAAGTTGCAGGCAAAGTAACTTTACACGATGGCTCCAAGGATTTCAAAAAGGAGGGACCAGGGTCGTGGTTGCTCGTCCATTGTTGCACCCTTGTGTGCTGCCCCAGGTAGCACCGTGCAGGCTGTGCTTGAGGCCAGAGCAGGCTGCTTGGTCTATAAGGAGCCCATGAGGTCCCATGGTCTACCTTGCAAAGGGGTGGATATTGGACTCGCTCAGAAGGTGGAGGGCTGGGCCAGGAGGCCGGCAGGCATTCACTGCAGCTTCCTTCCTGCCTAGTGGCTGGCTGGGCGCCCCGAGTGTGCCCTCAGATGACCCGTGTGCAGGGACTGGCTGCACAGCCAGGAGCAGTTGGGTTTAAGCTGTTGTTTTTTTTTTTTTTTTTTTTTGTTTCCTTTTCTTTTTTGTCTGTTCAAGCTGGGATTCTGCTGCCCCTACAGGCGCTCTGTTCCATCTGTAGACCCTTGCTTCTCCTGGTGTTTGCCAGCGGGGACTCCACCCCTCTCACTCTGTTTCTCCTCAGATCAGAGTGCAAGATTTTAGGGGTGCCAGGTAAGTAGACACATAAAGAAGCAAAGACCAAGGGGTAGCACGTAAGGAGTTTTCCCCAGTGGGGTTGGAGACATGGCTCAGCAGCTAAAAGCACTTTTGCTCTTGCAAAGGACTTGGATTTGGTTCCCAGCACCCATATGGTGGCTCACACCCATGCAGACCCCCAGTTCCCAGGGGTCTAGTGCACCTCTTTTGCCCTCCGAGAGCACCAGGCATGTGTGTGGTGAACATAAACACATTTTTAAAAATTTTAAAATAGGAAATTTTGTTTTTGTTTTTTGAGACAGGGTTTCTCTTTGTAACAGTCCTGGCTGTACTGGAACTCACTTTGTAGACTTGGCTGACCTCGAACCCACAGAGATTCCCCTGCTTCTACCTCTCCGAGTGCTGGGAGTAAAGGCATGCACTACCACTGCCCAGCTAAGGAAAGAGTTTTAAAACCAAAACCACCCAGGGCCTGATGGCCGGCCAGTGCACTCCACCCAGAGAGCTGCTTAACTCCAAATCCTGAAATGCATGAAGGTGTGGAAGCATATGCCTCAGCTCTTCTGCAAGTCTGGGTTAATGCTAGTGTCCTGCAGTCGTCCTACGAGAAGGGGCTGCTTAGGCCCGTCTTTACTAGGGATTCCAAGATGTGCTGTGGGCTGTCAGCTAGAATAATCCATCCCAGAATGTCTGCTTTTGTCCAATGTCAGTGATTAGTGTGTGCCTTTGGAGACAACCCAGGCTTAGCCTCACTAATGGGTAAAGAATTGCTACAGTTCTCTCCTTGATCATATGTGTAGAAATAGCAAATTTCTAGCTAGCATATTAACTAGGATTTATTAGTCCCAAAGAGACTGCTATTGCCCAAAAGTCTTTTCAGAGTTCCTTGGAGCCATTCTGTGGGTCCCTGTAGAGTTGGACTGTTTTTGCCATTCAACAAGGATATGTCAAGTGGCTGTGTGTTGGGCACTGGAGTCTGATGGGTTGCAGGGCACATGAATGTCACAAGTGATATCTGTACTTAAGAAAAATAAATGTCTAACCAAAGCTTGACTATACCTCTTTCTCTTGTGTCTCTCAAAATTATTTTTGACTGCTTTCTAAAATTAAGCTCTCTTTCAAAGGATAGAGAATAAAATGACTGATTGGGAATATTCAGAATAACGTGGCTTAGACAGAAGCAATCTCAAATGAGGAATTCCTGACAGATCTTGAGCTCTGTATAAGACCACTCTCCAAGGACATGACTCAGATAAGAATATTTATTGAGGCTTGTTTAAATGCAAAAGCACATTTTCCTGAGAACCGGTTTTGGCTCCTGGAAGTCAGCCACCTTTCAAAGTAGAAATGACCAAATGGCCTGACCCAACCCAGATCTGTTGGCTCTTGTCCACTGCCATGAGCCTCTGGCTAGGACTCCCCAGGCACTTACACCTATACCTGCCTAACGAACTCCAAGCTAAATGAATGTACAAGATTGACAGAGCTTAGAAAGAAACCCGTAGTTGCATGAGGTCCCGTGTTGCCAAGGTTATTCCATGGATCAGATTCAATGCTGCCACCACTCAGATTCCCAGACTCTAACAAGAGTATTCTATATGCTTTTTGCGACATTAATACTTTCCTTCTTTTTTTTTTTTTTTTTTTTTTTTTTGAGACAGGGTTTTTCTGTAGCTTTGGGGCCTTAGACCAGGCTGGTCTCGAACTCACAGAGATCCACCTGCCTCTGCCTCCCAAGTGCTGGGATTAAAGGCATGCGCCACTACTACCCTGCTAACATTAATACTTTCATTTATGCTCTCCTTCAATTACAGCCTTTGCAGCAGACATTAAACCCTCCCATTTTGTAGACATACAAACTGAGGATCAGTTAGGCAGGTCATCTAAAACACATAGCCAGAGATCACCGTATCTAGTTGACCTGGAAAGCAGCAGACCTCAAAGGCCTACATGCCCACCCCAACTGGCAGCTGCTCCGGAAGCATTGGTTTCCAATCTGACTGTCCCTTAAACTCAGAATGTGACCCTGGGGTGGAGCATTCTAGTCCTTTCAGCCAGAATCTGGGGGTGGGGCCAGTGCATCTCTGTCACACTATTAGGCCAATCAGAATTTGGTAAGGCCTATACATGAAATCTCATTCTCTCTATTAGACCAATCAGAGTTTGCTTCCTTTTCTGAGGAACTACTTAAAGGCATTGATTTTCCGCTTGTCGTTATATGTACGTGTGTGTGCATTTGGTGTATGTGCATGTTCATGTGTTCACATGCATGTGTAAGCATATGTGTACACATGTGTTCATGTGTGTGGAGGCCAGAGATCAATGTCAGATGTCTTCCTCAATCACTCTCCACTTTATTATTTTATTTGTTTATTTATATATTGAGACAGGGTCTCACTACGTAGCTCTGGTTGGCCTGGGTAGACCAGGCTGGCTTCAACTCATAGAGATCTACCTGCTTCTGCTCCCCTCCCCATCCCCCAAGTCTGGGATGAAAGGCATGTGCCTCCGCATCTGCCTAACATCTTTTTTTTTTAAAAAAAGATGGCTTATTTAAAGATTTATTTTTATTGACTTGTGTGTGTGTAAGATGTGGAGGATGGGAGTGCTTGTGGAGGCCGCAGGAAAGCTTGGGAGAGTTGGTTCTCTCCTACCGTCTTCTCACGGGTCCCAGGGATGGAACTCAAGTCACCAGGCCTGTGCAGGAAGCACCTTTCTACGCTGAGCCACCTCACTGGTCCCCTTTGATGTGTACAATTAAAAGTGACAACTCACAAAATGAAAATAGAAAGTTTTCAAAAATAACTTTTCTTCGTAAAATGACTGTGTGTATGTGTGTGTGTGTGTGTGTGTGTTGTGTGTTTGCACTTGAGTACAGGTGTCTGTGTAAATCACAGAAGGGCGTCAGAGCCCCTGGAGCTGGAATTACAGGGTATTGTGAGCTGTCCCATGTGGGTGCTGGGACCCGAACTCAGTCCTCTGCAAGAGCAGTCTGCACTCTAACAGCTGAGCCGTCTCTATCTCCAGAGCCCACTAACATGTTCCTTCCCTGGACAGAACATAAACTTGTGTATACTTTTGGGAAGTGAGTTAGAAATGTTTAGCAGGACCTTAAAAAGATTTGATATCATCTAAGTGCCTGCACTTCCAAGAAAGTGGTATATAAAAGCCCAGGCACATGATTCCTCATGGAAGGTCTGTTTATAGCCCCAAACCCCTAGAAGCCTAAATGTTCAATATTAAAGAACAGTGAAAAGTGTAAAATAATTATGGACTCTGAGTGCATTGGACTGTGATACAGTTATTATATTTTACTAATCACACCTTCGCTAGTCCTTGGTGTTTCTTCTCTATTGTTCTTTTCCTTCTTGCCTTTTAGGCAAAATAGAATGTTTTCTATTCATTTCTTTGGCAAATATTTTCTCTTTTAATTTAGGCTGCTAATGGTAAGTAGGATTTGATTGTATACTTTGAAATATTACCTACTAAGGTAAACAGCTAGCTCACTTTATTCTGTGGCTCTGGGAGTCAGTGCCTGCTTACGTGAAAACAGTTTGTCTAGTTAAATAGGATTGCATTGCTCTGGACTAAGAGACAGTTTGTTTCTTCAGAGACCCAGCTCCTAATGATCAAAACAGCATTGCTGTAACAATATGCATTCCTTAACTCTCAATGTAAAACCACACTGGGAGTCTCCACCCCTGTAGAGCAAAACATTTGACAAAGCAAACAATATGCCACCAAAGACTGCCCCACCTCGACACTAACATAACAAACTCTGTTTCTGTTCTAAACTCAAAAATAAGGTGGGGGCTGGAGAGATGTCTCAGGGGGTGAGGTGCTTGCTGTGTAAGCTTGAAAACCTGCGCTGGGACCCACAGTACCCATGAGAAAGGCCCAGAGGGCGTGCTCCTGGAATTCCAGGGCTGAAGACAGGGATAGGATTTGGGGATTTGCCTGGCCAGCTACTCTAGCCAATCAGTGAATTCCAGGTTTAGCAAGAGACTGTCCTGAGCTGGGTGTTTGACTAGATATGGATATACTCTCCACATAAAGAAATTCTTTGTGTTTTATCTGGTGTTCAAATTCAATTGAATATCTTTTATTTTATTTGCTACATGTGGCAACCCTCCCTAATCCTCAAGTTTTTGCCTGTTTTGACATTGGTGCCTACATCTAAGAAGTGCTCACAGGAACCCAACTCCTGGTATCCCACATGAAGCAATTTACCTGCTTACTTCCGGAGAAGGATCTTGGCCGAGGACAGCCTCCTTGTGCCCCCAGAAACCTCTTCAGCTTCCTCTGCATTACCTGCTGTGGAGGTGAGCAGCAACTTCTCCACCAAGCGGCTGTTTCTGGGCTTTCTTCTCCCTTCCCTCCTAGCAGCCGCGAGGTCCCTTATGGGTCTGTGGATCTGGGCAGAACCTGCCTGTCAGCGTGGCCCACTGTGTGGTGCTGTTTGAGTGGCCAATCTCTTATTTCTCCTGTGGCCTCTTCATGTCTTTGACACCCTACTTCCTGCCTTACAGATTTTGATTCATTAATAATTCTATGCTTTTCCACAAGGAGATATTACAATCACATTGTATTGTAGTCTGGAACGGCAATGGGCCATAGTCTAGTCTTGTCACCATTAATCCAGTCCTGCAGAAGACATGAGGAGACATGGCAACATGGGCTGGTGACTTCCATCCCTGGATCATGACAGGCACACTATGACAGGATACAGTGTCTCCCCAGGAACAGTGCTGGAGTGGCACATGTGACTGGATCCCCTGCTGTGAGCACTTTTGGAAGTTCCCCTCCCCGTTCAGTGAGGAAGGCCTGTGCTCCTCTGATGTCAGCTAGCAGCATCTCCATCTTTATCACTTCGGGGGGTACTAACCCCCCCCGAAAGTTTGCTTACATCTAGTTCAGCTTCTGACCAGTAGTTCCAGGGCCTGCTAAGATATTGCCCTGCTTGAAACTCTGAGTGGGACCACTGCTTCAAATTCATGGCCTGTACTTTGAGAAGCAGGACTCTGAAACTAACTCCCAACTGGCTGCGTTACCTCCCAGGCTCTACAGAGGACTGCCCTGCTGATACCCAAAAGGCCAAAATCAAAGGCTTGTCTGTGAGGTAGGGAATTGCAGAGTGAAAGAAACAGACAGGCTGGGATGGAAAGAGCGGAGAGCCTGAGAGGAGACAAGTCCAGGGCAGCTTAGAGTGGAGCTGATACAGCTTAGTTTTGATTGACCATAAAAAGAAGGGAACCAGGCCAGGTAGTGGTGGTGCACAAGTTTAATCCCGGCACTCGGGAGGCAGAGGCAGGTGGATCTGTGAGTTCAAGGCCAACCTGGTCTACAGCCAGAATGACACAGAGAAACCCTGTCTTGAAAAACTAAACAAACAAACAAAAAGATGAACTGTCACCCCCAAATGGGGAGCCACCACCTCATCTTATATCTAGCACCTGGCTGCCCAAGTAGTATATTAGACCACCCACTCTAAGTAATTGATTATTGATATGTGAGTGCTGGTTGTCATGGTTACGAATGGTTTAAACACTAAGATCATTTCTCTGTGAAGCTGGAAGAGGAGGTAAGGATCAGCCTGGGGGTGGGAGGGTGGGCATTTGAGTGCCTACTGAGTACCAAGGTCTGAGACAGGGCTTTGCATAGGGTGGCTTATTTGGTCATTCTGCAAAGGTATATCTTTAGTTTCATCTCTGCAGATAGGAAGTAGGATGTGACTTAATCTTACAACAGTCACAATACTAATACCTTGAGGATCCAGAATGGGAACTCGGGCATCTAGGGGAAGCGTCTCCATGTATAGAGAGAAGGGGTAATGTCATAGATGGGCACGGCAGCTGAATGGAAGCATGGGATCTTCATAGGGATTCTAAGCACCGGTTGCTTCTGCGCTGTGAAGCCCCACAAACATGGCGCAAGGGAATACCAAATATAAAAACTGATTATGTCAGTCTCAGACATACAATCTCCTGCTTACAGAAGACAGGACAGGGGCAGCCTGGGAACCCAGACACATCAGATCATGGGGACAAATAGTTTTCTGTGAAGTCCTTTCACACACAGCAGGTGAGGGATGGTTCGAAGATTAAAGTGCATGCCCAATAGTTTGAATTGAACCCACGGTGGAAGAAGCGAGTCCTAAAATTTATCCTCTGCACCTCACTCATGTACCCTGGCGCACATGTGCTTACACACATACACACATACATATATACACAGACACACACAGACACACACACACAGACACACAACAGACAGACATACACACACATACACACACACCAGACACACACACACTAAAAATTAAAATACTTTCCACTGTATCCAATAAAGTCCCTAGGAATGTAGTTAGGAATCTCACCATTTTATTGTGATACATATTTCTGTGCTGTTCCCTGTCACACACACTCCTCTGTATAAGTCTTTCAAAATGCAGGAGGTGGAGGCAAGTGAATTGAAAAGTTCAAAGTCATCCCCAGTTACATAGCAATTTCAAGGTCAACCTGAGGAGCAAGAGACCCTGTATCAAAAAAAACAACAACAACAACAAACCAAACAGAAAAATTCAGGCCTTGTGTGAGGGTTCAACACTGACGTTTACCCAGAAGCAGCTCATAGCACCTGACCCAGCCATTTTGCTCTCCCTGCATAGGTGTGACCCTACCTGTACTTCCTGGGTCTGTGTGCTTGTCCCCGGTACCTCAGATCAGACATATCTAGCCCAGTGGCATTCATCACCATTCCCCTCCTCTGGCCCCTTGGTTTTACCTCTTTGTCTGCCCCCTCGCCAGTCAGCCTCCATGCTATGGATTTTCCCTGTTCTCGAAACCTTTCTCCATATTTCTTTCTACACAATTCCATTTCTCCTTGCCTAGATTTCTGTTACAGTCTTTGAGCCAATCACTCTGCTTGCATCCTGACATCCCACCCTAAGGTAGCCTCCGTCCAGTAGCCAGCAACTGGTTATGGCATGGTCCTGTCCACAGCCCAGTGGGTGAGACAGGGACAGACATTCTGAGATGTGAGTGTGTGCTTAGACCTGGTCTCAGGACTTGTCAGAGCTTCCTGAAGTGTCACCAGAGCTTACCGGAAAGGATGAGTGGGAGGTAAAGGCAGGGGCAGGAAATGCCTCTGTCAAGTGCCACATTGTCATAGAGATTTCATCAGGCAAGCCCCTGGTGCCTCATATACCCTGAGCCCTTTCGGCTGATTCTCTGTCCACACGTTGATTCCTACTGAACTTGACCTGTAGGCCGCTCACCCTTTCCACCCTGCTCCTCTTGACCCAGAATTCTTTCCCTGAAGTCCAAATCTCTGGGCCTGTTCTAGGGTAAAGAGTGACAGTCCATGAGAAAGGGAATCTCAATTATGCATCCCCCAGGAGGAGCAGGGCCCTGGAAAGGGGCGAGATGAATCGCACTAACGAATTCCACACAGATCCACCATACACCCCTTCCCTGTGCATCAATTACGAATCCCGCTAACCAAACAGACTCCCCACTCCTTCAGGCATACAGCAAGAGTGTACTTAGTGTACCTTTCTGCCTGGTTGTGACCTGCAGGGGCCAGTGAGGGAAAAGCAGGAGAGGGAGCTAGCACTTAGGGGAAAGTTTTAAGGGTGGATGTCTCACTTGCCCACCCCTGTGCTCCAGATTGAAGAGAAACGTGGCCTTTTGCAGGAGCCTGGCTGCTGGTGGCAATGGAAACAGGGCTCCCCTGGCCTGCAATGGGCATGCTCTGTGACCGAATTATAAAAAACTTTTTAAAAACGACACATCTTTATTTATTTTGTGTGTGCATGGGTGGATTGTGTGTATGCGCATGTGTGTGTGTGTTTCCATATGAAGGTCAGAGGATAACTTTTTAAAAAAATTGTTATTTATTTATAATGTATACAGTATTCTGGCTGCATATTTTGCCTGAACACCAGAAAAGGGCATTAGATCTCATAGTAGATGGTTGTGAGCCACCATGTGGTTGCTGGGAGTTGAACTCAGGACCTCTGGAAGAGCAGGCAATGCTCTTTACCTCTGAGCCACCTTTCCAGCCCCAGAGGATAACTTTTCAGAGTTGGTTCTTGCCTCCCACTATGAAGGACCTGGGAATCAAACTCTGATCATCAGGTTTGGCAGCAAATTCCTTTATTTCCAGAGCCCTCCCACTGGCCCTGATAATATACGTGTATGTGTGCGTGTGTGTATTTGTGTATATGTGTATATTTGTGTGTATGTGTGTGTATGTGTGTATATGTGCGTATATGTGTATGTGTGTATGTGTGTGTATATGTGTACATATATGTGTGTATGTGTGTGTTTATGTGTGTATGTGTGTATGTGTGTGTATGTGTATGTGTGTGCATGTGTGTGCATGTGTATGTGTGTGTATGTATGTGCATGTGTGTATGTGTGTATATTTGTGTGTGTATGTGTATGTGTGTATATTTGTGTGTGTATGCGTGTGTATGTGTGTACAAATGTGTGTGTATGTGTGTGTGTTTATGTGGAGGCCAGGGGTTGGCATGAGATTTCTTCTATCACTCTCTACCTTACTAATTTTTAAGAGTAATTTTTGTAAAGTGCGTCTCAAGAAAAGAAACAAGTAAGTAAACAAACAAGTAGTTGTAGCAGCTTGCTCTTAGGGCCAGCAGTCATCTCAGATCTGAAAGACAGGTCGCTGTAATACCTTAGAGACAGGCAGGCATAGGGAATAGTTTATCAACCTGAGACTCTCAAGACAGGATTTCTCTGTGTAGCCCTGGCTGTCCTAGAACTTGCTCTATAGATAAGGCTGATCTCAAACTCAGAGATCAACCTGCCTCCGACTCCTGAGTGCTGGGATTGAAAGCGTGCACCATCACCTCCTGTCTGCTCACAACCACTTGTAACTCCAGCTCCAGGGATCCAATGCTCTCTTCTGACCTCCACAATCACCTGCCCACACTCACCCCTCCCCTGCATACACACAATTTTGAAAAATTATTCTTAAAATTCACAGAGCTAAGCCACTAGCGGCCAGGCAGTGGTGGCACCCACCTTTAATCCCAGGATTCAGGAGACAGAGGCAGATAGATCTCTGTGAATTCAAGACCACCCTGGGCTACACTAGATTGATCCAGTCTCAAAGAGAAACAGAGCCAGATGGTGGTGGCTTACACTTTTCATCCCAGCACCAGGGAGGTGGAGACAGAAGTGATGTGAATGGACGAAGAGAGGAATAAAAGGTGGGAGGAGACAGGCGCTCATTCAGGCAGTCAGTCTGAGGCAGGCAGTCAGTCTGAGGCAGGCAGGCAGGCAGGCAGGCAGGCAGGCAGGCAGGCAGGCAGGCAGGCAGGCAGGCAGTCTGAGGCAGGCAAGCAAGCAGGTAGTCTGAGCAGTCAGTCTGGAGATGCAGTCTGAGGATTCCTAGTGAAAGGATCGCCCCTTTTGGTCTGAGCACTGGTAGAGGAAAGGACTCTCTAGTGACTGCTCTGCTTCTCTGATCCTTCAGCTTTCGCCCTGATAGCTGACTCTGGGTTTTTATTATTAATACCAATTAGAATTCTTGCTCCTAGTAGTTGTGAGCAGCCTGGCCATGGATGCTGGGGACTGAGTTCTGAATCTTTGTGAAGGTTTCAGGAGCAATAAGTGTCTTAACCGCTAAGCCATCTCTCCAGCCCCTCCACATTATTTTTTGAGACATGATCTCTCATTGAATCTGGAGCTCACTGATTGGCTGCGCTTGTTGGCCAAAAAACCTCAGGGATCTTCCTGTCTCTGTTGTTCCCAGTGTTAGGGCATTCAGGATTTTTGCATGGGTGCTGGGGATCCAAAAACCAGGTGCCACGCTAGCAGCAAACACTGTAGCTATAGAATCATCCTCTCCCCTACGTAACATATTTTTGTCATGTGACATCACTGAAATCCAGGGACTGTTCACTACTGTGGTACCATGTAACTGATTCCTACTAGCAACAGAACTGATCCTGCCAATCGCTGTTGGAAGCACCCAAGCCTTTAGTCAAGCTGAGCATCTGTCACCCTGGGCCTCTGAGTCAAGCAGAGCCCTGCCCCTGCCCAGGCCCCTCAGCTTGAAGGTTTCCAGGTGATGGCACCTCTTTGCCATTATCCTTGTATTCACCTTGCAATTAACACAGCCGATTTCAGTCAACTCGGATTCAAAATGAAGTCTCAAATCTTGTCATAAAGCACAAAGATGAGGGCTGGAGAAACGTTTCAGGGATATAGAGCACTGGGTTTCATTCCCAGTGCCCACAGCATGACCCACAGCTGTCTGTAACTCCAGTTCTGGTGCGTCTCCAGCCTCCTCAAACACCAGACCCGTACGTGTAGGGAGGCATTCATGTGTATATATAACAGAAAAATAAGTAAATATTTTGAAATGATTTTTGAAAAATAAATCCACTGCCAGGTGATGGTGGCCCATACCTTTAATCCCAGCACTCAGGAGACAGAGACAGACAGATCTTTATGAGTTTGAGGCCAGCCTGGTCTACAGAGCTAGTTCCAAGACAGTCTCCGTAGCTACAGAAAAACCCTGTCCAAAAAAAAAAAGGAAGAAAGAAAAGAAAAAGAAATCTACAAAGCAAAAGCATAGTCAAGATGTTCACACATATTCCATGACCCATAAAACCCACCAGAGAATCTCACGCACATTCTATGATCCCACTGAGCCCACCAGAGAATCTCATGTACACACACCATTCTTGGTTTCACGTCAGCCCTAGTGCAATTAGTGGGAGTCGGATTGTAGAGCAGTTCCTGTTACTCGGTAACCAAATGACTTTGGAGCTATTACCCCTTTAAGCCCCAGGGACTTTACCTCTAAAACAATAAAAAGTACAATGCCACACACAAAGGAAAGTGACACTTTCATGATTTCTGCCTGAACACTCTACACACAGAACAATGTGTTTAGAAAGCTCCATGCAAATGCCGGCTAATTATAGTTTTGTTTGCTTCTTTAACAAATAGGGGAGAAACCCTGTCTCGAAAAACCAAAAAAAAAAAAAAAAAAAAAACAAATAGGGACTGGAAAGGTGCCTCAGCAGTTAAGACACTTGCTGCTCTTGTAGAGGACCAGCATTTGATTCCCAGCACCCACATGGTGGCTCATAAAGATCTTTAACTCCAGCTCCAGGGGATCTGATGCCCCCTTCCTGTCTCCTCGGGCACCAGGTACACACACAATGCACATACCTACATTCAGGCAAAATACTTAGAAAAATAAACAAATCTTTCAAATAAAAACAAAAACTCATGCCTCCCCCTACCGAATATATAGCTAAAGAGTAATATTCAAAAGGAAGTACATTTCCCAACATCTTCAGTCTTGAAACCCACGCAAGCTGGGTCTGTGAGATGTCACGGTGAGTAACGCTACTTGATATGCAAGCCTGGAGTCCTGAGTTCAACTCTCAGAATTGACTTTAAAAAAAAAAGTAGAAGGTGAAACCAAGCAAGCCCAGGGCCATATCAAAAGCCCTATTCAGCGACCAGCCACATATCTGAGCTGAAGACAAGATGTGGGAGTCTCTTCCAAGGCTAGTCACATTAAGTTTCTGCAGGTTCAGCAGTCCCAGCAGTACTGGGTCGCTGATCATTGTTTTTAGTTTATACAACTTTATTTTATTGGGGGCACCCTTACCAGGATGCACAAATGGAAGCCAGAGGTCTACTTTGTGGAGTCAGTTCCTTCTTTTCACCTTTGTGGGAGTTCTGGTGATAAACCAAGGGCACCAGACTTGGAGGTCACCTGCCTTTTCCATCGAGCCATGTGCCCCACCCCCATCTTGGTCAATATACACAAGCACTCACATCCAGTTACGGTGCCTGTCCCTTCTGCGGCACACGTAAGTCAACTTCAATTCGTCAGTGGAGCTGAAGCTCCTCTTACTGCTTAGCCCAAACCTAGAAACTGCTCTATCATCCTCACAGTCTGTAAGGCTTCTTCGCCTGGTAAGGTGCATCCCTGTCCAGGTCCAGCCCGCATGGTAGCTGCAGTAGCGTGCTGACCTCTCCTCTTCGGAGCACACATTCCTACAGGAGTGTGGGTCAGCAGGGCCAGCCGGGCCAGCTCACAAAGGGCAGATCTGATACTCTCTCCTAAGCACATCAGTGCCAGGCCACGACCTCTGCCACAGGCAGAACGCCCCCCAAGTGTTTTCTTCAGTCCAGCACATCTTCATTTTGACATTAGTGAGGCTGGCAATGTGGCTCAGCAGGTGAAGGTGCTTGCCACCGAGCCTGATGACCTGAATTCAATGCCTAGGATGTACAAGGTAGAAAGAGAGAATGGACTCTCACAAGTTGTCCTCTGACCTCCACATGCACTTGTGTGCCCACACATATAACACACACAATAAGTGATTTTTTTTAAGATTGCTAGGCCAGATTGGAAGGGGTTCGGGTGACCTGGATCGTAACTGCTCAGTGTCAGCAATACTGCAGCCCCTGGACTGCAATTATCTTGAAGCCCTGCACAGAGCTGCGGTTCTTGCTCATCCTTCTTCAGCTGCTCATCTGGCCTGAGCCAGCATGGGAATAAAACCACAGCACAGAAGGCTGGAAACCCCAAGGCTGAGACCTGAGCATTTCGGACTTCATTTGAGGCACCCTTGAAGGATTTGGCAGGCTGGACGCTAGTCAGGGAAGAAACCGGGAAGTCTATGGGTTCTAGTGGTTTCTGGATACTTCATTGGTTGGCACAATTGACCCGTTTCTTCTTCTTTCAACACACGCTGATCTGGTGCTAGGTCTGAGGTGACAAAGGAGAAAGAACAGTGTGGCCCTGGCCCTTCAGAGCTGGCCTGGTGGTGAGAAAGGAAGTACGCAAACAGTTATAGCATGAATAACTGTTCTCTGAAGGGAGTGTGGGTGAAGGGTGGGAAGGAACCCTGGCATCCTTCTTGGAAGAATTGGCATTTATGCCCAGTCCCAAAGGGTTTTCAAGAATCTAGAAGGTGGAGGGGTATGTTGATGACCTCAGTCCTCTGAGTAGAAAGTGACCACTTGCATCAGATGAGCTGGGCCTGTTTGCAAGAGCCCATCAAGATTCAGCGTGTTGATTGTTCCTCATAGAAGTTGGGGTTGGGGTTATTGGCCCCTCACCCAAGCTTCAAGCTCCTCCTCGCAGCCAATTGTACTCAGTTCTGCCCTAATTGCAAGTGGGAGGTGCTAGAGTATATAAATTGGTAATGTTAACAGAGGGTCTTCATCTACTCGACTGGTTCAGGAGTCATTCCTGTTGAGTGAAGTGCAGCTGCTGCTTTGGGGTCACCCATGTTCCTTCCAGGAACCCCTCAACAACATTCTGTAAGTAAGTCCAATACACTCAGGGGTTCCCAGTGTAAACCTTGGTGGAACTGTGCTTTGGTTTGTTGTTGGAACCTTAGGATGGAGGGGTAAACTTTTATTTATCCGCAGGAAAAGAATACCTGAAGCAGGGCAGCAGGGGCAAAACCACAGAAGAAATGAGATTTAAAGTTCCAGAAAGAGGAGTGGTTGGGATGGCTTGCCAGGTAGCTCTTCTGCCAGGCCTGGTCCCTTCCTTTCAGGTGGCTCAATCTTTGCCACCCAGCTTGACTGCTCTTGGGCTGATGTGCCCCAAGGCTCATTCTGACACCTCCTATCTCTCACCTCCCCAGCCCTGAGCTCCTCCTCATGGAGGCCTGCCACCAGGCCTCATCTGCTCACCCCACACGGCTGGCCACAAGCATCCCTGTATTCCATCCTGGTGAACACACACCATCACTCCATCAGGTTATCTAAGCCAAAGAATTACATTGCCGGGCGGTGGTGGCACACTTCTTTAATCCTAGCACGTGGGAGAGAGAGGCACGAAGATCTCTGAGAGTTCAAGACCAGCCTGGTCTACAGAGTGAGTTCCGGGACAGGCTCCAAAGCTATACAGAGAAACCCTAACTTGAAAAAACAAAACAAAACAAAATCATTTGTGAAGCCAGGTGTGGTGGCACTCAGGAGGCAGGGGCAGGCCGATCTTTCAGTTTGAGGCCAGCCTGGTCTACAAAGTGAGTTCCAGGACAGCCAGAACTACACAGAGAAACTGTCTCGAAAAACAAACAAGAAACCCAAAAAAATGATTTGTCACTCAGTGAACTTTATTTGAATTCTCTTGAGAAGATTGTGTGTACCCTGCTCAAGGCTGTGTCAGTGGTCACTGGTAGAATCAGATCTGGAGGCCACAATTCTCTGATCCTAAGCTGTTTTCTTAACCTCACATCCAGTTCATCTATCAAATAGGCTGGTGAAGGGGGCGGGGGTGGCAAATCCCGTAACCAGCATGAGTGTAACCACTTCAGAGACATTAAACATGTTTAAACAGTCACCTATTTTTTGCTGTGTGTACATGCCTGTAAGTGTGTGTGCACGTATTTGTGTGCATATGTGCCAAGACCACAACTTCTCCATATTGTCGTCTGTAGCTACTCTCAACTTCCCAGAAGCAGAAACTCCTGAGTCCTTCCAAAGGCCATAGTAGGAAGTAGATGTTACAGCCATGTTCACCACCCACCCAGCTGACAAGCTGGCCTATGGCACAGGTTGTCGAGTATCAGGCTTGCCAGAGGGAAGTCCCAGACAACTCTGGCTGTTTCAACTAACTGCCTAGAGCTTTCTGGACTGCAGGCGCTGTTTGAGATCAGTTACCCCCCCCCCCCCCCCCCGCCCCCAACACATACAAATAGGCAGCCGGCCGAATGCTCTTTTTCCAGTTCTGGCTGAGTTGCTAGCTTCAGCCACGACGCATGCCAGGTACCTGGCTGGGTGAGCACCGCCCAAACTGGTCAGGCTAGTCTACCCTGTGGCTGTTTCTGCCAGGACTTGCCCGTGCGTAGGGAGGGTACAGACCTACCCTTCTCCAAAGCAACCCGGGTAGGTGGAAGGCAGTTGTGGGCACTCTAGCCTGGCAGTCAGACCAGATGGGTGGAGCTGAGTTAATCTAACCTGGAATTTCAACTTGGCCAGTAACAACAGGTGAGGGGGTGGTAGGGAAAGCAGCAAGAGAAATGGGCAGTTTGGCAAGTTGGAAATACTCTTGTGTCTTGACCCTTACCCCCTGCCTGGAATATAGCCCAGGGTGACTTTTTCAAAGTGTCTGCGAGGTTTAGGCCTCAGTGGTGACTTGGACCCGTTCGGAGTCTGTCTGGGTTCCTCTCCGCTATGTGCCCAGTCCCTCTACTCTGGGAACCAGGGCGGGCGGGGGGCGGACGGCGGGGGGGTTGTCTCGAATTAGTCTTTGTTTTAGACGCTAAAGAGCCTGAACGCCGCGTCAGGAAGGCTGGCGATGGCAGAGCCCTGTGGTCGTCCGGGGCAGGGCGCTCGGCTGTGACCCTCACGCGGATGCCATGCAGTGGGCACTCGATTTCTGCCTTCGGGCACCTACTTCTTGCCGGCTAGGCTGACTCGGTATGCAAACGCGCAATGTCCCCTATTGTCCTGCCTTGGCCTGAGCGAGCAGCATCCAAGGTGGAGAAAGGGAGTCGGTTGGGCTCGGGGCTGCGAGCGTGGGGCCGTCCCGAGCACGCAGGGAGTGGCAGGAAGTGGGGACACCCAGGCAGCTGGGCCAAGGGCCTAGCTGGGGAGGTCCGCGCCCCGCCCCGCCCCGCCTCGACAGCTCGGGCTTCGGGCCCCGCCGGAGGGCAGGGACGGGCTAGCCCGCGGGGACAGCCGCGTCTCTGGAGGGCCCCTCCGCGAGGCCCAAGGAGGCGCTGCAGGTGCAAAGCCCGGCCGGCCCGCGCGCGCATCGCTCCCTACCCGGGAACTCCGCTCTTGCGCGGTCCCGGGCCTAGCGGCCAGCCTCGGCGGGACCGCACGTGCGCGCCCTCCCGGGCGGGGGAGTCCCCGGGCGAGCACGTGCCGCGGCGCGCGGGGGGGCGGGGAGTCCCGCGGCCGCCTTCATTGCTGCTGCTGCCGCCGCCGCGGCCGCCGCCGCTGCCTCTTCCTTCCTCCTGTGCCGTCCCGTGCTCGGCCAGGGCTGGGGCGGGGGGACTCCGCGCGCGCAGCGAGCTTGGCCGGGCTAGGCGCTCCGCTCCCGGAGGCGCACACCTTGGGCCGTGGCGGTGGCGGCGGTGGCAGCGGCAGGCTGGGAAACTTTGCCCCTTTGTGCGCTCCGCCCCGGAGGCGGCGGGCAGGTCGGTGCAGCCGGTGGCTTTCCGGCTCCGCGGTGGGGGAGGGGCAGCGCGTGGGGGGAGGGGCGGCGCGGGGACCGTGGCAAGGCCGGGGTGGGCGCAGCAGGGTAGCCGGAGACCCGGCAGGGAGCTCCGGGTGGCCGTGCGCCGCTGCCGGGTGGGGGTGGCGGGGCGGGGGGCTGCGGTGCAGCGGGAGCGGAGCGGCCGAGGCCCCAGAACAAAGGAGCCGGAGCAGCGGCGGCGGCGGCGCGCGCAGCCTGGCCTGCGCCCCAGCGCGCCCCCTCCGCGCGCCCCTCGGTGGCGCGGGTCGCTTTCCTCTGTGGCCCTCGGGGCTCCCGCTCCTGGGGGCTCGACGAGGTGGCCGACTTGGGACTCCCCACGGGCGCCCCCCCCCCTCCAGGCCGCCTAGGTGCTTGGGGTGCCATCCACTCCAATGAACGAGCCTCTGCAAACTTTATTTTGCAAGCTCTGTTACCTCGGGGAAGGTCCTGTGGCCCCCCCAGTAAGGGGCTTCGCTTGGATTTTAATAAAACTCACAAGCCAGTGGAAGATGTGTGTTTGGGGGTGCACAGAGCAACTTTCTCAGAAATCCCACCTTTAGCACCCTTCATCCCCATGAATGCCTCCCTACCCCCAGCTAGTCCCCTGTACCTCCATCTGAGGCTCTAATGACTTCGTTTGACTCAGACTCTGGCTTCCCCCATTTTCTCTTCCCAGAAGCAGGAAGAGATAACACGTGAAAGTTGTCTCTGAGCCTCGAGTGATGTGCTTCCCCTTTCTGTGTCTTTCCACCCCCAGGCAGCGCAGCCTTCTCCACCATCCTGACCCAGGGAGGGAGAAGTGTCAGGAGGAAACTCCTCACCCTAATCTGCCCCACCACACACCCATTGGCTCGCCTCATGCCTGAGCCCCGGGTGGGTGAGGGTGAAGAACCCACCCAGCCAAGATGAAACCTTTCCTGGGGGCTGCTGCTGCTACTGTCTTGCCCCTGATCTGGGGGCCCTGCAGGTGGGAGACTGGTCCTGGAAGGAGCCCTGGCAGCCGGTTGCAGCAGAGGTGAAGAGGGTTCAAGAAGAGACACCCATTCCAGAGGCCGAAGCTTCTTGCCATCACCCTTGTAGACTTGTTTAGGAGAGAACGACCTGTTGGTGGCATTTGCTGGCATCAGGAGACTGGACAGTAGTCTAACCCAGCACTTATGCTCCCTTCCCTGGCAACCTCAGCATCATGAGCCAATTTCAGGTGCCCTTGGCGGTCCAGTCGGACCTCCCAGGCCTTTATGATTTCCCGCAGGGCCAGGTGATGGTAGGGGGCTTCCAGGGGCCTGGGCTTCCTATGGCTGGGAGTGAGACCCAACTGCGAGGGGGTGGAGATGGGCGAAAGAAAAGAAAAAGGTGTGGGACCTGTGAGCCCTGCCGGCGGCTGGAAAACTGTGGGTCTTGTACTAGCTGCACCAATCGCCGCACGCACCAGATCTGCAAACTTCGCAAGTGTGAGGTGCTGAAGAAAAAAGTGGGGCTTCTTAAAGAGGTAAGCGGGCCTCTGCTAGGCTCCCCATCCCTTTCTTGAGGGCGTTGTCATCACGAGGGGCTGGTTAAAAAGGCTCATCCAGTTATGCCTGTCCTTCCATTTCTGGTCCCTTGGTCCCCTTTGGAGCCCAGCCTGCTGTCGGAAGCCCAGTGTGTTCCTTTTCCAGGCTGACGGTTTGTATGAGAGTAACTCAGTCCCTTGCAGAGCATGGAGAGCCAACATCCTCCTCCTGGGTGTTTATGGTTGATGCAGGACCCCACGCCTCAGGTGGACTTTAAGGTGACTGCGAGGTGGGTGATGTGGGCAGCAGTGGTGGCAGTGAGGCGCTGGAGATGGAGGTGGACGAACTTAGAGCGAAAGTTCTGGGTGACAGGTTGGCCTTTGTGCTGTCCTGATGGAGCCAGGGTATTTCTCCCCTAAACCTTTCCTTGGGTTCTTGTTTTTCTCAAACAGGGAATTTAGTGAGAGATGTGTGATTGGGCTTCTCAATGATATGGGATACTTTCTGGGACATAGTAGTAGGTTCTGGATGCCAATTTATGAATGAATGATGTGCTTTTGAGATGCTCTCAAGGACTCCTTGTGTTCAGGGTAGAAGATGGGGGCAGACTTGGGCTGAGAACAGCTGGATTGGGTGTGTGTGGGGAGGGAGGAATGGAGGGGCAGTGGCTCTGTATTGGGCTTCTTTCTTTTCTACTGTGGTGATGAACACTCCGCATGAAGTTGGTGGCAGCTATGACAGCAGACAGTTGGTGAAAGTAGGGACCAACCAACAGAACAGATTTTAGGCGGAGCGTGTAGCCGCTGAAGTTGCTCCAGGCAGCGGAACTGGCGCTGGACAGAGACAGAGGCCTACGCAGTCTGCAGGGCTCCCAGCCGTGCCACTAATTTGTCCAAGAGCCTAGATTATTCTGCCCCTCTGGGCCTGTCTTTTGGGAAAATCGAGCTGTCCTTGTTGACCTCCAAAGTCCCCTCCGCTGGTCCAGGAGGTGCTGTGCTCTGAGCATAAGGTCACCTGTGGCTGGGCTGGTATGCCGCCGCCACCGCACTTGGGATTTCTCTGACTGCTGAACGTGGAGCTGTGCGTGCCTCAGGCTGGTAGGGCTTTGGCTAGGAAGAAAGATCCACGTGCTGGGGGCAGGGGTTCTGTTCCTTCACTCCCTTTGCCCACTTGCTACATACCGTACGTAAGTCATGGCTCAGGCACGACAGTCTCTGTTCCCTGTTTACTTTGACCAGCTAAAGTGGACATCTGTATCAGGTCTGCAGCTCCCCTCCCCTCAGCCTTGGGGCAGTAGTGTCCAGTCCTTCTGTACTGCTGGTATTGGACAGTTTTCGTGCTGCTCATCTTGTGCCCCCCAGGTCCTTTCTTAGAGGCTGAGGTAGATATAAGCTGGCGTTAGGTTGTGAGAACTGCATGTGGCATGGCTGGATCCCATCATTTCCTTCTTTCTAACGGGGCACTTCCTTCTTCTATTCCGGTATCTCTCTCCACTCCTCTGACAGACTCGGGTAAAGATGCCGAACTCTGTGCGCTAGATATTCTTGGTAGCCTTAAGGATGGCGTTAAGGTGCTGGTCTTGGCAACAGTGGGGCATACCTGAATGAAGGGGGCTGGGAATGCGGCCAGGGCTGTCATCCTCTTGTGTAAGCTGCTGGCCAGGCTGCTGGCCAGGCTGCCGGGTGGTCATGGTGCAGATCCCGCGGACCTGGGGTGGCGGAGTCTTAGAGACAGCCCTGAGAAGTCTGTGTACCCGGCAGACCTTGCCGTGGTTGGTGGCTACCCCTAGGCCCCTGGGGTCAGGTAGAAATGTAGCTGGACAGCCTGTGACACCCGAGGACAGAAGGTCTATATGTAGGTCTGTGGACTGGGCCGGCTCCAGTTTCCAGAGAAATAATGTAGCACAGTGACAGTGGCATGGGTTTTTTTTTTTCCTTAGAGCTGATGATTTCATTGTTTATTTGCGTGTGTTTCTGCACCATGATGCATACGTGAGACTCAAAGGACAACTAGAGAGTGGTTTTCTTCCTCCTTCTGAATGGGTCCAGAAATTCAAAGTCAGGTCTCCATGCTTTGCAGCTGATACCTTTACCCCCATTTGATGAGCCTAACCTTTAATTTTTTTTTTTTAATGAGCAGTGCTCCAAAGGTGGGTAGCTTCCCTTTGATATTTAAACTTTGAAGAAAGGCGTTTGTTTTTGTTGTCTTTGCTTGGTTTAAGAAAAAAAAAAAAAAAAGAACAAAATGGTAACTCGTGCCTCTCCTTCTCAACCTGCTCCTACAAAGCTTGAGAGCCTGAGAACGGCTGTCTGGGCGACACTTCATCTAATGGGCTTGTCTCAGGCACATTCGCAGCCCGACAGCTGCGTATTTAACTGCCCCAGGGGACTGAAGTGATCTTAATCATTAGATCTTCAAAGTGCTTAACCAGAGGAGAGTGTCCCGGGACTGGGACTGGGGAGGTCTTATTTTTCTTTTGGCCTGACTCTTCAGGTGTGGTGGGATACTCCATCCCCAGAGCCTCAGAAGTCTTAGCATCTGCTTTCATCTGTGTCCCTGCATTTCTAGTCCTCTGGGCATCCTTCCTTAACTCCATCCTGACTCCACTCTCTTAGCTGCCTTTGGGGTTTCTTTTATGCTGTCTGCCGATGGCTGCTTGCTGGGTACCATCCTAGGAGGGTGGTGGACATGGGAGGGAGAGTGCTTATCTGTGTTTTCCCTTTTTTCTTCTCTACTTGACTTTCTTTTCCCCAGTGGGCTTTGGGAAGGGTGAGTCAGAATCCTTGAACTCAGTAGTTTAGAATTTGAAGATTAAAGGTGGCTTCCCAGGGACCTGTGGTTGCTTCTGGGTTAGCAGTAGATATAACATATCCAAAGGAGTTTGTACCTCTACTGTGGTCTTCATTCCTATTTCCAGAAAGATTCAGGGCTTAGGCTGGTATCAGAGTTTGTTTAGTTTGCACCTTTTTCAGTTGAATAAAGGCAGGCTTCTCAGGGTTGAGTGTGAAGCACACTAGGGCGACGTAGTAACTTCCTCTAGCTTTGGTTTTCTTGGTTGTGAGATAGGGGTAATCCTCCTTAGGGTGTTAATGAGGATGAAATGGAAACGCAAAATAAAATATACATCATGTCTGGCACACAGTAGGTAGCCAGCACACAGTGGCAGGATTAAACTTCACATATAAACTGCTGTGCATTAGTCTGCTGTAAGCCTGTAAGTACAGATTAAGTGTATCCTGAGACATCCCCTGGCTTGCTGGACGAACAACCGTGGAACAGGACTCTGGAGCCAGGTGTAGGAAGGAGTGTCTGCACACCAGGAACAAGATGGCATTGTGGTCCTGGGCATGCGCAAGGGAAGGAGCTGAGTAAGTAGAAGCAGATCATGCAGAGGAATCTAGGCTTCAGGAAGCAGGCTAGTGGATGAATAGCAGAGAAATGGTTTGTGGTTGCAGAGTTGCTAGCCCTCAGCCAAATGCATCATCTTCACCTTCCTGACAAGACACCTTGCAGCTTTGGGGGAGCCAGGAGATCTTTCCATAATGTCAGAAACATGATGGGGTCTCGCTAAGCTAGCTCCCGAGGAAGGTGTTCAGCAAATGGAGAAGCAGCAGAAAGTAGAGGTGATGAGATTTCTTAAAAAATAAGTCCACCTGGTTGTGTGAGGCATGAGAAGAGGCTGGGCAAGCGACCCAATGATCGTCTTTGAGGCGCTGGTTTCAAACCCCATAGCCACAGACTCCATAAGGATAGTTGTCTGGAGGAAGAGATTGGTTTTTGTTTTTTGTTTTATTTTTGTTTTTTGTTTTGACAAGGGTTGTGAAGGGGCCCAAGCCTAACAGGAGCCATTTGTGTGGTGTCACAGTACTGTCAAGTGTACAGAGATGGTTAAGGTTGCGCCCGTTAGAGTTTGACGTGGAAGATTCACGAGCTGTCTGAGCCTTGCCAGGCACATCAGGAAGCCCATCGGCCAGAAGGTCCTGTGCCTCGGAAATGCTATGACAGCAGAATCTCTGTGTGATGCAGCAAGGAGAAGGAAGTGAAGCAGGCCTCCAACTTGGGAGCATAACTAGGGACAGGAAAATAAGCCATTGGGTCCCTGTGACCAGGGGACTTTATCCTGGGAAAAGGAGAGCCAGATACCACTGTGCATTTACACCCGACTATCTTCCCGAGTGCTCCAAGAAACCACTTTACAGAATTACGCTGATAGAGTGCAGTAGATTAGGGTTGGCAAGAAGTCCAGGTTTGGAGATTTTGGAAATCATAAACATATAAGTTTGATCTTAATTTTTGTTAGTTATAGAACAGGGTATTAAAAGGGTGGTGAGGTTAGAAAGGCTAGCAGTGAACTGGGAGCGCCATGATTCCTTTGGGAGCAGCCTGCTGCAGAAACCTCTTGCATAGATCTGAGTGTCACTGCCCTCTCCGTCAAGCACTGTAGAGCAGGGGTTCTACCCTGAGAACACCTGGGGAAAATGTTTAACTCCTAGTGAATGGATCCCCCAGCCACCAGTTGGCCTAGAGCATAATTGACTGGATTGGGGCTCTTAGAGTGAGTCTGATGTGCAGGGTGGAGACCCTCTGCTGCAGACAAGAGAGGCACGGCTCCTGCCAGTTGCAGGACACGAAGTAGCTTAGTCTCACTTCCACCTTGCTATGCCGTGGACCAGCAGCATCTTCTAGAGCTTGTCGGGAGTGCAGAATCTCTGACCTTATCCCAAACCTTTGGAACCCAAATCTGTAGTTCAGCCAGATACCCACGAGCTTTATATAACTATTAGAACTCGAAGGGTGACTTTCCAATACTTGTGTGACCAGGAAAAGGGGTAGGGGGTGGGAAAGGATCAGAATACCTCACATCCAGCCAGAATTCCAGCTGACAACTAGCAAAGGAGAACCTGACCCCGCACTGACTCCATGTTCATTCCCCTGGAGTCACTCAGGCTAGTTTTGGGTAGTACTGCTTAAGGACTTGGGTGTGATCTGAAAACAGCCAGGCGAGCTCTCCGGCAATGTTTGCTGTTGAGACGCCCGATGTGGGAGGTTGTAGGCCCACAGGTCACAAATGGTTAGCGGGGGAGGGGTACAGCAGTGGAATCCTGGGTCTGGTTGAAGGCTCTGCAGTTGCACAGCTACGGTGGCTGGGAATTCCAAGAGGAAGTGACTAGGTTGGAAGATGGGAAGGGGGCTGAGGAGAGTGGGGCAGTTTAAGCAGCAAGCCTCAGCCAGATTGAGTGGGACCGAAGAGACGTGGAAAAGTCTAGAATTGTTTGACCTTGTTTTAGGTTTATTTTATGTGTGTGAGTGTTCTGCTTGCACCTCCGTGCCTGGCGCCCTCAGAGTCAGAAGAGGGGGTTGGATTCCCGTAGAGCTGGAGTCATGGATGGTTTTCAAACCACATGAGTCCTAGGAAGCGGACTTGAGTCGTCTGCAGGAACAAATGCTAACCTCCAAGCCCTTTCTCCAGCCCTCCTGGGACTTGTTTTAAAAAGAGAGGCACGTGTGAGGAACCCTGATTTCCTGGTCAGGTGGAAAGAACTGAAGCTCTGAAATTTTTGTCAGCCTGTCTTGAGATCTGCCACGTATAAGACAATAAAAGGAAACCGGGCCAGTCAGTTTCCAAAGGAGCAGAGGAAAAGGTCGTGTGGAAGAGGAGTTAATTCCTTCCTGTGGAGGAGTCTGCAGACCTTGTTAGTAGGTTCGAAGCAGGCTGACTGGAGTCATGTTAGAAAAAAGAATATGATGTTTACTGTTTTTCCTACTCGTGAGCTAGCCTTAGGGGTTCCCTGTTTCCTGTGCCTGCATGGGTCTGCGGACTGGTGATACCTTATGAAGGCATCCTCTGGAGGGAGAGATCTTCCCGAGTCTGTGGGAAGTGTAACATCAGGTGTAGCTGCGTATTCCTTAGACAGCTTTCTTGCGGAAGAAATATCTAACATGGGCCATAATATCTTTTGTCCACATTTTGTACTTAATTTGTGTGTATGTGTATCTGTGTGTACCTGTGTGTGCATGTGTGTGGAGGCCAATGATCATTATTGAATGTGTTCCTCAATTGCTGTTTACCTTCTATTTTAGAGACAGACTTGCCATATAGTCCTGATTGGCTTGAAATTCATTATGTAGACCAGGCTGGCCTCAAATGCAGAGACCTTTTTGTCCCTTGTCACCATGACCTGACCGTGTCATTAAAAAAAGTATATGCAAACATACATAACAGATCTTTTATGAATACGGGTGTTTTGCTTGCATGCATTCATGTGTACCAATGTGGAGGCCGGAAGTGGGTGTCGGGTCCCCTGGAATTAGAGTTACAGATAGTTGTTAGCTGCCATGTGGGTGTTGGAAATTGAACCTGTGTCCTTTGCAAGGACAGTCAGTGCTTTTAGCCATTGGCCATCTCTCCAGCCTAACCACCTGTTTTCTGAGTCAGTCTTCCATTGAGTTTGCAGATTCAGCCAGCCTGGTTGTCCAGCAAGTCTTGGGATCCATCTGCCTCCACCTCTTTAGTGCGGGATTACAATAGACACTGTGCTGGGTTTTCACATGGCTGCTGGCGATCAAAACTCAGGTCCTTGTGCTTGTGCAGCGAGCACTTCATTAACTGGAGTCACCTCCGCAGCCGCTTAATTAATTTACTTTTTTTTGTCATGCTGGGGATTAGACCTCAAGTGTGTTAGGCAATTAAGTGCAGACCAAGTTATGCCCCCAGCCCTAGACTTTATCCTGTAACTGGGATTAGTCTTGGGCTGGGTCGAGGTCAGGCTTGTGAAGTTTCTGGAAGGTTTAGCTGAATGTCTCATGAAAGTGTGACAGTGTATCTTCTCTGGGGAGACAGTATATGGTTTTTAGCACATTCTCAAGAATATTCATGGCTACCCCAGATTTTAGAAGCATGATTTACTTGAGCCATCCAATGTGAGATCCATAAGCCATGGACAACTATTTAAATTAAAATTAAATACAGTAATAGTCACAATAGCTACCTTCTAATAAGCTGCATGTGGCTAATGGCTCTTGTTGGACAGTGCAGATAAAGAATGTTCTTTGCCGGAAGTGGTGGCTCTCATACCTGTAATCCTAGCACTTAGGAGATGAAGACAGAGTGCATTCATGACTTGGAGTCTGGCTTAACTCCTTATGCAGTCCAGCCTCTTACATGATGAGTTTCAGGCCAGTCTCAGTCTATACTAATACCCTGTCTCTAAAAGTTACTGCTATAGGAGATCTATTGGGCAGAGCTACGAGCTGCACATAGGGTGTCCCTGTGTGTTCTCCAGATTCATCCTTACCGCAGCCTCTTTCAGGTGGGGGAAATAGCCATCAGAGTTGGGGATTATGGCTCATAGCTGTGATATAGAAGAGAACAATGCTCCCCTGGGTTCTAACCGACTACAGAACCCACTCTTGAAGGTATGACCATGTATTTCTTTAGAACGCGGTGGGAGTAAGGTGTGATTCCCCCATGGGATGGGACCCTCCCACCCACAGTCCTGATCAAAGCCTCTGTGAACCTTGTTCATGTTAACTTATGGTCCTGCGTGTACTTGTTCACAAGCCCGGCCCAGAGTCAGCCCTCTGGCTTAGGCTGTCTCCTGGAGAAGCAGTGTGCTGGTAGGTGGGCTGACTATATTGGGACTCAAATGTCTAGACTCCATCTCTTCTTTGCCTGTGGGAGAACACTGGAGTGCTCGGGAAGAGAGGATGTCAGAGGACGAGACCCCTTTATCTCTCTGCATTCCTGTGGTCCACCTGGGTTGCTGCCGGCATCTTCCTTGTGATCTGTGTAGGTCCAAGACGGCTGCCACTCCTATACTGTGTACACTTTGGTGGCCTTGTCTATCACTTGAATAAGAAGTTGGCAGACTGAGTTTCTACTAATTACTGAGGCAGTGGTGGGACATGGGGGACTGGGAAAGAAGCTCCGTGTGGAATCCTCAGTTGCCTTTCGGGTGAACTCAGGTCTGAGGGTTGCTTGATTAAGTAATGGAGAAGGTGGCTGGGTTCTCAGAGGACTCTGTTCTGTTCGAACTGCTGAGCTGACTTGTGGGAGTTCCAGCACTGGGGTGCCCTGGGAGTTAGTGGGCAGGTTACATGCTTTCCCCTGCTGTTAGCGCAGTGACTCCAGGGTCTCAGAATAGGATGGGGATGTCACTGGCAGTCCTAAGGGCATTGGTGAGACTGTGGGTGTCTTTATACCACACGACCCCTCTTCATTATCAGGGGAAGCCTCAAGAGGGGATGTGAAAAAGCTGGGTCAGAAACAAGTGGCCAGGTACTAGACTCTAGTGTAACACATCTGAATCATTCATGTAGCAGAGACGTTGGCTGTTCTCGCCTGTCTTTATGCGTTTATTGACCTGCCCTTTACATAGGTCACCTGTTTCCCCCAGAGATGCCACGGATTATTCTGGTACTCTAGAAGAGAGGGAAGACAGGCCCTTGCTCGAGGCCTGGGTGGGGTGAGGAGAGGTACAGTGAGGGGTTCAGAGGACAGGATAAAGAACAAGGAAGACATACCTTCTGGAATGCGCCCTGAGTCCCACGACCTACTATGTCCCTCTTCCTGGAGAAGTATAGCTCCTCTCTGGTGCTGCCTCAGTTTCCAAAATCAAGTGGTATGCTTTAACCTGTAGCGAGCCCTATCCAGCAAACCTTTGCCAGGATTGGCATGGGCCAGACCAGGCACTGAACATGGAGTAGAGGGCTAACAGTGTTAACTTTGTCCTTCATGAGACCAAGGAATCGTTTTCTTACCAGGATGCTGTTGAGAAGCTGGAAGGGAGGAATGCCCTGAGGACAGAGTCTAGCCTTCGTGACTCTTGTGCCTCTAGCAGACCAGCTGGGAAGGGAAGGAACAGGCTTTGAGAGTTTGGAGGTAGTGGCTCGTGAAGGATTAAGGACGGCTCTGACTCCTGTTACTGTGTCTGGAGTGCTCAAAGCAGAGCTGTGGAAAGATCTAGGCAGGCTGCTGGGCACACCTGAGGGTGTGCACAGATCCTCGAGGGAGCCTAGGTGTGCTGGTTTCTCGTGGAAGTCTTCCTCCAGGCTGCCCTGGGCTTCTGAGGTGTTCTGTTCCTTGTTTCTGTAATGCCATATAGTCTCCTGTTATTTGAGTGGGTCCTGGGACATTTGGTGGTCCTAACGACAGTTGACTTTGACCCTAATGAAATAGTGCAACACCTTCTCCTAAGCATCTGGGACGGTGGTTTTAAGCCTGTGGGTGTAACTCCCTTGGGGGTTGCATATCAGATATTTACATTATGATTCATAACAGTAGCAAAACAAGTTATAAAGTAGCAATGAAATAATTTTTTGGGGAGGTCACCAAAACACGAAGATCTGTGTTGTCACATTAGGAGAGGTGAGAAGCACTGGTAGGAGGACGTGCGGGTACAGGCATTGTGGCAGTGTGTGTCAGGCTCAATATACACGTCTTATTTGTCAGAGTGGAAGTGAGGGGTGGGCACTGGGGCCGCCTCTTTGTCCACCGGGACAGTAGTGGTGTTTGTTGCACTTGTTCTGCTGTACCTCCAAGGAGGAGCTTTTTTTTTGCTCCTCCTCTGCTTCCTCCTCCTGGTGATTGCCATTGACACAGACTTCCGCTGCCAAAGCTAATTGTGAGGTCTGATCAGTGAATGAAGGCAAAGGCAGTTCCCATGACAACCTCAAAGAGTTTCAAATATAGAGGATGATGTATGTGTGATGGGCTGCAATTACTTGGGTGGAAACTGATGTGTGGACACCCGGAAACATAGGCTCCAAGGGTGGAGGGGGTGCTAGGTTTCTTTGACAGGATCCTTTGTGTGATGGAGAGGGAAGGGGGTGGGGTCACAGGTCTCCCCTCACGGTCAGTACCTAGTGCCTTCAGTGTTGGGTGCTTTGGGGAGGCAGGACACATACCGCAGGTGTTCAGAGAGAAACGTTGGTAGTGCTGTGGACTGGCAACAAGCTGAGGTACCCAGAGAAGGCATCGTGGAGGATGTGGGCTTCAACTGGACAAGGAAGGAAAAGCCCTGTGCAGAAGTACCGTTTTCAGGACGAGGCAAGGAAGAGAAGAGACCTGTCTCTAGTCCCGTCACCTCTGGAGGAGGTAGACGGACTCGAGCGTTGCAGGGCTGTCCATAGCGGCCCTGGAGTGTGCCACTGCAAGTGACGCCACAGGAAGAGCCTTGCTGGGTCGCTGTAGCTGTTTGATCTTGGGCAAGGTGTGTAGAACTCTACTATTTCCCATCCGTAGAGTGGGTATGGAAGACTCCTGGCGTGTTGGTGGTTTGAGATTTAAATAAGATGCTTTGTGCTGGGTCCCCCTTTGTGGGGCGTCAGGAGGCTTGGTGCGCGGTTCATCTGCAGTCTTCCTTCCCCACGGTGTCTAGGCATGCCTGAGTTCCTGTTCGTCTGTGTGCAGTGTGGTTTGTGGATCGCCATGGTCTTGAGCTTTTCAGTGTTTCCAGCAAGTGAGCCCATTTACCTCCTCTGTGGCCCCACTCCTGCAGCTAGTACAGAGGAGACTGGGAGACCCGATGGAAGACTGGGGATGGATCGTTGTCCTCATGCAGAGGAATCCCATGTGCCTCTGAGTTGATCACAGTGAGACCCATATGTAGAAAGAGGGGCATATAGAGATGAGAACGCTGTCAGGTGGGAAACTGCCCTGGCATCACATACCTCTTAAGAAGTAAGGTAGCCGGAGTGGGATGAGAATGGGAGCAAGTAGATTGCCTTGGGGGCCACAGGCTCCCATGGTTTAGGCAAGGGCTGCCGGAGGGCAGGGTGGGTACCTGAAGTTGGAGGAGCACAGAGTTAGCACAAGGAGACGGGGGTAAACTCAGCTCCAGAGTTCCCATGAACTATGAGAAAGAGGCATGCTGGTCCATAGTGGGTCCTGCCTTTCCAGGAGAGTGGATAACACCCCGCCCTTCCCCCACTCCCCAGGCTTTAGGGACCTCATTTTGTAGCCTGACCAGGAGCGGGCCTCACCATCTCAGTGCCTAGCCTCCCTGCTACTCCACACTCCTGAGGTAGAACGCAGCTCAGCACATTCCAGTTCTGTGTAGAGCCTAGGAAAAGCGGGGAAGACGGCCCCACCCACGTGGGGAACGACAGTAAATAAAATAACTGCTCCGATGTGCTGGCTCCAGAAGAGGCGGTATGCTGTTCTCCAGGCCAGGGAGGAGCCTGGCTTGGGAAGGTTCGGTGACTGAGGACCTGGCAGAGGGGAGGCACTGTTTGGATTCAGCCTTGCAGTGCTTTAGCGTGCGGGGGAGGGGTCAGTCAGGAAGCAGCATAGAGAAGAGCGAAAACGTTAGTGTTCTCAGATCTCTTTGACAGGAAGTGGTCACTTTAAGTGACCCAGTTGTCTATTTCCCTAGGCTTGAAGGAGAAAGGGGGCTACAGAGGACAGGAAGGGTCTGGGTTTGACTTCCAGCCCATCAAGTTTGAAGGGCAAATTGTTCAGCATCCCAAGAGTCTTCCTTCTGCAAAGGCTGTGTGTAGAGAGGGTAAAATGAGATAATACTACAGGGTGGTTGGCCCCGGGCCTGTGCGTAGCAGGGGGCTGATCACTGTGGCAGCCGGAGTAGTAGCAGTATTAATTGATACTCTCGGAGCTGTGTTTGTCTCTGTGGGGTGCATGGGTATGTAACACAGGGCTTTAGGGAACTAGGAGAAAGGATTCATTTATGCTGGTCAGTAATGTGAGTTAAAAGACACAAACAGCCTGGCGGTGGTGGACCTTTAATTCTAGCACTTGGGAGGCAGAGGCAGGTAGATTCGAACCAGGTAGTTCCAGGCCAGCCTGGGCTACAAAGCAAATTCCAGGACAGCCAGGGCTGTTACACAGAGAAACTGTGTAACAAAAGCAAAACAAAACCACAAAAGACACACTCAGTTTGTCACCTAAACTCATGATTTAGGACATGGTTTCTTACCTTATCCTGTCATCTGCCTGCCTTCCTGCTCTGAGAAGGACCTAGTAAGACTGCCCTTTGTCCCACAGGGGAGGCAAGTGTGGGCCCCGAAGCCACCTCACCAGAGGCAGGCTTGCCCTCCTCCTAAGGCAGCTCTTCTGGTTCTGAGTACCCCCTGGGAACCCTAGGGGAGCACAATTATGCATTTGTGGTGGAGTGGGTAATAGAGCGAGTCACTGGAGCAGGGGCGGGGTGCTCATCTGTGAGTCACTTCTCTCAGGCCTCAGCTTATTCATCTGTGAGAATGAGAATGAGAAAGCACCCCGAGCTCTGGCAGAAATGTAACGTGCTGCCAGGCAGCAACACCTGCCGGGTGTCGGTCAGGCCAGTGCCATCTCAGGCCTCACAGCTGTATGAAATGGCTGCTGGTTCCATTCTACAGATGAGCAAAGAGAGGCTAAGAGTGGTAAGTTACCACGGGCTGGGGACCGGATAGGTGGGTACTAAAGTGTATGTGAGGTCAGGTGCCTGGGGCATCTGGGAATTTACTACGGGAAAGTGAAGTTAGGACTTTGCTGTCCCCCTCACCCTTTTAGTCTCCTGGCCTTTGCACTTTTGGTATGCTTGATTGGAGTTAGGGTACTAGACTGGAATTCTTGGGGTCTGGGAGCCCAGGGAGGTTTCGGAAGGGGCACCTGGTGAAGCCTCTCCAGGAGAGACTACCATATGAGGCATGTTTCAGCAGCGGTCGGGAGTGATCTTAGGGTAGTAAGGTGGGTGCCAGAGAGGGCACAGCTGACTTGTGGGAGCATAGGAAGTATGGGCTACAGCCCATTTTCCCGAGTGGGGGGCAAGAGGGCAGGGCAGTAGAGCTAAGTAGGGTGGTATGGTCTTCGGGGAGGACAGACCTGGCAGGGAGTTGGAGCCCCGCTGAGTTCTAGCGCTGTCACCTTCGGTAAGTTACTCCATGCCTTTGCAGTCTGCAGAGCGGGTGTGTGCGTGTGTATGCGCACGCGAGTGTGTGTGTGTGTGAGAGAGAGAGAGAGAGAGAGAGAGAGAGAGAGAGAGAGAGAGAGAGAGAGAGAGAGAGAGAGAGAGAGAGGCTCTGCCCTGGATTCTCCTTGGAGGACAGAAGCTCTTACTTTGCTCTTGGCCGGCTGGAGAGTGGCCGGTTTGGGGTACCATCTACCCCTCTCATCCCTACATTCCACGTTCCACTGTACTCCAGGTGCACCCGCTGGAGGTGCAGGGGAGGCCTTGTGCGTCGCCTGGCGGGGAGTGCCGCGGGATCCCCGGCCTGCCTGGGAAGCAGCTCTTGTGGCTATGGCTTCCACGACCAAGGCCCCCGCCTGGCTGCTGGGCAGGTCCTTAGCGGGGAGGGCCGGGCGCGGGATTGGCTGGCGTGTGCGCCGCCCCCTCGCACACCAGCCTGGCGGGGCGGGAGCAGCCGGCAGCTGGCCGCCGCCTCTGCAGTGCCTCCCTCGGTGCGCTCCCTCGGCGGGGATAATGGGAGGCCCGGCGGCGGCCGATGCAGTAGAGGAGGCCGGCCGAGGTAGCGCGCTGGGCCTGGAGGGGAGGGGAGGCTGCGTGCAGGCCGGGAGCGGAGCCGGGATCTTGAGAGGCCCGAGAGCCGAGCAGAAAAACAAAACACTGGAAGGCGCAGGGGCCCATCCGCGCTCGGGAGGCAGCTGGAGCAGGAAGATGGTCCCGTCCAGCCTTTCTTCCCCCGATCCCTTCTCCTCCAGTGCGCTGGGGCCTGTGCAGGACTGCTTTGCCGCTTGCCTGCTACTAGTCTACCTCACCAGTGTCTTTGGCTTCTTTTGCAGGTGGAAATAAAGGCTGGTGAAGGAGCAGGGCCTTGGGCACAAGGGGCGACTGTCAAGGTACCCTGCGTGCTTGCGTGTGTGCGTGCGCGCGCGCGCGTGTGTCTGTGTGTGTGTACACACATGTGTGTACATGGCGCGCGTGGTGGGGGTGAAGTGTTTGGATTGGATATAAATAAAGGGTCTCCTCTGGCGATCCCTTAATCTCCGTGTGTGTGTGTGTGTGTGTGTGTGTGTGTATGTATGTGTGTGTATATAGAAGCAGCTGAGGGGGAGGGGCGGCGGGAGTGTGGGCGGCCAATGAATTCTCAGGCCTGTGTGGGTTTTGTTTGGATTCTTTTTGCTTTCTCAGCTGGATGGTTTGGGTGCAGTTGGGGTTTGGTTGTTTAACTCTGTGTGTGTGCGTGTGCGTGTGTGTGTGTGTGTATATGTGTGTGTGTGTGTGTTAAAGACATGCAACCTACTCTCCACCCCTGCCTCTGGAAATCTCTGGAGAATGGCCCTGGCACTGTTGGTTTGCATCCAATCTGCAGAAATCCCCGGGGTGCGCGAGTCGCAGGGAGGGAGGGGGGTGAAAGACAGTAAGGGGGAGGGAGAATTGCACTCCTGAGTCTGAGCTGATAGGGTGTCATTAGTCATGCTGCTGTCACCATGGAGATGGCTGGAGAGAGGAGAGGAGGTGGTGGGGGTGAGGATATTTTGGGTAGGGTGGGGGCTGATGCAACATCATGGCTAGGAAGCCAGCGGGTGTCTGCTGTTATTCTGTGCCACTTGGTGTCTGGGAGACTGGGAAGGCAGTGTTCCCAGGTGTAGGGGAAGCAGAGAAAGGGGCTCTGACCCATTCCAGGTGGGTTTTCAGAGGGTGGAGTGGTGCATTTGGTAGGGGGAATGGAGAGTCTGGGGAGAATCTGACCACTAAGAAGCCATGACTAATCCTCCTAGGCTGGCAAGGACCAGATCAGTAGACTTCCTTTAGTTTCCCCGCTTTCCAGGGCTGGGGGCCGTCCTGAGTTTGTTATTACTCAGTAGTGGCCTCTGGCCTGGGAGGTGGGGGGCTGGGACAGGAAAACAGTGTGGCTGTCTCTCGAGCAGAGACCAGGAGCGAGTGTGGGAAAGGCGGGCAGACAGACCCAGTGGGGCTCCCCTTTGCATAGAGGAAGCCCGGAGCCTGGTTGCTTAGGTAGCAGGTGGGCGAGCTGTGAGTGTCCCAGCATGCTCTCAGTCTTTCCTGCAAAGCTGCCTCCTGTTTCCTGGGAAAGCTGTGGGAAGCTTTGAGGAGGTGCTGGAAATGGCACTCTGCCACCTCACTGGGTGGTGACGCTGACAGGGTGGGGCTCTGCTTCTTCCTGTGTGGGTTGGGGGTTCCTGGGCTAGCTTACAAGGTGGATCTGAAGCCTAAGGTTATTCCCTGGCCTCTTCCCAAGGAAGTGTTTAGGGGAAGGACATGGATTTTGCTTCAGAAATAGTTTGTGGGGGAGGAAGAGCCAGGTGACCTCAGCTCTCTGGGGGCTGGCATGCCTTGGTGAGGCTGGGGGTTGTTGGTAGTCACCTGAGAGGGACTGTGGGAGACCCCCGGTACTGATACTGTTTGTGCATGGGCTGCCGAGAGAGCTGTGAGCTCATGTTGGCTCACTTTTGCTCTTGCTGTCTTTTCTTGGGA